>NC_135234.1:324131203-324431203 GCF_051348905.1 Ranitomeya variabilis
ATTACACTGGCTACCCATCCACTCCAGAATCCAGTACAAAACTACAACCCTCATCCATAAAGCACTCCATGGCTCAGCACCACCCTACATCTCCTCTCTGGTCTCAGTCTACCACCCTACCCGTGCCCTCCGCTCCGCTAATGACCTGAGGTTAGCATCCTCAATAACCAGAACCTCCCACTCCCGTCTCCAAGACTTTACACGTGCTGCGCCGATTCTTTAGAATGCACTACCTAGGTTAATACGATTAATCCCCAATCCCCACAGTTTTAAGCGTGCCCTAAAAACGCATTTGTTCAGATTGGCCTACCGCCTCAACGCATTAACCTAACTATCCCTGTGTGGCCCATTAAAAAAAAAACAAACAAAAAAAAAACATTATCAGGTTCCTCGCATCATGTTCTCATACACTTTATGCAGTTAATAGCCCTCTGTGTATGTACTGCTACATACTTAGTTAATCAAATTCACCGCACTCTCTTTGAATATGTGAAGAAAATTGTAACAATTTATTCAACCTGATGGGAGCGTAACAGAATATTACAGTATATGCGATTAACAACGTTTCGGCTCAACCTGAGCCTTTGTCACGTTATCGCTGTGGAAAAAATACATAAACGAAAATAAAGTGAATAACATAAATCAAATGGTAAAGTATACAAAAATAAAAAACAGAGTCCTAAATAGGAGATGAGGGAGTAGCAAAACATTGAACAGGTCTACCGATCGGGACATTGGAGGGTGTCCAAGACGGTGAGGAATCAGGGAATGGGAATCTGAGTAGGGTGGAGAGAATCTCCTGTATCCTGTAAGTAGGGACGGTAGAGTGAGTAAGATCAAATGCAGAAACATAATACATTGCATTGGTAAAACATAGCATTCCAGAGCATAACATGATAAACCGAGATGGTAGCGTACAGAGGAGAATAAATCCAGGTATGCAGTAGGCAACATGTATGGACATTGTGCCGCATTAGTATAACATAGTGCAAATGAGACATAGCAGTCACAGATCATGGCACAGAGAGTTTACCTTATTCCAATAGATGATAGTGTGTGAGCAGGGATAAGTCCCAATGGTGCAGCAGATTCTATAGAGAATAGTGAATAAGGGTTAGCCAGTGAAAATCATAGCAGTGCCCATTATGCTGTATGTTTACCTTTCAGTAATAAACTGGTATGTTAACAGATGAGTATGTAACCAGAGGTTCCCCTTTGTAGAGGGTATGGACCTATTAGGAAGTAATAGTACATGTTCATGTTGGTGCCCATAGTGAGAAATAAAGGTGGAAGCCTGCTGTACTGGCGTTTACCTTTGGAATCAGGATGGAGAGCGGCGCTCCCGCGCTGTGCTCAGTGTCAGCATGTGTCAGGTAGGTTGTTGGGACTGTGTGTGCTGGTTAAATATCGCCGTACCGGAAGTGGACGGCGCAAACCGGAAGTGACGTAGTGTCACTGTTTGGAGCCTCAGTGCGCATGTCTGGAGCTTATTATGGAAACCTAGTAACTAAGCGCTTGTCAGTGGCTAAGATAAAGGCGGAGACCTGGGAACAGGACAGAGTGCGCATGTCAGGAGCTAGTTATAGCAACCTTGCAACTAAGCGCTATTGGTAACTAAGATTAGAGCGCTGTGTAAGATACATAGTGACCTGGGGACCGGACCGAGGCCGCAGATGGTCGGTGTAGGCACTGATAATGTTGTATGCTATCAACTCATATATATATATATAATATATTTACAGGATCCCAGGGGGAATAAAAATAATAATGAAAAGGAAAGTAAAAGGTCATAAAGCCATACTGGGGGCAGAACAAATCAGGGGACTGAGGGAAACTCACCCACTTAAGAATATTGAGTCCTATAGGGTAATATTTTAACGAGTCTGTAGAAAGAGAATACAATTGTTAGATTGTTTATCAGGGTTCTAATTTGGCGAATCTGTGAAAAGAGAATGTAGTTATCAAGTTGTAAACAAGGGCTCATATTAACCAATCTATTTCCCTGTTCAACCCTTTGGGGGCCAGAGTGTCCAGCTTATAAATCCAGAAGGTTTCACGTGCTCTGAGCAATTTAACATGGTCACCACCTCTCCTGGGGCGGGGGACTCTTTCGATTACCTGAAATTTAAGCTGTGCCACAGTGTGTTTGAATTTGGTGAAATGGTCCGGTAAGGGCAACCAGTTTTTGCCACATCTGATGGTGGATTTGTGACTGGAGATTCTGTCTTTTATGTGTTGGGTAGTCTCCCCTATGTAGAGGAGACCACACGGGCATTTGATTAGATAAACGACGAAATTTGAGTCACAGGTATGGAAGCCGCGTATTGGATAGGTTTTGCCAGATCTAGGGTGAGTTATGGTGCTGGACTTAATGACATTTGAACAAGATGCACAATTGAGGCATGGGAAAGTGCCATTACGTTGAGTTCTCAGTAGTCTCTGTGTATTCACGGGTCGCTTACTGCCAATGTCCGCTCTCACAAGTTGGTCCTTGATATTGGGTGGTCTCTTATTACACATCAAGGCTGGTTCCTTGAAGGACGGTACGTTCGGGTATGCTTTAGCTAGAAGTGGCCAATGTCTCTTAATGATCGAGTGGACTTTAGGAACCAACGGGTGGAACCTATGTACGAATGGGACCCTCTCTATTGTATTCCTCGGGGGCCGAGGAGGTGGCGGTGAAAGAATACGTGCTTTCTCATCGGTGAGAAGTTTGGAGGGATAGCATCGTGCTTGAAATTTAGATGACATGGTGTCTAGTCTGTCGTTAAGTTTGATAGGATCAGAGACAATGCGAGCTACTCTGTTGAGTTGGGATCGTGGCAAGCTGTTTTTTAGTGAACATGGGTGGCAGCTAGTGTAATGTAAAAGGCTATTGCAGTCGGTGGGTTTACAGTACATATCCGTGGAGAGATCTCCATTGGTGGCTTTAATGACAGTAGTGTCTAAGAAGGGTACTGAGTCAGTGTTGCAATGGATGGTGAACTGGAGCTCTGGGAGGATGGAATTCAGGTAGGAGTGAAAGGCCATTAATGTATCAGGGGGGCCTGTCCAGATAAGGAAAATATCATCAATGTAGCGGTGATAGCATAGTGCGTGTTGTAAATAGAGATCGTTGGTAAATACATGAGTTGTCTCAAAATGGTTCATGAATGCATTTGCATAAGCTGGCGCTACATTTGAACCCATCGCGGTCCCGCACTTCTGGATGTAGAAGGTGTCCTCGAACAAGAAGTAATTCTCATAGAGCACTAGGGTAAGTAGGTCTAGGCAGAATTGAATGGCATCCTCTGGTATTGTGGATTGGTGTAACAGTAGTTTAGTGGCCTCAATGCCTTTTGCGTGTTGAATAGCCGTATAGAGGCTATTGACATCTAGCGTAACCAGGGTACTGTGGGGTGGTACCGTGCCCAGTTGTTTGATAATGTCCAAAAAGTGACCGGTGTCGAGGAGAAAAGATTGGGTAGTTTTGACCATGGGTGTCAAGATCCTCTCCAAAAAGATGGACAAAGGGGACAGGACAGAGTCTGTGGAAGCCACAATGGGGCGACCAGGTGGATTTAGAAGGGATTTGTGGATTTTAGGTAACACGTAAAATACAGGTGTTATCGGATGGGGATTAACCAAAAAAGTCGCCGTTTTCTGATCTATAGTGTGTTTGACTAGATATGTGTCAATCACATTTTGGATTTTGCGACTGATGGCTACCACTGGATCCCTAGGTATGATATCGTAGGTGTTGGTATCCGCCAGTTGGCGATAGATTTCGCCAATGTACTGTGTACGATTCATTACTACAATCGCACCCCCCTTGTCTGCCGGTTTCACTATAATTGAATTGTTGGTGTGAAGAGAGGACAGAGCTTGTTTTTCAGTGGTAGAGAGGTTAGAGTGCAGAGGAAAGAGACCAAGGCGTTGCTGGTGAATAAGAGAATCAATTTCTTTATCTACCAAGGAGATAAATGTTTCAGCCGCGTGATAGGTCCTCGGTGGACAAAAATTGCTTCAGTTACGAAGTCCAAGGGTGGTGATTGACAACGCTGGTGGTATGTCATCACCCCTTGTAGGTATCGGGGTATGCAAATTGTCCGTAATCAAGCCAAAATGAGTTTTTAGTCTAATCGTCCGGTAGAAATTTTCCAAATCCTTCTTCAATTGCAAAGCGTCCCAATTAGGTGTGGGGCAGAATGAGAGCCCCTTCTGGAGGACCGTGAATTCTGTAGGGGAAAGAAGATGATCTGATATGTTGATTACTAAATTGGTAGTCTCACCTGAGATCTTGTTGTCATTCTTTCGCCTTGCTCTCCTTGTGGGTCTCCTTCGTGGCATCCTCCCCTCCGTCCCTTGGATAAAAAATGTCGCCGGTTGTAGTTGGAGTTGGTTGAGGAATCGCTGCCGGAGCTGTAGTATCCATCTCTGCGTGGGTAGCGTGATTGGCGCCTGGTTGAGGTAGAGGAGTCGGTCCTCTTGTTCCATTTCGACTTTTTTGGTTAATCCCCATCCGATAACACCTGTATTTTACGTGTTACCTAAAATCCACAAATCCCTTCTAAATCCACCTGGTCGCCCCATTGTGGCTTCCACAGACTCTGTCCTGTCCCCTTTGTCCATCTTTTTGGAGAGGATCTTGACACCCATGGTCAAAACTACCCAATCTTTTCTCCTCGACACCGGTCACTTTTTGGACATTATCAAACAACTGGGCACAGTACCACCCCACAGTACCCTGGTTACGCTTGATGTCAATAGCCTCTATACGGCTATTCAACACGCAAAAGGCATTGAGGCCACTAAACTACTGTTACACCAATCCACAATACCAGAGGATGCCATTCAATTCTGCCTAGACCTACTTACCCTAGTGCTCTATGAGAATTACTTCTTGTTCGAGGACACCTTCTACATCCAGAAGTGCGGGACCGCGATGGGTTCAAATGTAGCGCCAGCTTATGCAAATGCATTCATGAACCATTTTGAGACAACTCATGTATTTACCAACGATCTCTATTTACAACACGCACTATGCTATCACCGCTACATTGATGATATTTTCCTTATCTGGACAGGCCCCCCTGATACATTAATGGCCTTTCACTCCTACCTGAATTCCATCCTCCCAGAGCTCCAGTTCACCATCCATTGCAACACTGACTCAGTACCCTTCTTAGACACTACTGTCATTAAAGCCACCAATGGAGATCTCTCCACGGATATGTACTGTAAACCCACCGACTGCAATAGCCTTTTACATTACACTAGCTGCCACCCACGTTCACTAAAAAACAGCTTGCCACGATCCCAACTCAACAGAGTAGCTCGCATTGTCTCTGATCCTATCAAACTTAACGACAGACTAGACACCATGTCATCTAAATTTCAAGCACGATGCTATCCCTCCAAACTTCTCACCGATGAGAAAGCACGTATTCTTTCACCGCCACCTCCTCGGCCCCCGAGGAATACAATAGAGAGGGTCCCATTCGTACATAGGTTCCACCCGTTGGTTCCTAAAGTCCACTCGATCATTAAGAGACATTGGCCACTTCTAGCTAAAGCATACCCGAACGTACCGTCCTTCAAGGAACCAGCCTTGATGTGTAATAAGAGACCACCCAATATCAAGGACCAACTTGTGAGAGCGGACATTGGCAGTAAGCGACCCGTGAATACACAGAGACTACTGAGTACTCAACGTAATGGCACTTTCCCATGCCTCAATTGTGCATCTTGTTCAAATGTCATTAAGTCCAGCACCATAACTCACCCTAGATCTGGCAAAACCTATCCAATACGCGGCTTCCATACCTG
Organism: Ranitomeya variabilis; assembly: GCF_051348905.1. Taxonomy (NCBI): domain Eukaryota; kingdom Metazoa; phylum Chordata; class Amphibia; order Anura; family Dendrobatidae; genus Ranitomeya; species Ranitomeya variabilis. The sequence continues at coordinate 324,137,012 of NC_135234.1, forward strand.
TGACTCAAATTTCGTCGTTTATCTAATCAAATGCCCGTGTGGTCTCCTCTACATAGGGGAGACTACCCAACACATAAAAGACAGAATCTCCAGTCACAAATCCACCATCAGATGTGGCAAAAACTGGTTGCCCTTACCGGACCATTTCACCAAATTCAAACACACTGTGGCACAGCTTAAATTTCAGGTAATCGAAAGAGTCCCCCGCCCCAGGAGAGGTGGTGACCATGTTAAATTGCTCAGAGCACGTGAAACCTTCTGGATTTATAAGCTGGACACTCTGGCCCCCAAAGGGTTGAACAGGGAAATAGATTGGTTAATATGAGCCCTTGTTTACAACTTGATAACTACATTCTCTTTTCACAGATTCGCCAAATTAGAACCCTGATAAACAATCTAACAATTGTATTCTCTTTCTACAGACTCGTTAAAATATTACCCTATAGGACTCAATATTCTTAAGTGGGTGAGTTTCCCTCAGTCCCCTGATTTGTTCTGCCCCCAGTATGGCTTTATGACCTTTTACTTTCCTTTTCATTATTATTTTTATTCCCCCTGGGATCCTGTAAATATATTATATATATATATATATGAGTTGATAGCATACAACATTATCAGTGCCTACACCGACCATCTGCGGCCTCGGTCCGGTCCCCAGGTCACTATGTATCTTACACAGCGCTCTAATCTTAGTTACCAATAGCGCTTAGTTGCAAGGTTGCTATAACTAGCTCCTGACATGCGCACTCTGTCCTGTTCCCAGGTCTCCGCCTTTATCTTAGCCACTGACAAGCGCTTAGTTACTAGGTTTCCATAATAAGCTCCAGACATGCGCACTGAGGCTCCAAACAGTGACACTACGTCACTTCCGGTTTGCGCCGTCCACTTCCGGTACGGCGATATTTAACCAGCACACACAGTCCCAACAACCTACCTGACACATGCTGACACTGAGCACAGCGCGGGAGCGCCGCTCTCCATCCTGATTCCAAAGGTAAACGCCAGTACAGCAGGCTTCCACCTTTATTTCTCACTATGGGCACCAACATGAACATGTACTATTACTTCCTAATAGGTCCATACCCTCTACAAAGGGGAACCTCTGGTTACATACTCATCTGTTAACATACCAGTTTATTACTGAAAGGTAAACATACAGCATAATGGGCACTGCTATGATTTTCACTGGCTAACCCTTATTCACTATTCTCTATAGAATCTGCTGCACCATTGGGACTTAACCCTGCTCACACACTATCATCTATTGGAATAAGGTAAACTCTCTGTGCCATGATCTGTGACTGCTATGTCTCATTTGCACTATGTTATACTAATGCGGCACAATGTCCATACATGTTGCCTACTGCATACCTGGATTTATTCTCCTCTGTACGCTACCATCTCGGTTTATCATGTTATGCTCTGGAATGCTATGTTTTACCAATGCAATGTATTATGTTTCTGCATTTGATCTTACTCACTCTACCGTCCCTACTTACAGGATACAGGAGATTCTCTCCACCCTACTCAGATTCCCATTCCCTGATTCCTCACCGTCTTGGACACCCTCCAATGTCCCGATCGGTAGACCTGTTCAATGTTTTGCTATTCCCTCATCTCCTATTTAGGACTCTGTTTTTTATTTTTGTATACTTTACCATTTGATTTATGTTATTCACTTTATTTTCGTTTATGTATTTTTTCCACAGCGATAACGTGACAAAGGCTCAGGTTGAGCCGAAACGTTGTTAATCGCATATACTGTAATATTCTGTTACGCTCCCATCAGGTTGAATAAATTGTTACAATTTTCTTCACATATTCAAAGAGAGTGCGGTGAATTTGATTAACTGCTTATTCAGGGCCTCTAGGTCCATTACACCAGCACCTCGTCCCATTAGGCCGAGTGCACGCCATATAACCCCTTTCTGCTACATACTTAGGCTGATAACTGGTTCATGCAGCTTTACATGAACACCCGAGCCTTACACTATGGCTGGTCCAAACAACTAAAGCAATTGTTACCATCCACCTCTCGTGTCTCCCCTTTTCCTCATAGTTTGTAAGCTTGCGAGCAGCAGGGCCCTCATTCCTCCTGGTATCTGTTTTGAACTGTGATTTCTGTTATGCTGTAAGGTCTATTGTCTGTACAAGTCCCCTCTATAAGTTGTAAAGCGCTGCGGAATATGTTGGCGCTATATAAATAAAAATGATTATTATTATTATTATTATTATTATTATCTATCTGTCTATCTAGCAGTCTGTCTATCTATCTGTCTATCTATCTATCTATCTTGCAGTTTATCTATCTACAATAATATATACCTGACAGGAGTCCGTACAGTCTGTATCTACAATAATATATACCTGACAGGAGCCCATACATTCTGTATCTACAGTAATATATACCTGACAGGAGCCCGTACAGTCTGTATCTACAATAATATATACCTGACAGGAGTCGATACAGTCTGTATCTACAATAATATATACCTGACAGGAGCCCATACAGTCTGTATCTACAATAATATATACCTGACAGGAGCCCATACAGTCTGTATCTACAATAATATATACCTGACAGGAGTCCGTACAGTCTGCATCTACAATAATATATACCTGACAGGAGCCCGTACAGTCTGTATATACAATAATATATACCTGACAGGAGCCCATACAGTCTATATCTACAATAATATATACCTGACAGGAGTCCGTACAGTCTATATCTACAATAATATATACCTGACAGGAGCCCGTACAGTCTATATATACAATAATATATACCTGACAGGAGTCCGTACAGTCTGTATCTACAATAATATATACCTGACAGGAGCCCGTACAGTCTGTATCTACAATAATATATACCTGACAGGAGCCCGTACAGTCTGTATATACAATAATATATACCTGACAGGAGCCCATACAGTCTATATCTACAATAATATATACCTGACAGGAGTCCGTACAGTCTATATCTACAATAATATATACCTGACAGGAGCCCGTACAGTCTATATATACAATAATATATACCTGACAGGAGTCCGTACAGTCTGTATCTACAATAATATATACCTGACAGGAGCCCGTACAGTCTGTATCTACAATAATATATACCTGACAGGAGCCCGTACAGTCTATATCTACAATAATATATACCTGACAGGAGCCCGTACAGTCTGTATCTACAATAATATACACCTGACAGGAGCCCGTACAGTCTGTATCTACAATAATATATACCTGACAGGAGCCCGTACAGTCTGTATCTACAATAATATATACCTGACAGGAGCCTGTACAGTCTGTATCTACAATAATATATACCTGACAGGAGCCCGTACAGTCTATATATACAATAATATATACCTGACAGGAGTCCGTACAGTCTGTATCTACAGTAATATATACCTGACAGGAGCCCGTACAGTCTGTATCTACAATAATATATACCTGACAGGAGCCCGTACAGTCTATATCTACAATAATATATACCTGACAGGAGCCCGTACAGTCTGTATCTACAATAATATATACCTGACAGGAGCCCGTACAGTCTATATCTACAATAATATATACCTGACAGGAGCCCGTACAGTCTGTATCTACAATAATATATACCTGACAGGAGCCCGTACAGTCTATATCTACAATAATATATACCTGACAGGAGCCCGTACAGTCTATATATACAATAATATATACCTGACAGGAGTCCGTACAGTCTGTATCTACAATAATATATACCTGACAGGAGCCCGTACAGTCTATATATACAATAATATATACCTGACAGGAGTTCGTACAGTCTGTATCTACAATAATATATACCTGACAGGAGTCCGTACAGTCTGTATCTACAATAATATATACCTGACAGGAGTCCGTACAGTCTATATCTACAATAATATATACCTGAGAGGAAAATATACACTGGCGCTGCACCAACAGGACAAAAATTAGGGGAAATGAGTGGATGTATACGATAGGGGGGAGGGGGCTAAAGAAATCGAAGCTGCTGGTGATGTGACAGAGTCTGTGCTGAACTCTGTCTGAAGTAAAACAAGGAAAGTAATAAATAAATATGAATCACCTGCGCTGGTTGATGGTATAGATAGTGTAGGACCTGTAATAATAGTTACACTGTAGGAAAACTAGAAAAGGGCTAAGTATAATGGATTGGCAGGACGCCAAATGCTAAATGTTCGTTACACCAGTGCACAAAAATATATATTAGGATCGGGGTGAATCACAGCTAGAAGCGATTAGTTAGGTTAACCTGCTTATAGGTATAAACACATGCACTTACTAGATACTGTGCCTCAATGGTTCCGAAACAGTAGAAGGTAGCGGTCCTCCTTGCAAGAGGGTGCCTGCAGATTGCACCGTGAGATTGCGAGGAAATTACAGGACTGACTGGACTACGAGCGTTGTAGATGGCGCGGTGCAGCAGTGAGCAGATACCGCCAGCTCCTGGCGTGCTCCGGCCGGAAGCTACGCCGGAGCAGTGGCAGAGTGTGTAGGGGGCGTGCTACCTGTTGTGACGTCACAAGGTTGAGAGGCGGGCGCGTGTCAGGGTTGCCCTGGTGGGCAGAAAGTTGAATTTTGGGTGAAAAACCATATTTCCACACTTAGAAAAATATCAGACGTGTGTCAGACTTCCAGGCGGGGGAAACCGCTGGAGGCGTACCGAGGACACTTCCAGGAGCCTGGGGAAGCTTTTCTGAAAGTGTCCTTTGGACTTAGAAAAGTGCGTTGGGCCATCCTCCTCGGGTCTCACCTCATGACTGGTGTGTTGGGCTGCCCACCTCGAGTCTGGCCTCATGTCTGGTGTGTTGGGCCGCCTGCCTCGGGTCTGGACTCAGAACACCACACCAAACACGAGGCCAGATCAGAGGAGAGCGACCCACCTCCCCAGACACAAGGCCAGACCCGAGACGGGCAGACCAACACACCAAACAAGAGGCCAGATCCAAGGCGGGCGGCCCAACATACCAGACAGGAGGCCAATCCCCAGGCGGGCGGCCCAACACACCAGACATGAGGCCAAACCCAAGGCCAGACCCGAGGAATCCGGCCCTACACACCAGACACGAGGCCAGACCCGAGGAATCCGGCCCTACACACCAGACACGAGGCCAGACCCGAAGTGGGCAGCCCTACACCCCAGACACGAGGCCAGACCCGAGACGGGCGGTCCAACACACCAGACACATATATATATATATATATATATATATATATATACACAAGCTTTCAGACCACAAAGGCTCCATCATCAGGCTGTTTTACAAATGAATTCATAACACATCTGTAATTTTTCTTTGTATCTCCTCGCCTTATCCTCCCATTAAGATACCATGGTAATCGCAAACAATGTCACCTTTTTTAAAGACCTGGGTGGACCTATGGACCTATGCACTGCAACAAGTCCTTTCCATAATATAATATTGCAATATCGTTTACCTACATATTATTCATATTTGCAGCATATTAGTAAGTGTTTATCAAAGTCTGGGGTCATTTTCAAACTTTATAAACAAGTCATGGTCACTTTCAAGGGGGAAGAAGGTGCAATGCCTGAAAGTTCACCAAATGAAAAATAAATAAAACTGAAAAGGGGCGCACCAATCTATAATATCAAGATAACTACCAAGGGGTGCAATACTTAGTCTACATATGGCACATGAACATATGGGAAGAGAAAGGAGTAGACTAAAAATCGTATGCACAACCCAAAAGAATTGTAAAGACAATAACTAATTACCATAAGCAAAAGCACCTTTATTCAACACCTCAAAAGACATTTAAAAACATTTAAAAACAAATGGGTGGGTGCGCTCCCACCTTATCCCTCCTTCCCACCTTGGTGCCATTTTTGGGACCGTTACGCTCCTTGATTTCATATGGACTTTATCCCTGTGGTGCCTTGTGCCTTTGGACATTGCTGCACTTTCACAGACCTGAATTGACGTTGGACAGGTTGTATTTGCAGCAGTTACATTGCATGTCATATCTTTATTTTGGGATGATGCATTGCATGTCAGTTCCTATTTCTTTATTACTTCATGGCTTACAGCAGTGCAGATTGACATAGGGTGGCTCAGTCCGCTGTGGCCTATATAGGCACATCTTTTCAGGATTACACATGTGATCAGGTGGACCCAGGGTAGGACACTATCATTTCCCCATTTATGGGACTGTTATCTATCATGGGATATGGTGGGCATAGGTATTTGTATATTTGTTTTTAAATGTTTTTAAATGTCTTTTGAGGTGTTGAATAAAGGTGCTTTTGCTTATGGTAATTAGTTATTGTCTTTACAATTCTTTTGGGTTGTGCATACGATTTTTAGTCTACTCCTTTCTCTTCCCATATGTTCATGTGCCATATGTAGACTAAGTATTGCACCCCTTGGTAGTTATCTTGATATTATAGATTGGTGCGCCCCTTTTCAGTTTTATTTATTTTTCGTGCCAGTTGTTGCCCCGTGTCCCGGGGTGTTCTCTGGGAGCAGCACACGCATATTGTTGCGTATTTGTATATTATCATTATTTATTTCTGCATACACAGGTTTGGGGCGATGGATTGGGAGGCTAGGGAGGCGGCCTGTCTAGCCAAACCATCCAATGTATTCGATCTGTCAGGATCGGTTGCTGTCGAATCTGAATCTGGTTTTTCTAATGTGTGCTCAGAATTGATAAGGGCACATAAGACAGGGATTAGACTCTGGTGGAATATGAGGAGTCTAGAAGAATATTTGAAATTAGGTTTAATACCTCGTGGCTTGAGGGTCTCTATATTTCCAGCTTGGGAACCCTCAGGATCATTTAAACAGATCTGGGAACAGGGCCTTACACGTTGCTCCAATATACTCATTAACCTACTATTGGAGCACGATAGAGATTTATTTACACTGACTAAGTCTTCAATTAAGGAATTGGAAGCCAAACTGAATACATTTGAAGGGACACAGGTGCATACCTTTAAGACTACACTTAAAGAGACTTTGGACAAATATGAGGCAGAGGTGACAAGCAGAAAACGTAAGAAGCTCATCAGGGATAAGACTGACTTGGAGCAAAATGTAGTGTACAGATGGACGCACAGGGGTAATCCACGCCGGACTAAAACTTATGGCCATGGTTCCATGACAACAGCTACCACATCTATTTCTCTACCTCGTGGTGAAGAAAGTTCTAGTGATGATTTTTTATCTTCCACCGGAAGCGAGGTAGACCACGGACCAGACGTGGGAGGAGACAGAGGGGGAACAAGAAAACGTATAACACGTTACAGGGACCACAATCCGACTTACCCCCACAAATATTCAACCAGACGGAAATAAATCAAGCCTCCTCCCTGCCTGACACGGAGCAGACCTCGGGAGTCGCCACATCCACCCTCCAGGTAATAAATCTTTCCACACACGAACTCACTGCAGTGGAACTTGCCGTACTAAAGAGGGGTTTAACTTTTGCTCCTACGCATACAGCTGACAAATTTACCCTGGTTAAGGACCTCTATTTGTTTTGTAGGAACCTTACATTCCAGGTTATCTACAAAAAACCGGATATCCTACAATCAATACCGGAGGATGAACGTCAAGCTTTTCAAGATCTATTAGCTTTATTGGAGGAGAATGAATCAGGGTGTACCAGAAGAAAGTTCCCCGGCAGGAATAGATCCCTTAAAACGCCTTCCTTTTCCTTGGTACCCGTGTTAGCCGGAGTATTACCACAGCAGCGCGTGTTACTTCATATAAGCAGCAGAATCCAACGTAAGGCAAACTGTGTTTAATATATGCAGCTTGAACTGGAACAAAATAAGAAAGTTTTGACAGTAACTACCGATATAATCTAGTCCATGTAACACATGTCTCTCTGTGAAGGAAACAGCAGCAGACTGATGCAATCAGTGAGTGTCCTCTGACCCCTTTTTTTTTTTTTTTTTACAAACTTTAACAATCACAGCATAGCTGACAAATGAACACTCATAGACATTCAATGCAGACTACAACAGGAATGGAGTTGTTGCATTTAAACTTATTCCAACACCCCCACTCAACAACTGCTTATCCTGTTAGTCCCATTGCAGTTCTGAATTCTTCAAACTTGGCTCTTGACAATGGCTTTGTCAAAACATCTGCTAACATCTTGTCAGATTCACAGTAAACAAACTTTAGAACTTCACGCTCTACTAAGTCACGCAAGTGATGATGTTTAACATCAATGTGCTTTGTTCTTGCACTTATCCTTTCACTGCTGGCGAGCTTGATACATCCTTGGTTGTCCTCATAGATAACAGTTGGTTCAGCTAGTGGTTTGCCGAATTCTTCCAAAAGTTGCTTCAACCAAATTAACTCTTGACTTGCATGAGCAGCTGATGTATATTCTGCTTCTGTAGAAGACAATGCAACTGACACTTGTTTTCTACTCGACCATGAGATTGAAGTGTGTCCTAACTTGAACAAGTAACCACTTGTTGATCTTCGATCACTTGAGTCTCCAGCCCAATCTGCATCTACATATCCTCTGAGAATTAGATCTCCTGATGCAGAAATCTTTAGACTTAACTCTTGGGTTGCCTTAAGATACTGAAGAAGTCTCTTAATTGCATTCCAATCTCTTTGGCGTGGCTTGCTTACACGTCGGCAGAGAATTCCCACTGTGGCTGAGATATCTGGACGGGTTGTGGTTGCTATGTATAGAAGTGCCCCCACTGCTTGTCTGTAACTGTCATTTGTGGGTAGCAGATCTTCTTCTCCTTCCAATTTTAGGTAAGATGGATCCATTGGAGTTGATATGCCTTTGGCTTCTGACATTCCAAACTGGTTTAGAACTGTGGAGATTTTAGAATTTTGATTAAGAAGAAAACTTCCATCTTCCTCTCTCTGGATTTGGATTCCCAAATAGTATGTCACATCTCCAAGGTCCTTGGTCTCGAAATGCTTGTTCAGAATTTGACCTAGTTTTTGAAATTTCTCTCTCTTCTTGATGCGCTATTATTACATCATCCACATATAGAATAACATACATCCAATCTTGTGATACACTTTTTGTATACAAACATGGATCCGCTTGAGACCTTTTAAATCCTTCGTCGATTAACACTTTGTTCATCTTAGTGTTCCATGCTCTTGCTGATTGCTTAAGGCCATAGAGAGATTTTTGCATTCTGCAAACAAGGTTCTCTTTACCCCTTTTAACATAGCCTTCTGGTTGAGTCATGTACAGCTCTTCTTCAATGTCTCCATGTAGAAAGGCTGTTTTGATGTCAAAATGTCTTACTTTCATCTGCTGAACAGCAGCTATGGATAATAAAGTTCTGAATGTAGTTTGCTTGGCAACTGGAGCAAAAGTAGCATCATAATCTTCACCATATTTTTGTGAATATCCTTTTGCGACCAATCTTGCTTTAAAACGGTGAATATTACCTTCGGAGTCATATTTGTTCTTAAAGACCCACTTACATCCAATTGCTTTCTTGCCTTGAGGTAGCTCTGTGAGCTCCCATGTTTTGAGCTTATGAAGGGATTCCATTTCTTCATCAGCAGCTTTTATCCATTTTTGCTTCTTATGAATAGGCAGTTTTTGCATTTCCTGCCATGACTGTGGCTCTTCTTCTGGAATTGATCTGACCATATAAGAAAGGCGTTTAGCTGGAATTCCTTTATTTGATCTTTCTGATCTTCTGATCTCCTGAGGTTGGCTTGGTTCTTCTGTTTCTTTTTCAGTACTTTCAGAGCATATCCAGACTTCAGTATTTTCTTTGAGATTCTCTTCAATGTCTGGAATCACTGACTGAAATTCTTGTTCCTTAGGTTGAATTATTTGCGTAACCTCATGAAATTTGAGCGATACTGAGTTTTCATCAATCACTACATCTCTGCTGATTGTTACTGTGTTGGTCTGTGGATGCAGGATTCTGTATCCTTTCTGAGTTTCACTGTACCCCACAAGAACTCCTTCCTTTGCATGAGATTCCCACTTAGAACGTTTTTCTTTGGGAACATGCACAAAAGTTTTGCTTCCGAATATCCTGAGATGCTTCAGGTTGGGCTTCTCACAGTTCCATAGCTCATATGGAGTTTTACTTGTAGCTTTACTTGGCAGTCGATTTTGAAGATAGGTAGCAGTCATGATGGCTTCTCCCCAATATGTTGTAGGTAGGTTTCCATCAAATAGCATACTTCTTCCACTTTCACAAAGAGTTCGGTTCTTTCTCTCTGCTGTGCCATTCTGCTCTGGGTTGTATGGAACGGTTGTCTGGAACACGATTCCATTCTTTTTCAGGATGGTTTGCACTTTACCACTTGTATATTCAGTTCCATTATCTGCTCGCAGTACCTTTGGTATTCTTCCAAATTTGTTAAGAACTGCAGCAAGATATTCTTCAAGTTTCTGTGGAACTTCATCTTTACTTTGAAGTAGGTAAGTAACAGTATATCTGGAATAATCATCAATGAATGTGAGAAAATATCTCTTCTTGCTGGGAGTAAGAACACTCATTGGACCACACACATCTGTATGTATCAAATCCAGTATCTGTGCAGATTTAGTAGTGCTTACTTTAGGAAACGATTTTCTGGACATTTTCCCTTTTAGGCAACTTGTGCACTTCATTGTTTGATTACACTGGTTGATTGCAATACCATTTGCAAGTTGAGCTAGTTTCTTTACTGCTTCTGGATCTCTGTGGCCTAGGCGTCTGTGCCACACATGAATACAGTCCTTATGAAAATCTTGTCTAGCACTGTAAACAGTTTCATTGCATTTCAGCTGATAAAGTTCATCTTTGATTTTTCCTTCGGCAAGGGTATGACCCTTCTTTGAAATGATGCATCTGTCATCCTTAAATGTAACTATATTTCCTTGTTGTGCAAGCTTCTTTACAGATAAAAGGTTACTTTCAAGTTTGGGAACATACAGCACGTCTTTAACTGGGATTTTTCTGACTTGTGCTGAGGATTGAACTTGACAATGGAAATAACCATCTCCTATTCCTTCTGATGTCATATAGTGACCATTAGCTAAAATTACCTTTTCAGACTTGCTTTCATCTAGATTAATGAAGAAATCCTTATCACGTGTCATGTGAGCAGTCGCTCCAGAGTCAATACACCAAACATGGTTTGCATATGGGCTTGTGCTGACCCCAAATGCAGTCGCAATACATGCATCTTCCTTCTTTACAGCTGTTTTAACCTTTTGATGACTGTCCTGCTTTTTAAACTGATTCATTCTTGCTTTCCACACTCTGCAGTCTGCTTTAAGGTGACCAGGCTTTTTACAGACAAAACATTCACGAGTTTCCTTTAAATGACTCTGAGCTTTAGAAAAGTACTGTGTCTTTAATGCTGTTTCTGCTTTGCATATATTATTGCTAATAGTCTCTGACTTTCTCTTGTATTCATCTGCAAGTTTCCCTTTCACATATTCTAGTGTGAGTTCATCATCTGGTCTGGCATCTAATGCAGTCACAAGCGTGTCATAACTTTCTGGAAGACCACTTAATAGTAATGCAGCCACATGAAAATCTTTAATTTCTTCACCAATACCCCTTAGGCGCTCCACAATCTCTAGGGTGTTTCTGATATAGTCCTGCATATGCTGGCCATCACTTAATTTAGACTGATACAGCTTTCTCATAAGATATAGCTTATTGCTGAGATTTGACCTTTCATGCACTTTCTGTAATTCTTCCCACATTTTCTTTGCAGTATCACATTTGCATACATGTACAATCTGGTTATCATCTATGCTGGGGGAAATAGTGCTTTGTGCTTTCTGATCAGTCTCTAGCCAATCACCCGGTACTGGGTCAGGCACAGGCTGTTCAATACATTTCCATGTACCCTCTCTTATAAGTAACATCTTTACCTTGAATTTCCAGGAGCTGTAATTGTGATTTGTGAGACTTGGCACTGTGTACTTCACTGCATTCCTTTCTGTAGACATTCTTGTCTCTTGTACCTCTTTTTTTTTTTGTTTGTTACTGGCCCTTTAAGCTGCGCTGTCCGGTGCTCTGTACACTGCGGTACCTTTGCGTTCCGGTGTCCTTGTATTCCGGGGGTTCCTCTGTGCTGTCTGCGCTTGGCTCGCTGCTTATTCCGGTGACTGGGCTTTTTACCATTTACTTTCCGGTGGCTGGGCCCATAACCTGTTAGCCGGAGTATTACCACAGCAGCGCGTGTTACTTCATATAAGCAGCAGAATCCAACGTAAGGCAAACTGTGTTTAATATATGCAGCTTGAACTGGAACAAAATAAGAAAGCTTTGACAGTAACTACCGATATAATCTAGTCCATGTAACACATGTCTCTCTGTGAAGGAAACAGCAGCAGACTGATGCAATCAGTGAGTGTCCTCTGACCCCTTTTTTTTTTTTTTTTTACAAACTTTAACAATCACAGCATAGCTGACAAATGAACACTCATAGACATTCAATGCAGACTACAACAGGAATGGAGTTGTTGCATTTAAACTTATTCCAACAACCCGCCATCAAGATATTCTTTGAGCTGGTGAAACGAGACATTTTGGCAATGCCAATACAGGTGAGTAGATCTTCTAACCTGAATCTCGCTGAAAAACGAGCTCTGCGGGACTTACAAAGTAACAAGGAATTTGTGATTAAAGAAGCGGACAAGGGAGGCAATGTGGTGCTGTGGTCTAGTGTAGCATATCTAGAAGAGGCCAATAGACAGCTCACTAACCCTAGATGCTATCAAAAATTACCTTCAGACCCTACGGCAGTGTTTGCATCTAAATTTGACTCTCTACTCTGCAGGACGTTAAGCTTCGGCATCATCTCACCCCAAGAGAAGAGGTATCTATGGGTGGAACATCCGGTCACGGCAACATTTTATATGTTGCCGAAGATACACAAAAACGACAAGAAACCACCAGGAAGGCCAATAGTCTCCAGCATTGGGAGTATTTGCGAACGGGCAAGTGAGTATTTGGACTTCTTCTTCCAGCCAATAGTCACGGCCTTACCCTCCTTTATAAGGGACTCTGCCCATTTTATTGAAGTCTGTGGACGGATAGAACTGTCGGGAGAATTCTATCTGGTGACCTGTGATGTGGAGTCCTTGTACTCCAACATCAAGCATAGTGATGGTCTACATGCGGTGACTTTTTACCTAGACAAACTTCCACACGCGGATCGGGGTCATGATTCTTTTTTGCTGGATCTGTTAAAATTTGTTCTCTATCACAATTATTTTTTGTTTGATAGAACATTTTATTTACAAACAGCGGGAGTGGCCATGGGGGCGAAATGTGCACCAACCTATGTAAACATCTTTTTAGGTTGGTGGGAGGAGATGTTTGTATACCCATCCCTGGCATATCAACATCATGTTAGGTATTGGCATCGTTATATTGACGACTTATTCTTCATCTGGTCGGGCAGTATAGAGGGTTGCACTGATTTTATCCATAACCTCAATTCTAACCCCCACAATATCTTCCTAACCCACTCTATTTCCAGCAGTATGATCAGCTTTCTGGATCTGAAAATACTCGTACAAGGGAACAAGCTGGCCACGGACCTCTTTCGGAAGCCTACTGCTACGAACGCTCTTCTGGAGTTTAATAGCTTTCACCCTTGGCATACGAAGGTGGGTGTCCCGACGGGACAATTTTTACGTATTAGACGTAATTGTACTCGTGATGAAGACTTCCTGATACAAGCTCGGGATCTGACGAACCGTTTCAGACAAAGAAATTACCCCAAACGAGTGGTTTCCACAGCTTTTCAGCGAGCAAGACGACATGATCAGGCTTCCCTTCTCATTCCGGTGGGTCGCTCTCGAGAATCCCAGACGAGGTTTATCACAGATTATAACGACTGCTGGGGGCAGGTAAGACATATCCTCACTCGACATTGGCCGATTTTGCAAACAGATATGCAAACGACACATGTTGTCAGCAACAGGCCGTTATTGACATCTAGAAGGGCCCCGAATTTGAGACAGTTGTTGACCAGGAGCCATTTTTCCAGGCCCATGGTCAAACTTAATAGAGGCATTGTCCTTAGGGGATCTTTTCCGTGTGGGGAATGCAATGTTTGCCCCTTCATGACGCCCACCCGGGACATATTTACACACCCCACGAATTCCAGCAGACATGGGTTGAAAGCGTACATCAATTGCAGGAGCAGAAATGTTATTTATGTACTAATTTGCCCTTGTAATATGATCTATGTAGGGCAAACATCACAGGAGCTACGCAAGAGGTTTCAAAAACACTTATCAACCATACGCCTGGCGGTTACAGACCAAGGCAAAGGTAAAATCTTGACTCCTGTGGCGGCACATTTTCTGCTGAAACATAGGGGTTCGCCCACGGGTTTGCAAATTGTTGGGTTACAGAAGGTTTCCTGTGGTGAAAGGGGTGGTAATATATCTAACCATCTTTTACGCGCTGAGTCTAGGTGGATTTTCGACCTTCAGGCGGTCGCACCTATGGGCCTTAATGAAGAATTGCTTTTCACGGGGTTCTTAGGATAATTGGCGCGTAGACTCATGGAGGTACTGTCAGTCCAAGGATTTGGCATTCATATTTAATTCTGCATCTGTCCCCATTTAGGAAGGCTGAGGATGCACCCATGAGGATGAGGACCATCCCGGGACATTGGGATATGAAAACTACAAGTTCACTCTGGGGACCAATGTGGATGTGGATATCGTCGATACGATGGATAATAAAGTAGATTTTGGAGGGTGGATGTGCGGCATGCCATCATTAAAAATGGAAGGACATCTTGTGCAGAAGAGATTTGGTCCTCACTGCCATAATGTGGATTCTACCCTTATGATGAACGATGGGCTCAGATGTGGAGATTGGCAAGCTGGAAGAGGCTTATGATGAGGAATACCTTTTTACGCTTTATTGAGATGTTGTCGGTGTCATTGCACATGAGACTATGTGATGTCTACCTGACACCGCTATATACTGTATGGATACTTACGTGCATCTATGTTTATGTACTTGGTAACAACAATAATATGTCCTTTTCCCCTCTCAGATGTGCTATGTGGCCTCATACGTTTGGCCTGCTTATATCCTCTGGCGTTTTTGCCTTTAATTATCAATACACATCTCTATACTTTTTGTATATCCCTCGTTATTTCATGGGTGGATATTATGTGCTGTCATATTCTGTCACAATATATTTAAACTTGTCCGCTTCCCTCCTCATTTTTACCTTTTATATATATATACATTTTTTTTTTTTTTTTTTGTCTGTTTGCTGTGTTCTTTGACCTTCAGTGCAGTGCCTCATTGCATCCCCTCTATTCTGGGCCCTGCCATGCATCCATTCGGCGGGCCCTGCCGTTTCAGCTCAGTTCCCCATTTTAATCTCACCCCGGGCTTCTGTGCCCAATTTTGTGTCCATCCAGCCGGCTGGTACTGCGCGTGCGCAACGCGGTCCTATCGGATACCGCGGTTTGCGCATGCGCATGTCACCTTCCTGGACGCTCTGGGATCGTCATCCATCATGGTTTCACTATCATGGCGCGGCCGGCGCTTCCGGCACTCATCTCCCCCTCTTCCGTTCCGTTCCTCTACACCGGTATGCAGTCTATTATTATTAGATGTATTATTTAAGCATTGATTATGGCACCTTCAGCATCACTTCCCCTGACGAAGCTGCAGAGGCAGCGATACGCGTGAAAGGGTGCGCTCCCACCTTATCCCTCCTTCCCACCTTGGTGCCATTTTTGGGACCGTTACGCTCCTTGATTTCATATGGACTTTATCCCTGTGGTGCCTTGTGCCTTTGGACATTGCTGCACTTTCACAGACCTGAATTGACGTTGGACAGGTTGTATTTGCAGCAGTTACATTGCATGTCATATCTTTATTTTGGGATGATGCATTGCATGTCAGTTCCTATTTCTTTATTACTTCATGGCTTACAGCAGTGCAGATTGACATAGGGTGGCTCAGTCCGCTGTGGCCTATATAGGCACATCTTTTCAGGATTACACATGTGATCAGGTGGACCCAGGGCAGGACACTATCATTTCCCCATTTATGGGACTGTTATCTATCATGGGATATGGTGGGCATAGGTATTTGTATATTTGTTTTTAAATGTTTTTAAATGTCTTTTGAGGTGTTGAATAAAGGTGCTTTTGCTTATGGTAATTAGTTATTGTCTTTACAATTCTTTTGGGTTGTGCATACGATTTTTAGTCTACTCCTTTCTCTTCCCATATGAAAGTTCACCAAATAGCACAATATAAAATCTATCTATCTATCTATCTATCTATCTATCTATCTATCTTTCTATCTATCTAGATACAGCAAAAAAGAGAAAAGACTAGACTAATGATGGTATGCACACCCGAAAATTATAAAAAATCTGAAAACTTATATTATAACACCTCAATAAAGACAGACACAGATAAAACCATTTAAAAGGGGCTAAGATATAGGACCAATAAGTGACACCCCTATATATCGCAACTATAGTGTAGTACAACCAAAGAAACATTATAATTATAAGCAAATATGCATAATATAATAGGCTGTACAAATATAAATAACAAAATGTCTCTTGCTCATAGGTTAAATAAGTCAAGTCTCCTAGTATTGAACCAAAACCAAAAGAATGTCATGACACACAATGTGCTGCAAACATATACACACATAATTGAAGCCCTATGAAATAGGCGTGACTATAATAATTAACAGTGTTATCTAAGAGAGATTATTCACATGACATGAATGCCGATATGCTGCGGGGGGCAGCTATCCAGGCATTGAGCATGCTTAGAAAACACTTCCTAGGCACCTCAATCCGCTGCACTCCCCCGCAGCTCGAGTAGTATTTATCTACCTAGACTGGGCTTATTTTTCCCTAACATTGTGATATGAATATTGGTATTTGGGCTTTCCAGGCATTGAGCATGCTTAGATAACACTGTTAATTATTATAGTCACGCCTATTTCATAGGGCTTCAATTATGTGTGTATATGTTTGCAGCACATTTTGTGTCATGACATTCTTTTGGTTTTGGTTCAATACTAGGAGACTTGACTTATTTAACCTATGAGCAAGAGACATTTTGTTATTTATATTTGTACAGCCTATTATATTATGCATATTTGCTTATAATTATAATGTTTCTTTGGTTGTACTACACTATAGTTGCGATATATAGGGGTGTCACTTATTGGTCCTATATCTTAGCCCCTTTTAAATGGTTTTATCTGTGTCTGTCTTTATTGAGGTGTTATAATATAAGTTTTCAGATTTTTTATAATTTTTGGGTGTGCATGCCATCATTAGTCTATTCTTTTCTCTTTTTTGCTGTATCTAGTTTGCCCTACAGACTAGGTTTTGCACCTTGTATCATCATCATCAGTATAAGGGTGCGCCTCTTTCATATATATTTACAAGATCTATCTATCTATCTATCTATCTATCTATCTATCTATCTATCTGTCTGTCTGTCTGTCTGTCTGTCTGTCTATCTATCTATCTATCTGTGACCATTAATTTAAATCAAGCTACCAGTAATTAAGTGACTGCATGACTTTTATTTGATTTCCCCTCAGCCACTGATAAGAAATACAATATCAGGGCCGTGTGTCTCATTTTTATACCACAGTTCAGTTCTACTACATACATACACTCAGCCTTTTTCAGACGTTTCTTTAAAGTATTATTTAAAGTTTATTAACCTTATATATAAACATTAGTATAAAAACATGGGTATATGCACAAGTTTAAAAAAGGAATATCATACAGTTTATAGAACACAGTAATGGCAAACCTTGGCACTCTGACTGTTTAAAACTACAACTCCGAGCATGCCATAGCAACGTGCAGCAGTTGAGGCATGCTGGGAGTTGTAGTTTTACCACCACTGGAGTGCCAAGGCTAGCCAACACAATTCAAATTAAATGTATGAACTCAGGTTGTTGTCACGTTTCCAGCCAGTTCAGATCTTCTCCTTCTCCATAGGAACATCTTTTCACTCCGTAATCAAAAAGAAGTTCAGTTCCTGGATAAATGTCTTCCTTTGCCTCAAATAATATAATTGGAATTGTCCCACCCTTCATATATTTCAGAACCGGCTTTAGATTGTTTCTTTTACGTGAGTGGTTTATCAGGCGTCCAAATGTCGAAGGCATTTCTGAATGGCACTCGCAGGGCGCCTGGGTTGCATTTATGCACATTTTATGTCCTTTCTCACGAAAGAAGAAAATATAGCACTTTTCATCCGTGATTTTTCCTTGTATCTCTTCTCCTTCTCTTCCTCCCATTAAGACACCGTGGTAATCACAAACAATGTCACCTTTTTTAAAGACCTGGGACGTCTTTATGGATTGTCCACCCTTTTTGTGATCCTGCACTGCAACAAGTCCTTTCCACTCCTGGGTGTCCACCAAGCTTTCTATTTTAAACCATGTGTCCTGAATTTTCCAGGATTTGTGAGGTCTCCAGGCCTTTAGAACAATCTCAGGTTTCGGTATGTTGGTCTGCCAGCCCTGTTCCTTCATGTACACCATGATTTGCTGTTTGCTTGGAAGATTTCTGAATTTTTCTGCAAAAAAATAAAGCAAAATATTGTAAAATAGTCAGTATGCATACAAAACAACACAATAAATTGTTGCACAGGAACACCAACGTCTTGAATACATTAACCCATTCCTTCCATTATAATTAGCAGAATTGCACACCCAGAAAAAAAAATGTTGGCGAAAGACTGGGCCATTATTGACTTAGGTGTTTTTATACACAGGCATGATCTACCGCCCTCCCCAACAACCCTGATTGCAATAACACAGTAAATATAACAAAACCCGGCACTCAACTTCAATATGAGATGCTGAATATTTTATTGCGTAGTGTCAATAACAAAACGTTTCGGTCCTTCAGACCTTCCTCAGTTACGATTTGTGAGGTGAATAAGATAGAGTCTCATAGCCAATAGGTCCCTATTGGAATCACTTAATTTTCAGAAGCAGCTCCTGGATTTGAGTAAGAGCTGTTGTGTGTCCGGGTATAGACGCGGTGTCCACCGCTAGTCATTACCGTCTGCCGGAATCTATCTTATTCATCTCACAAATCGTAACTGAGGAAGGTCTGAAGGACCGAAACGTTTTGTTATTGACACTACGCAATAAAATATTCAGCATCTCATATTGAAGTTGAGTGCCGGGTTTTGTTATATTTACTAGCTATATGGTGTGGGAACCTACCCGTGCACCTACTGGAGCAGTGCTCACGGTCTAGTTCACTGCAATAACACAGTGACTTATGAAAACAAAGTGTTGTGAAATAATGAACATAACATAGACCTAAGGCCACGTTCACACGTTCAGTAGTTTACCTTAGTATATATAAGTCAAAACCAGGAGTGGGTGATAAATACAGAAGTGGTGCATGTGTTTCTATTATACTTTTCCTCTGATTGTTCCACTCCAGGTTTTGGCTTACAAATACTGAGGTAAAAAACGGACCAAATACTGAATGTGTGAACATGGCCTAAAATGCCGCAGTTATTGAAATATGTTGTATTTCCTAAAAAAAAGCATTAATATCCCAAAATGCTTATCACACAAAAATATGTAATCAACTGGAAATTACCAACAATGCATGCTTGAGTAATTATATAGTTTCAAAATTTTAACTAGACTATTTTTGTAGAAAATTGCAAGCAAATAAGCTAGGAGGCCTAAAACGCACCAGGTATGCATGCTAGGGTTAACAACTGGTTATATCAGAATAATAGATTCTGAAAAAAAAAACAAATACACACAACTTACCAACAACATTATCTATTCGAAGCTCCTTCTGCATCCTTCTCCATTTGTCTTGTGTGTATTGTGCAAAGTTTCCACTTGATTCTGCACACACGGCTATGGCTGGAGGTCGCGCATTTATATCAGCTGGACATCTTTTAAGCAGCCTCTTGAAAGCCTCTACTTTTAAACCCTTATTTTCCTCTGTATATGATGCATCTTCTTCATCTTGTTCTCCTTCTTCATTGTCTTCCAAGTCATTTTCTGTCCTCTTCCTTTTTCTAGATTACACAGAGATGCATGTCAATTACTATAGTTGATCTATAGTCATGGAGGATCTACCATCATGGTTGGTGAGGAATGGTTGAGAACAAAAACGACACTTACCTGGAGCTCTCTCCTTGATGATCGGACTTCAGTGTGGCCAGAATATGCATGCCTTCAAGCAGATGACTCTTTCTAACCGTATCTTTTAGATCTTTAATGTTGATATAGGTATATACAAGATCTCTTTTTTCATTGGAAAGATTCATCAGTGCCCACTTGTCAAATGCATCTCTTGCCTCTTTACAGGTAACTGAAGGTAGTTGAAGCCTAAAAAAGATTATTGAAGCCACTGTTAGCATAGTTTAATTAACATTAAAAAAAAAAAAAAATGGTGGCTCGTTATTACATGTACATTCCACTTCTCATGAAATCTTGACAAGTCCTTTGAGGCATTTTTTATAGGCTGTCCCTTAGATGTTACAAAGAAGCAGTCAACTTTGTGTGCATCCTTGACCAGCTGAGTCGGTCTGATGAATTTATAGTAAATGTTGAAGAGCTGGTAAAGGAAAACATTGCATTACTGACTTGCTTGCCAATTAATAAAATAGAAACATGCAACACATTGACAGTAAATGACTTAATGCTTACAAGCTCTTCCTCTTCTTCTAGCACGATGATGGTCTCATCAGAAGAGATAATAGCCACCTTCTGGTTTTGAAAGCGGGAGAACTTCCTTTCAACCCACTCCTTTACCTGTAAGAGAAATAAAGTTAATGAGGTTTAGAAGATCTGTCATTAGTCGATGAGCTGAAATAATTAATAATATTTCACAAATTATTTACATAATACATAATGTAATACATAGCAATACCAATAAAATGTAAGATAACACATTTGCAATATTTTCAAACTTTATAAAAGAGGTTGTCTGGGAAAAGAGAAATAGAAAAACCGCTTAATACCTGTTTATAGGCTAGAAGTGATATTTCACATGAGCTGCATCACTATGATGGAGATCAGCTACCGTAACACACTTTACCTATGGACAGGTGTAGTTCAGTAATAAAGCAGCCCTGCTTTTTTACATTTTGGACAACCCTTTTAAACTGGAATATCAACCACTCTATATAACACATAGTAATACAAATGCAATGTAGAAAGGCACAAAGGAAAAACGTTTCCAACAATGTGAAAAACATTGTCTGGGATAAGACAAACACAAAAAGTTAATGAGGCCTATGGGCTGAACTAACAATTAAAACTTACTGTCAGATTATGGATGATGGATGGTTTTTGAAGATGTTTCAACATCAGCAAGGCCTCAAGGTGCAAACAAGCAAGCATCTTTTCTTCAGTGTTCAACTCCTCGCCCAATTCTGCCTTTGCGAATATACCGTCCATAGTGGCTTTTTCTGAAATAAGAACCTTTCGACTGTCTTTGGGTCTAAGAAACCTGAGAACGAGAGAAGGCAGTTATGATGATGTTTATATTTTTTATGGCCATAAACACATTTATTCATAATCATCTAGCATACTTAGAGATACTTACTGCTTTTTCTTGTCCTTCTCATCTTTTGGGATCATTTCCTTATTAATTTCTATTAGGCTTGCCAGAAAATTGTCAGCAGCCTGTTTTCTGTCATCACCTATGTCATTGGGAAAGTCTTCAGAAATAGCAAATCTGACAAAATGTTGACTGTGCTTCAAGTACTATTTCACTGTGCACCGAGATGTCTTCAGACTTAAGAGGGTGCTGACAAACCTCTTTGTATTTTCCAAGTCATTCATGAATTCTAGGGAGATGCCATCTGGGTTCATGAAATATAGATACCTGGAAACATTTTCCACCTAAAATATACACAAGATGTCAGTTTCTGCATTGCACATTCAAGGAATAGTCATAAAATGCATGCATCATAGAGAACAATTCAAATCCTACTGACCATTTGCCTAATGCATAACTCAGAAAAGTTCTTCTCCAAGTACTGTTTAAAGGAGATCAACACCGGCAAATCAATGTCATATTTGTTGTGAAAACCAGCTTGAAAAAGTTTCTTACGCAGAGGGGAACTTGTCCTGAAATCAAAAGAAAGTGAAAGGTTAGTGCACATGCTACTGTTAGATGATCCATAGATAAAGGGATAGATGTACAGAAACATATATAAGATAAAGTTTATCTTTATAGATGGAAAAGTACATTCATATTGTGATGTAGCTGAGCTGTCAGCTATGCTACATGCCAAGCTCTGCCCATGTAGCACTGTTCAGCACCATAGAGTCCTCACCTGGTTGCTGCCGGCAGCACTCTCTGGGTCCTTCTAAAGTTGTTTTGCTTCTCCTGTCCATAATAGACATGAAGAACCACAGAAGCCTGGGGGACCCAGAAACAATTGCCAGCACACAGGTGAGGATGGAACCTGCTTCCTGCTTAGTGTCGCCTCATGCTGTGCTTGGTTACAGCATCAGATTTTCAAGGGAGCAAGGGCATGATGTGTGCCAGCTACCTTGCCAAGTCAATGCTAAAACCAGGCTGATCATGATATGAAATGTACTGTCACCACTAGGGTTGAGCGAAACGGGTCGATCATTTTCAAAAGTCGCCGACTTTTGGCTAAGTCGGCGTCTCATGAAACCCGATCCGACCCCTGTGCTTGTCGGCCATGCGGTACGCGACTTTCGCGCCAAAGTCGCGTTTCAATGACGCGAAAAGCGCCATTTCTCAGCCAATGAAGGTGAACGCAGAGTGTGGGCAGCGTGATGACATAGATCCTGGTCCCCACCATCTTAGAGAAGGGCATTGCAGTGATTGGCTTGCTGTCTGCGGCGTCACAGGGGCTATAAAGGGGCATTCCCGCCGACCGCCATCTTACTGCTGCTGATCTGAGCTTAGGGACAGGTTGCTGCCGCTTCGTCAGAAGGAGGGAGAGCGTTAGGCAGGGTCCACTAACCACCAAACCGCTTGTGCTGCAGCGATTTCCACTGTCCAACACCACCTTCGGTGTGCAGGGACTGTGGAAGCTATTTTTTTTTTTTTTTCCCCTCAGCGCTGTAGCTCATTGGGCTGCCCTAGAAGGCTCCGTGATAGCTGTATTGCTGTGTGTACGCCACTGTGGAAACCAACTGCTTTTTTCAAAGCACATATCCTCTTGTTCCTTCCTTTCTGCACAGCTATCTTTTTTGTTTGTCCACCTGCCATACCTGGCTTAGATTACTGCAGGGAGATAGTAATTGTAGGACAGTCCCTGTTTTTTTTTTTTTTTTTTTTTTTTTGTGGGAGATTAAGATTTGCATTTCTGCTACAGTGCCATCCCTGTGTGTGCCATCTCTCACTGAGTGGGCCATAGAAAGCCTATTTATTTTTTTCCGTGATTTGTGTTCTAAATTCTACCTCAACACAAAAACACTACATCAATCAGTGGGAGAAAAATATTGGCCTCAGTCAGGGCTTGTGTGCCACTGCTGTGTGTGCTATCTCTCATTCAGTGGGCTATAGAAAGCCTATTTTTTTTTTTTTTTAATATTATTTGGTTTCTAAAGTCTCCCTGAAAAAAAAAAAAAAACCTAAAAAAACATTGGGAGAGTAATATTGCCCTTTCAGCTTGTGTGCCAGTCTTGACTCCTGGGTGTGCCACCTCTCTCCCTCTCATTCAGTGGGCCATAGAAAGCCTATTTATTTTTTTTTTTAAATATTATTGGGTTTCTAAAGTCTCCCTTAAAAAACAAAAAATACATAAAAAAACAGTGGGAGAGTAATATTGCCCTTTCAGCTTGTGTGCCAGGCTTGACTCCTGGGTGTGCCACCTCTCTCTCTCATTCAGTGGGCCATAGAAAGGCTATTTTTTTTTTTGGTTTTTTTAATATTATTTGGTTTCTAAAGTCTCCCTGAAAAAAAAAAAAAACATAAAAAAACAGTGGGAGAGTAATATTGCCCTTTCAGCTTGTGTGCCAGTCTTGACTTCTGGGTGTGCCACCTCTCTCTCTCATTCAGTGGGCCATAGAAAGGCTATTTTTTTTTTGGTTTTTTTAATATTATTTGGTTTCTAAAGTCTCCCTGAAAAAAAAAAAAAACATAAAAAAACAGTGGGAGAGTAATATTGCCCTTTCAGCTTGTGTGCCAGTCTTGACTCCTGGGTGTGCCACCTCTCTCCCTTTCATTCAGTGGGCCATAGAAAGCCTATTTTTTTTTTTTTTTAAATATTATTGGGTTTCTAAAGTCTCCCTTAAAAAACAAAAAATACATAAAAAAACAGTGGGAGAGTAATATTGCCCTTTCAGCTTGTGTGCCAGTCTTGACTCCTGGGTGTGCCACCTCTCTCTCTCATTCAGTGGGCCATAGAAAGGCTATTTTTTTTTTGGTTTTTTTAATATTATTTGGTTTCTAAAGTCTCCCTGAAAAAAAAAAAAAACATAAAAAAACAGTGGGAGAGTAATATTGCCCTTTCAGCTTGTGTGCCAGTCTTGACTCCTGGGTGTGCCACCTCTCTCCCTCTCATTCAGTGGGCCATAGAAAGCCTATTTATTTTTTTTTTAAATATTATTGGGTTTCTAAAGTCTCCCTTAAAAAACAAAAAATACATAAAAAAACAGTGGGAGAGTAATATTGCCCTTTCAGCTTGTGTGCCAGGCTTGACTCCTGGGTGTGCCACCTCTCTCCCTCTCATTCAGTGGGCCATAGAAAGCCTATTTATTTTTTTTTTAAATATTATTGGGTTTCTAAAGTCTCCCTTAAAAAACAAAAAATACATAAAAAAACAGTGGGAGAGTAATATTGCCCTTTCAGCTTGTGTGCCAGTCTTGACTCCTGGGTGTGCCACCTCTCTCCCTCTCATTCAGTGGGCCATAGAAAGCCTATTTATTTTTTTTTTTAAATATTATTTGGTTTCTAAAGTCTCCCTGAAAAAAAAAAAAAACATAAAAAAACAGTGGGAGAGTAATATTGCCCTTTCAGCTTGTGTGCCAGTCTTGACTCCTGGGTGTGCCACCTCTCTCCCTTTCATTCAGTGGGCCATAGAAAGCCTATTTATTTTTTTTTTTAAATATTATTGGGTTTCTAAAGTCTCCCTTAAAAAACAAAAAATACATAAAAAAACAGTGGGAGAGTAATATTGCCCTTTCAGCTTGTGTGCCAGTCTTGACTCCTGGGTGTGCCACCTCTCTCTCTCATTCAGTGGGCCATAGAAAGGCTATTTTTTTTTTGGTTTTTTTAATATTATTTGGTTTCTAAAGTCTCCCTGAAAAAAAAAAAAAACATAAAAAAACAGTGGGAGAGTAATATTGCCCTTTCAGCTTGTGTGCCAGTCTTGACTCCTGGGTGTGCCACCTCTCTCCCTCTCATTCAGTGGGCCATAGAAAGCCTATTTATTTTTTTTTTTAAATATTATTGGGTTTCTAAAGTCTCCCTTAAAAAACAAAAAATACATAAAAAAACAGTGGGAGAGTAATATTGCCCTTTCAGCTTGTGTGCCAGTCTTGACTCCTGGGTGTGCCACCTCTCTCTCTCATTCAGTGGGCTATAGAAAGCCTATTTTTTTTTTTTTTTTTAATATTATTTGGTTTCTAAAGTCTCCCTGAAATAAAAAAAAAACTTAAAAAAACAGTGGGAGAGTAATATTGCCCTTTCAGCTTGTGCGCCAGTCTTGACTCCTGGGTGTGCCACCTCTCTCTCTCTAATTGTGGGCCATAGAAAGCCTTTTTTTTTTTTTTTTTAATAATTATTTGGTTTCTAAAGTCTCCCTGAGAAAAAAAAATAAATAAATTAGGTGGGAGATTAATATTGACATTAGTGCTTGAGTGACAGTCCTGCGTGTGTGTCATCTCTGTGATTTTGTGCCACAGAAAACAGAGTGTGTAACATTGTGCCTGATTTTCCTTGTGGTCTCACCAACCTGTTAAGGGATATTGAAATCATACTGAAGTTATAGCTCACCGTGTAAGTTGTTTGACAGCAACAAATAAAGTTACTTTGGTTAAGATTTTAAAACAATGAGGAAGTCTGGTGCAAGAGGTCGTCGTGGGCGTTCATTGTCAGCTGGTAATGATGGTAGTGGTAGTGGAGCATCAGGTGGTCGTGGGGATAAAAATATTCCACCTAAGTCTGGAGCTGTGGAGCCAGTTTCGTCGTCAGGCTACACAAGGCCTCGAACGCTCTCTTTTCTGGGAGTAGGAAAACCGCTTTTAAAGGCGGAGCAGCAACAGCAAGTTTTGGCTTACATTGCAGACTCAGCCTCTAGCTCTTTTGCCTCCTCTTCCGAAACTGGTAAATGTAAAAGCAGCGCGTCGCTTGTGGATGTTCACGGTCAGGGACAAGTCGCTTCCTTGTCCTCCTCAGCAAAAACTACAACAAGAGAGAAGGATGCAGCAGGCGACACAACGGGTCACTCCATGGAGCTCTTTACACATACCGTCCCTGGCTTAGAAAGTGAAACATTTAACAGGCCATGCCCATTACAAGTATATTCTGACATGGAGTGCACTGATGCACAGCCACAGCCAGAGTACTATGCTGCTCCTTTGACTCAGACCACCACATTGCCCTCTCAGGGTACAGATCCACAATCAGACCCTGATGAGACTATGTTGCCCCGCCACGAACGCTATACCACCGACCGACACAGTGACACAGACGAAGTTGCACACGAGCTCGAAGAGGAGGTAATAGATGACCCAGTTATTGACCCCGATTGGCAGCCATTGGGGGAACAGGGTGCAGGCGGCAGTAGTTCAGAAGCGGAGGTGGAGGAGGGGCCGCAGCAGGCATCAACATCGCAACAGGTTCCATCTGCCGGGCCCGTATCTGGCCCAAAACGCGTGTCAAAGCCAAAACCTGTTGGAGCACAGCGTTGCCATCCGGTTAAAGCTCAGTCTGCAATCCCTGAAAAGGGATCCGAGTCTAGGAAGAGTGCAGTCTGGCATTTTTTTAAACAACATCCAACTGATCAGCGCAAAGTCATCTGTCAAAAATGTTCAACTAGCTTAAGCAGAGGTCAGAATCTGAAAAGTCTAAATACTAGTTGCATGCATAGACACTTAACCACCATGCATTTTCAAGCCTGGACTAACTACCAAACGTCCCTCAAGGTTGTAGCACCCTCGGCCAATGAAGCTAGTCAGCAACGCAACATCCCTTCCGTCACTGTAAGGCCACCATTTTCCGCACCACCGGCAGTATCTGTGCAGGTTTCTTTGCCAGCCAAAAGCAGTCAGGGTCAGGGAATCACCAGTTTTGTAGGAGGAAATATTGCATCTAGGGCACCGGCGGAAACAATACCGTCTCCAACCGTCTCTCAGTCTGCCATGTACACCGGCACACCCGAAAGTTCCACGATCTCCAGCTCTCCAGTCCAGCTCACCCTACATGAGACTCTGGTTAGAAAAAGGAAGTACTTATCCTCGCATCCGCGTACACAGTGTTTTAACGCCCACATAGCTAGACTAATCTCGTTAGAGATGATGCCCTACCGGTTAGTTGAAAGCGAAGCTTTCAAAGCCCTGATGGAGTACGCTGAACCACGATACGAGCTACCCAGTCGACACTTTTTTTCCAGAAAAGCCATCCCAGCCCTGCACCAGCATGTTAAACAGCGCATCGTCCATGCACTCAGGCAATCTGTGAGTACAAAGGTGCACCTGACTACAGATGCATGGACCAGTAGGCATGGCCAGGGACGTTATGTGTCCATCACGGCACACTGGGTGAATGTGGTGGATGCAGGGTCCACAGGCGACATCAATTTAGGGACAGTTGTGCCTAGCCCACGGTCTAGGAAACAGTTGGCTGTAGGCGTTCGCACCCCCTCCTCCTCCTCCTCGTCCTCCTGCAGAAGCTACAGCTCTTCCACAGAACGCAGTCTGCCAACCACTCCATCGGCAGATGACACTGTTGCACACCAGTTGTCCCATTATGGGCCAGCTACTGCCAAGCGTCAGCAGGCTGTATTGGCTATGAAGTGCTTGGGCGACAACAGACACACCGCGGAAGTTCTGTCCGAGTTCTTGCAACAAGAAACGCAGTCGTGGCTGGGCACAGTAGATCTTGAGGCAGGCAAGGTAGTGAGTGATAACGGAAGGAATTTCATGGCTGCCATCTCCCTTTCCCAACTGAAACACATTCCTTGCCTGGCTCACACCTTAAACCTGGTGGTGCAGTGCTTATTGAAAACTTATCCTGGGTTCTCCGACCTGCTCCTCAAAGTGCGTGCACTTTGCTCACATATCCGACGTTCGCCTGTACACGCCAGCCGTATGCAGACCTATCAGCGGTCTTTGAACCTTCCCCAGCATCGCCTAATCATAGACGTTGCAACAAGGTGGAACTCAACACTGCACATGCTTCAGAGACTGTGCGAACAGAGGCGTGCTGTTATTTATTTGTGGGAGGATACACGGGCAGGCAGTAGGATGGCAGACATGGAGTTGTCAGGTGTGCAGTGGTCTAAGATACAAGACATGTGTCAAGTCCTTCAGTGTTTTGAGGAATGCACACGGCTGGTTAGTGCAGACAACGCCGTAATAAGCATGAGCATCCCCCTAATGCGTCTGCTGATGCAAAGTTTGACGCACATAAAGGAGCAGGCGTCTGCACCAGAGGAAGAGGAAAGCCTTGATGACAGTCAGCCATTGTCTGGTCAGGGCAGTGTACAGGACGAGGTAGCGGGCGAAGAGGAGGTGGAGGACGAGGAGGATGATGGGGATGAGTATATTTTTAATGCCGAACCTTTCCCGGGGGCACAGGAAATTGGTTGCGTGTCACGGCCGGGTTCTGGTTTTTTGAGGGACACAAGTGACGTAGATTTGCCTGCAACTGCCCCTCAACCAATCACAACCGGAGATTTGACAACTGGAACTTTGGCCCACATGGCGGATTATGCCTTACGTATCCTAAAAAGGGACACACGCATTACGAAAATGATGAACGATGACGATTACTGGTTGGCCTGCCTCCTTGATCCACGCTATAAAGGCAAATTGCAAAATATTATGCCACATGAGAACTTGGAACTAATATTAGCAACCAAACAATCAACTCTTGTTGACCGTTTGCTTCAGGCATTCCCAGCACACAGCGCACGTGATCGTTCTCACACGAGCTCCAGGGGGCAGCAGACTAGGAGTGTTAGGGGTGCACACATCAGAAGTGGCGTTGGACAGAGGGGTTTTCTGACCAGGTTGTGGAGTGATTTTGCTATGACCGCAGACAGGACAGGTACTGCTGCATCAATTGAAAGTGACAGGAGACAACATTTGTCCAGTATGGTTACTAACTATTTTTCATCCCTTATCGATGTTCTCCCTCAACCGTCATTCCCATTTGATTACTGGGCCTCCAAATTAGACACCTGGCCAGAATTGGCAGAATATGCATTGCAGGAGCTTGCTTGCCCGGCAGCAAGTGTCCTATCAGAAAGAGTATTCAGTGCTGCAGGTTCAATATTAACCGAAAAAAGGACTCGTCTGGCTACCCAAAATGTTGACGATCTAACATTCATTAAAATGAACCACAACTGGATTTCGAAATCTTTTGCCCCACCTTGCCCGGCCGACACCTAGCTTTCCTATGAAAGGCTCTTGCCTGTGAATTACTTTTCTAATGTCTAATTTGCTGCAGCTGATTGTACAGCATACGACATGTTTACACCTCCCTAAATGGCCAAACTCCCCACACGGGGCCGTGGTATCGCGACTTGGCGCAAGCACCCGTGAGACTGCTGTTTGTCTGAAGAGGTGGGTGTGCTCGCTTTTGGTTGACGGCATTGCTACTGGGTCCCTCATAGTACAATGTAGTGTCTCTGGCGGTGGTGGTGCGCACCCAACGTCAGACACACCGTTGTAACATGAGGGGCCCTGGGGCGGTCCCGCCGGCCTCTAGAGAGTTCCCCCCGTACCCCAGCTCAAAATGTGCTCTACCACATGCAAAATTATGTCGCACAGCTCCACCAATCTTTAGTCTATTCGCTGACATCATTCAATGTCTGGCACTGACAATACAAATTTGTAGACATCTATGATGCAACTTAAAGTAGTCTGTGTCTGTGTCCTATATTGGCACCATTAAATAGTTACTGCCAAATTACTATGTCAGAAATTCAGCAGATGAGCCCACCCCTGTACCTAAGTATGCCACCTTTTTTTTTGTTTTGGTTGTTTTGCGAGACATTAACATCTATTTATATTTTGGGAGTACTGGGACAGACACTCCTTGCACTACTCCTCCACTCACCACCAAGCTGCCCGTGTATCCATGTAACCGCTGTAAAACTGCCATGAGCCTATTGTTTGTTATTTTAGGCCTTTGAAGCCTGTCTGCGGTCCCTCCTTCCACTAGTCCTCCACTGACCAGACCACTGCTGCCCGTGTACCCCTGGAACCAATTATAAAGTGCCTACAGCCAGCCCATTTTTTTATGTTAGGCCTTTGAAGCCTGTCTGCGGTCCCTCCTTCCACTAGTCCTCCACTGGCCAGACCACTGCTGCCCGTGTACCCCTGGAACCAATTATAAAGTGCCTACAGCCAGCCCATTTTTTTATGTTAGGCCTTTGAAGCCTGTCTGCGGTCCCTCCTTCCACTAGTCCTCCACTGGCCAGACCACTGCTGCCCGTGTACCCCTGGAACCAATTATAAAGTGCCTACAGCCAGCCCATTTTTTTATGTTAGGCCTTTGAAGCCTGTCTGCGGTCCCTCCTTCCACTAGTCCTCCACTGGCCAGACCACTGCTGCCCGTGTACCCCTGGAACCAATTATAAAGTGCCTACAGCCAGCCCATTTTTTTATGTTAGGCCTTTGAAGCCTGTCTGCGGTCCCTCCTTCCACTAGTCCTCCACTGGCCAGACCACTGCTGCCCGTGTACCCCTGGAACCAATTATAAAGTGCCTACAGCCAGCCCATTTTTTTATGTTAGGCCTTTGAAGCCTGTCTGCGGTCCCTCCTTCCACTAGTCCTCCACTGGCCAGACCACTGCTGCCCGTGTACCCCTGGAACCAATTATAAAGTGCCTACAGCCAGCCCATTTTTTTATGTTAGGCCTTTGAAGCCTGTCTGCGGTCCCTCCTTCCACTAGTCCTCCACTGGCCAGACCACTGCTGCCCGTGTACCCCTGGAACCAATTATAAAGTGCCTACAGCCAGCCCATTTTTTTATGTTAGGCCTTTGAAGCCTGTCTGCGGTCCCTCCTTCCACTAGTCCTCCACTGGCCAGACCACTGCTGCCCGTGTACCCCTGGAACCAATTATAAAGTGCCTACAGCCAGCCCATTTTTTTATGTTAGGCCTTTGAAGCCTGTCTGCGGTCCCTCCTTCCACTAGTCCTCCACTGGCCAGCCCACTGCAGCCCGTGTACCCCTGGAACCAATTATAAAGTGCCTACAGCCAGCCCATTTTTTTATGTTAGGCCTTTGAAGCCTGTCTGCGGTCCCTCCTTCCACTAGTCCTCCACTGGCCAGACCACTGCTGCCCGTGTACCCCTGGAACCAATTATAAAGTGCCTACAGCCAGCCCATTTTTTTATGTTAGGCCTTTGAAGCCTGTCTGCGGTCCCTCCTTCCACTAGTCCTCCACTGGCCAGACCACTGCTGCCCGTGTACCCCTGGAACCAATTATAAAGTGCCTACAGCCAGCCCATTTTCTTATGTTAGGCCTTTGAAGCCTGTCTGCGGTCCCTACTTTAAATACTCCTCCACTGACCACCAAGCTGCCTGCCCGTGTATCCATGTAACCGCTGTAAAACTGCCATGAGCCTATTGTTTGTTATGTTAGGCCTTTGATAGCCTGTCTGCGGTCCCTACTTTAAATACTCCTCCACTCACCACCAAGCTGCCTGCCCGTCTATCCATGTAACCGCTGTAAAACTGCAATGAGCCTATTGTTTGTTATTTTAGGCCTTTGATAGCCTGTCTGCGGCCCCTACTTGCAATACTCCTCCACTGACCACAATGCTGCCTGGAGTGCCTGCCTGTGTATCCACGTAACCGATGTAAAACTGCCATGACTGCCTACTGTTTGTTATTTTAGGCATTTGATAGCCTGTCTGCAGCCCCTACTTGCAATACTCCTCCACTGACCACACCAATGCTGCCCGTGTACCCCTGGAACCTATTTAAAAGTTCATAGAGCCTAGTTATATATTTTATTTACTATTAATAAGGCCATGATGGACTACGCTGTACCACGCTACAAGCTAACCAGTCGACACTTCTTTTGCGAGAAAAGCCATCCCAACCCTCCACCAGCATGTAGAAGACCGCATTGTCCATGCACTCTGGCAATCTGTGAGTACAAAGGTGCACCTGACAACAGACGCATGGACCTGTAGGCATGGCCACGGAAGATTACGTGTCCATTACGGCGCAATGGGTTAATGTGGTGGATGCATGGTCCACAGGGGACAGCCTACTAAGTCTGTCTGCAGTCCCTAATTCAAATTGTCCTCCACTGTCTAAATCGGAGCTTCCACCTTCTGGCTTTCGGCCTATAGTATCAGAAATTAAACTGCATTTGGCCTTCAACTTTGGTTAGGGCCTACTAACGGCTTCTGCCCCTCCCTGGTGTTGTCCTCAACTAAATAAAGCTGAGCTTCAACCTTCTGCTCCAAATTACCATTTTAAAAAATGCAATAGGCTTTTCCGGCCTACTAAAGGTGTCTGTCTGTGTGCCCCTGCCTGGTGTTGTCCTCAACTAAATAAAGCTGAGCTTCAACCTTCCGGCTCTCATTAAGTGGTTTTAAAAAAAAAAAATGGTGGTTAGGGCCTACTAACGGCTTCTGCCCCTCCCTGGTGTTGTCCTCAACTAAATAAAGCTGAGCTTCAACCTTCCGGCTCTCATTAAGTGGTTTTAAAAAAAAAAAAATGGTGGTTAGGGCCTACTAACGGCTTCTGCCCCTCCCTGGTGTTGTCCTCAACTAAATAAAGCTGAGCTTCAACCTTCTGCTCCAAATTACCATTTTAAAAAATGCAATAGGCTTTTCCGGCCTACTAAAGGTGTCTGTCTGTGTGCCCCTCCCTGGTGTTGTCCTCAACTAAATAAAGCTGAGCTTCAACCTTCCGGCTCTCATTAAGTGGTTTTAAAAAAAAAAAATGGTGGTTAGGGCCTACTAACGGCTTCTGCCCCTCCCTGGTGTTGTCCTCAACTAAATAAAGCTGAGCTTCAACCTTCTGCTCCAAATTACCATTTTAAAAAATGCAATAGGCTTTTCCAGCCTACTAAAGGTGTCTGTCTGTGTGCCCCTGCCTGGTGTTGCCCTCAACTAAATAAAGCTGAGCTTCAACCTTCTGCTCCAAATTACCATTTTAAAAAATGCAATAGGCTTTTCCGGCCTACTAAAGGTGTCTGTCTGTGTGCCCCTGCCTGGTGTTGTCCTCAACTAAATAAAGCTGAGCTTCAACCTTCCGGCTCTCATTAAGTGGTTTAAAAAAAAAAAAATGGTGGTTAGGGCCTACTAACGGCTTCTGCCCCTCCCTGGTGTTGTCCTCAACTAAATAAAGCTGAGCTTCAACCTTCTGCTCCAAATTACCATTTTAAAAAATGCAATAGGCTTTTCCGGCCTACTAAAGGTGTCTGTCTGTGTGCCCCTGCCTGGTGTTGTCCTCAACTAAATAAAGCTGAGCTTCAACCTTCCGGCTCTCATTAAGTGGTTTTAAAAAAAAAAAATGGTGGTTAGGGCCTACTAACGGCTTCTGCCCCTCCCTGGTGTTGTCCTCAACTAAATAAAGCTGAGCTTCAACCTTCTGCTCCAAATTACCATTTTAAAAAATGCAATAGGCTTTTCCAGCCTACTAAAGGTGTCTGTCTGTGTGCCCCTGCCTGGTGTTGCCCTCAACTAAATAAAGCTGAGCTTCAACCTTCTGCTCCAAATTACCATTTTAAAAAATGCAATAGGCTTTTCCGGCCTACTAAAGGTGTCTGTCTGTGTGCCCCTGCCTGGTGTTGTCCTCAACTAAATAAAGCTGAGCTTCAACCTTCCGGCTCTCATTAAGTGGTTTAAAAAAAAAAAAATGGTGGTTAGGGCCTACTAACGGCTTCTGCCCCTCCCTGGTGTTGTCCTCAACTAAATAAAGCTGAGCTTCAACCTTCTGCTCCAAATTACCATTTTAAAAAATGCAATAGGCTTTTCCGGCCTACTAAAGGTGTCTGTCTGTGTGCCCCTGCCTGGTGTTGTCCTCAACTAAATAAAGCTGAGCTTCAACCTTCCGGCTCTCATTAAGTGGTTTTAAAAAAAAAAAATGGTGGTTAGGGCCTACTAACGGCTTCTGCCCCTCCCTGGTGTTGTCCTCAACTAAATAAAGCTGAGCTTCAACCTTCTGCTTCAAATTACCATTTTAAAAAATGCAATAGGCTTTTCCGGCCTACTAAAGGTGTCTGTCTGTGTGCCCCTCCCTGGTGTTGTCCTCAACTAAATAAAGCTGAGCTTCAACCTTCCGGCTCTCATTAAGTGGTTTTAAAAAAAAAAAATGGTGGTTAGGGCCTACTAACGGCTTCTGCCCCTCCCTGGTGTTGTCCTCAACTAAATAAAGCTGAGCTTCAACCTTCTGCTCCAAATTACCATTTTAAAAAATGCAATAGGCTTTTCCGGCCTACTAAAGGTGTCTGTCTGTGTGCCCCTGCCTGGTGTTGTCCTCAACTAAATAAAGCTGAGCTTCAACCTTCTGCTCCAAATTACCATTTTAAAAAATGCAATAGGCTTTTCCGGCCTACTAAAGGTGTCTGTCTGTGTGCCCCTGCCTGGTGTTGCCCTCAACTAAATAAAGCTGAGCTTCAACCTTCTGCTCCAAATTACCATTTTAAAAAATGCAATAGGCTTTTCCGGCGTACTAAAGGTGTCTGTCTGTGTGCCCCTGCCTGGTGTTGTCCTCAACTAAATAAAGCTGAGCTTCAACCTTCTGCTCCAAATTACCATTTTAAAAAATGCAATAGGCTTTTCCGGCCTACTAAAGGTGTCTGTCTGTGTGCCCCTGCCTGGTGTTGTCCTCAACTAAATAAAGCTGAGCTTCAACCTTCCGGCTCTCATTAAGTGGTTTTAAAAAAAAAAAATGGTGGTTAGGGCCTACTAACGGCTTCTGCCCCTCCCTGGTGTTGTCCTCAACTAAATAAAGCTGAGCTTCAACCTTCTGCTCCAAATTACCATTTTAAAAAATGCAATAGGCTTTTCCGGCCTACTAAAGGTGTCTGTCTGTGTGCCCCTGCCTGGTGTTGTCCTCAACTAAATAAAGCTGAGCTTCAACCTTCCGGCTCTCATTAAGTGGTTTTAAAAAAAAAAAATGGTGGTTAGGGCCTACTAACGGCTTCTGCCCCTCCCTGGTGTTGTCCTCAACTAAATAAAGCTGAGCTTCAACCTTCTGCTCCAAATTACCATTTTAAAAAATGCAATAGGCTTTTCCGGCCTACTAAAGGTGTCTGTCTGTGTGCCCCTCCCTGGTGTTGTCCTCAACTAAATAAAGCTGAGCTTCAACCTTCTGCTCCAAATTACCATTTTAAAAAATGCAATAGGCTTTTCCGGCCTACTAAAGGTGTCTGTCTGTGTGCCCCTGCCTGGTGTTGTCCTCAACTAAATAAAGCTGAGCTTCAACCTTCCGGCTCTCATTAAGTGGTTTTAAAAAAAAAAAAATGGTGGTTAGGGCCTACTAACGGCTTCTGCCCCTCCCTGGTGTTGTCCTCAACTAAATAAAGCTGAGCTTCAACCTTCTGCTCCAAATTACCATTTTAAAAAATGCAATAGGCTTTTCCGGCCTACTAAAGGTGTCTGTCTGTGTGCCCCTCCCTGGTGTTGTCCTCAACTAAATAAAGCTGAGCTTCAACCTTCCGGCTCTCATTAAGTGGTTTAAAAAAAAAAAAATGGTGGTTAGGGCCTACTAACGGCTTCTGCCCCTCCCTGGTGTTGTCCTCAACTAAATAAAGCTGAGCTTCAACCTTCTGCTCCAAATTACCATTTTAAAAAATGCAATAGGCTTTTCCGGCCTACTAAAGGTGTCTGTCTGTGTGCCCCTCCCTGGTGTTGTCCTCAACTAAATAAAGCTGAGCTTCAACCTTCCGGCTCTCATTAAGTGGTTTTAAAAAAAAAAAATGGTGGTTAGGGCCTACTAACGGCTTCTGCCCCTCCCTGGTGTTGTCCTCAACTAAATAAAGCTGAGCTTCAACCTTCTGCTCCAAATTACCATTTTAAAAAATGCAATAGGCTTTTCCGGCCTACTAAAGGTGTCTGTCTGTGTGCCCCTGCCTGGTGTTGTCCTCAACTAAATAAAGCTGAGCTTCAACCTTCCGGCTCTCATTAAGTGGTTTTAAAAAAAAAAAATGGTGGTTAGGGCCTACTAACGGCTTCTGCCCCTCCCTGGTGTTGCCCTCAACTAAATAAAGCTGAGCTTCAACCTTCTGCTCCAAATTACCATTTTAAAAAATGCAATAGGCTTTTCCGGCCTACTAAAGGTGTCTGTCTGTGTGCCCCTGCCTGGTGTTGTCCTCAACTAAATAAAGCTGAGCTTCAACCTTCCGGCTCTCATTAAGTGGTTTTAAAAAAAAAAAATGGTGGTTAGGGCCTACTAACGGCTTCTGCCCCTCCCTGGTGTTGCCCTCAACTAAATAAAGCTGAGCTTCAACCTTCTGCTCCAAATTACCATTTTAAAAAATGCAATAGGCTTTTCCGGCCTACTAAAGGTGTCTGTCTGTGTGCCCCTGCCTGGTGTTGTCCTCAACTAAATAAAGCTGAGCTTCAACCTTCTGCTCCAAATTACCATTTTAAAAAATGCAATAGGCTTTTCCGGCCTACTAAAGGTGTCTGCCCCTCCCTGGTGTTGTCCTCAACTGAACAAAGCTGAGCTTCCACATTCTGGCTTTCGCCCTATACTATCAGATATTAAACTGCATTTGGCCTACTAGTGTGGTTAGGCCCTTGAAACAGTGTCTGCTGCTCTTGGGTTTGCTACTCCACTGAACAAAGCAATGCCGCCTGTTTAGTCCTGTTACCAATTTTGAACTGCATGTAGCCTACTTTATTCTTTGGCCCTATATCTGTTTCCTCCTCATCCTGCCCATTGCCCAGCCACTGCTAAATGAGTCTGCTGGTACATTGACCTAGACCACTACATTCCCCTTGTACTCTACACAGCCAGAATCTGACCCTGCTGAAAGTAAGGTTCCCCTTCCCGCATGTTATACCACCTTACACAGGGACAAAGAGGAAGGTGCAGATGAAAGTGCAGGTTCCTTCATCAGGTGGGGGGGCATACTCGTTGGCGACGTCACTGGCACAGGGCCCCTCAGAGTACGCAAAAGTGTCGCTGCTGGTGGGAGGCGCCCCCGCCATGCAAACACACCGCCGTACTTTGAGGGGCCCTGTGCCAGTGGCAATGCGAACGAGTGGGCCCCCCCCTGCTTGCTCAGGATCACAGCACTTGCAACGTTTAAATACTTACCTTTCCCTGCAACACCGCCGTGACGTAGTCCGCATTTCCTGGGCCCACGAAAAACTTGAGCCAGCCCTACTCCCCCCACAACTTTCCCCCAATTCCCTATGCCCAACTATTATTATACAGTTAATTAAGATTGGCAAGCTTCAGAAACAAGAATGGATGTTTTTGGCATTAAAATGGGCACTGTAGGTGTTTTCCTGGCCTCCACTCACTGCCGACTATGCTTCCCCATTGACTTGCATTGGGTTTCGTGTTTCGGTCGATCCCCGACTTTTAGCGATAATCGGCCGACTGCACTCGACTCGACTCTGGACAAAATCGGGTTTCCCAAAACCCTACTCGATCTTAAAAAAATGAAAGTCGCTCAACCCTAGTCACCACCGCTCACATCACCATGTTACAAAGCAAATTGGTAGACCTTCAAGGCCTTTAGACTGCTAATAAATTGAACTTACATAGCCACTTCACTGACTTCACCTTCAGACTGAGCCTCTTCCATGGAAGGTTGCCTGGAGATATACAATGAATCATGAGTTAGAAAATAAGCATATTAAATTATTAGAATAAAAAAACATTAAATATATATAGATACATACCTTGTAGATGGTTGATCAGGAATGATGCAACCACGACTCTTCAAAAAGTCTGCAAAGAACTCCTGAGGGTCAGAAAAGCGACTTTTTCTGAAATTCAGATCCTGATATGAAACAATACTCAAAGATGCCAGCAGTTTATGCTTGTTTTGCCTTGCTTCTATCACAGCTTCAGTGATCTCAGCATCGGTCGCTCTTTTCATGCAAACTCTGCGAAGATGCACTGACAACTTCTCTTGATGCTTCATGCAGATCTTGCAGATGAGCAGGCTATGACTCTTTTTCTTGATGGAAGACATTGCTCAACACTAAATCGGTGATATCTTGCTCAAGACTGAACTGTGAGCCTGGAATCTGTACGCTTTATATACAGTTGAAGTGACTGAGGTGTCATGGGATTTTATTTTGAAACAGACACATATGTCAACAGTCACATATATCAAAGAGGGTAGGCTGGAGCCAGCCATACACCCAGTAGCACAATTCAAATGTAACATTTGGATTTCAAACTTTTATTTGCTTTTCACACTTCTTTTAACTTGTGGTTCATTAATTAACATTTATTTAACTGCTAAGGAGACAGCCAGACACTCTGGCATTGGAGTCATTCCTAACAGGTGTGAAACTAGGCCATTGAAGCACTCCACTGCTCTAGGCCACTAAACACCGATATTTACCCCCCAGCTGTATCACCACCTGCCCCATTCAGCTTGTGAGCCCACTGACACTATCATTGGAGCCATACACATCAGGTATGAAATCAGGGCAGTCCTGCACCCCACTGATGAGGAGTCACATGTTAGTCAAAGATTTGCATTCTTTAATTAAAAGACTTTTAAGGGAGCGATCTCATTGGTCAAGGTATGGCCACTTTCTGTATATAAGTCAGGTTCTGAGAACACTTTTTCAGATCACTTTTGGAAATCTGACTCTCAGCTCTTTCTGATACTGGTCTCTGCTAATTTTTCAGGTTTTTTTTGTCCACTTAAAGGTTGATTCCAGCAGCTTTCTTGAAAGCTTTACTCAACTCTAGACACATCGGAAACAGATATGGAATCAACAGTGTAAGTATATTGATTGTTCATCATTCTTTGCTTACCAATGTCATGCAGAATTCTTTCTAAGTAGTTGAAATTCCTTTCTTATTTATTTATTTGTAAACAGGCACAATAGGACTCCAATGACCTGCCCTATCTGTTTCAAAACAGATAATATCCTGTCTACTCACTTGCGCAGGAAATGCATGAAGTACCGCAGCGAAGATGAAATAAAGGCAACACTTGCTAAAGCAAAAAACAACTTGGTAGCCGTAGCTTCCAAAGGAATTGCCATTGACTACAGAGAGGTCTCCAACCTGGTGTGTGATGGGAAATGTCTGGATAGTGTCCTTAAGTTCCTTGAGGGACGTGGATTTGTACTCTACAATAAGCCTCTTGTGCCAAGGTTTGTCATATAGAATCTACAATGTTTCCCTTTTATAACAAGTAAAAAAAAATGATTAATAATAATTTGTGCATTTCGTCATTTCAGGAATAACAGTTTCAAAAGTACAGAAGAATCAAGCATCCTGGAAAGAGAACAGACTGTTGGTCAAGAGGATGTTCCATGTAGAGAACAAATTAACCCTGGATGTAAGAAGAAATGGTAAGTAATCTCCAAGATTCATTGATATCTACAAGTAGATTTGTGTGTACATAGAAATAGAAATGGTTATAGTCTTTTATAAATGTCTGAAAAAAAAGTTCAGTATAAAACACATAGGCGCTCCTATCCAAAGGACATCAAGGTTTATTAAACAGAATGATAAAATGGGGTAGACCTGAACGGACAAATACAATTTTTTAAATTCTTTTTAGTTTTTTTCCCATTTTAAGTTCCCATCTATCTATATCAGGGGTGGGGAACCTTGGTCTTCCAGCTGTTATAAAACTACAACTCCCAGCATGCCCTAGCAACTTGCAGCAGTTGAGGCATGCTGGGAATTGTAGTTCTCCCACAGCTGGAGGGCGAGGGTTCCCCACCCCTGAACTATATTAATCCCTTCCATCTTCAGCAACTTTTTTTGATATATTACATTGCATTTTCATGATGACAGGTTCCTTTTAAAGTGTAAAAAGTAGAATCTGCAGAACTTTCATTTTCGTATCAAATCATAGATATATAGGAAAAATGTAAAGCTGTGCATAACTGATGCAGACAGACCTCTTTTAACCATCCATGCATTTGTTGGAAATGTAACTTGTTCCTTATTCTGTGACAGCCCACAAACATGCCATACTGGTATTACAAATCAAGAGGAAGATGTGATCAGGATAATTGATTCAGATGAAAAAGACACTTGTGAAAAAATAATTGAAGAAACAGGAATGGCATCTGAATGTGAACCTAAAGTAGAGGAAGAAGAAAAAGAAAATTCATTACTGGAGATAAAAGCAAGTGAACCCAAGATTTCATGGAGCAACCCCTTGAGGAAAAAAATGGCAGATTCTAACATGTATATGAAGCACTCCCTGAAGACAGAACTTCTTTCCGGCTTTGTAAACTTCCTTTCAAATACCCTAGCCGTCCAACGGCACAAACAGGAGGTAAGAAAACTAGTTATCATACAAATAAGATGGCACCAATAATACTCCACGCCTATTTACTGCAGGACAGCCAGGTATTTTATATCTGGGATCACCATGGATATACACAGACTGGTTGTACTGCCATATATAGAGGTATAGCCTATTACTCTCCACCCTTATATACTGCAGTGCATCTAGTCAGTGTATATTCATGGTAATCATTTATATATGAACTGGTTGTACTGCCACATATTGGGGTAACACAGATCACTCTTCACCCCTACATATTGCAGTGAAGCTAGTCAGTGTATATTCGTGGTAATCATTGGTATACATGGACTGAATGCACTGCAGTATATAGGGGTAGCAGTGATTACCCTCCACTCCTGTATACTGCAGTGCAGCTAGTCAGTATATATCCATGATCCTGTGTTATTCACTATATTTACATATATCAGTAAATTATGATGGGGTGACCATACTTTGCATTGGGGCCTTTAAGCCATAGTTACATTATTATTAATTATATTTTACATTATCATTTTCAGGCCGAGAATGTTGCTCGTTTCCTGTATTTTATGGACAATGATAAGCCATCAATGGAATTTGTTTTTAACATCCAAAAGACTAATGAATATTTTTCAAAGCTTCTGGAAATTGGCAACACTCATCAGACTGTCTGCAATTATCAAAAAAGTTTGAAGCGGTTTCTTGCTTATATGAAAAACTCCACTGATCTCATACACAAAGACAAGAAGGTGTATGATGCACTTTGTATCTTCGTTGATCAACTGGAGGTGTTCCAAAAGAGGCTCAGCAAAGGAATATCTAAAGAAAATGTTGCAAAGAAGTAAAAAAACTGGTCTAAAACACGTTTTTTAATTAAGTTTTCATTCATTCATTCAATATCAGTTCTCATTCATATTTCTTTTCACAGACAGAAATGTTTGAGAGATGGAACTCAGACACCAAACCAGCTAGAAAACATCCTGAACGTTGCAAAATCTACTTTTATGCGTGTCTTAGGGCTGGCAAAAGAAGGGAAAAATCTACATGTGGACGAAAAATTGACAATTCTTCAGTATTTGGAAGCGCTTATCATTGTCAGAAAGCTGCAGAGACCTGGTGTTGTTCAGCATATGACGGTCAACAGCTTTGAGCTTTGTATTGCTTTATGTTAATGAGCAATATAGGGTTGTGTTTTTTAAATTAATGTATGTTATTTTTTGATCTTACAGGTAGATGAGTGGAAAGATAGAATACATAAATCGAATCATGTAGGTATTACTGTGTATGAGCACAAGACAGCGGCAAATCAGGTGGCAACAGTAATTTTAACTAAAGAAGAGGAAAGCGTAAGTACATTACAGCTCTGTATGCCTTTCTCTCTCTGTGCCCCCTCTCTCTCTGTCGTTCTTTATTTTATTTTTTTATTTTCTATTCCAGTGGTTTGATATCTACTTTGAAAAAGTGAGGCCCACATTCTTAAAGCCAAACAACGAAAATAACAGATTTTTTATTTCATCAACGGGAGAAAAAATCTACAATGTTTCAAATGATATTGCAAGACTTCATACCAAGTAGGTCTTTTCAAATAGAAACTATTAGTTAATAAGTCTACATGATCATAATAAAATGATTCACTTAATTTTCTTTTATTATACAGATTTAGATTGAAGCCAGTAACCAGCCAGATAGCGAGACGGATGGCAGAAACGTTTGTCGGTGCAAATTGTAAAGAGAGCACTGATAAAGATCACTTTTCGAAGTATCTGGCACATAGCAACAGTACTGCGGTCCGTGTTTATCGGGAAAACACAATGGACATGCTTATCAGAGCATCAAACTTGACCAGAAAAATTCAAGAGGAGGCTTCAACATCAGCGTAAGTATCTGAATAGTCGTGTGGTTGTCTCCAGCCTTGGTGCATCAGGTTGACTATTTTTATGTGATCTGTTACTAAAACATTTATATTTTACAGGACTGCAATGGAAGTGGATACTGTGAATGAGAAAGATAAAGACACTTGTCCTTCTGCTTTGTTGAGCTCCAAGGAAGAAGAATTTAAAAGATTTGAAATAAAATATCCTCTAACTTTAGACAAGGATGCACCATCATACAAAAAATGTAGGAAAGAATCTGAAACGCATGGGAAACAGATTTATGATCAGTGGAGGAAGAAGCAGAACAAACTGCGTGTGGACTATATTATCAGTAAGATGTTCCAATGGTTCCTATGCCATGTATCTAATCCCACACAATTTTATAATCCTATCTAACCCTTTAATGCAGAACCATGTGTCTATTCCAATCTTGAATGACACTGTCTGCTGACCTGTGTACCTAATCCTCTCCTGTTTGATACTGTCTTGTGGGCCATGTATTTACTCCAATCCTGTGTCATACTATCTGCTGAGCTGGGTATCAATTTATCCTGCATGATACATTCTTCTGAGCTGTGTATCTAATCCTATCCTATGTGACACTGTTGAGCTGTGTACCTAACCCATCTAATCAAGGCATTTGTAATAAACATTGTTTAGTATCTATATCACATTACCATATTACAATTTTTTTTTACATTTTCACAACAGGATTGTTTCAAGACAAAAGACCAGAAGAAGAGGAACTGAATGAATGCATCAGAAACCAGGGATGGAACAACAACAGGCCAAGAGTTAACGAAATATTGCTTCAATGGAAGAAAAGATATATGAAATAATGAATCGGATAATGAAAAATAAGAACCTATATTTATAAAAAATAAAATGGATGTGGACCTTTTTCATGTTGAGAAAGATGAAAAGAAGAAGAAAAGATTACTGTCAGATCCAAAAAAATCGACTTTTTTATTTCCATACAAGAAGGACTATCAGCTTTGGCTAATCTAGATGCCTTCATGTGCTGTTTAAAAAAAACCACAGACAGTATTTTATTATTTTATATTATATTTTTTGAATTGTTCAAATTTGAAATGTTCTTGGTGTATAGAATATTGATGTAAAGCACATATGTGTCATTATTGTGCTTAGGCTGTGTACACACTGGAGTGAAAACCTGGTATTATGAATAAGGTTTTCACGGTTCCAGTGAAATACATGGCCACAGGGCATTCTTGGCAGCAGGGAATTCATTTTCCCCGTCAAGAAACTATCCCTACGGCCATGTGGACGGCCGTGACAAAGCTCTGACAACGGCCGCAAAAAGAATGGTCTTGACCATTCTGTTTGCAGCTCACGGACCTCGGCTCCCATTGCAGTGAATGGGAGCCTGTCAGAGCCTGTGAAAATCACGGAAGGCACACATTACTCACATTATTGTAATGTCCGCGCCTCCGTGATTTTCTCCTATGCTGAGTGGACAGCTCCATATGTGCAGCTGTGGTTTCCCACTAATTGTCGGCAGGAAATGCGGCCAGTAATTAGTTGTAAAAATCACAGCTGTAAGTGAAAGTAAAGTAGAAAACGTTTTCCTTATTATTTTTTATTTGTTTATGGCTGTGTTCACACTACCGTATTTTCTTCCTGTGTTGAATGTAATCTAAAAATCAAGATTTAATAGGTTGGGTGATATTAACCTGGACCAGAGCCAGTGTATAGTGAATGGGAGCAGAACAGCATTAAGTGCAAGTCATATTATTACCACTTAACCATCACATCTGCCAATATGTCTGTCTAAAGGACCTCTAAGGAAATGTGTAGGCCTGCATCTCTGGAATTTATTGCCCTGCCTACTGATAAGGAAGACCATAAATGAAGATTCCCACCTCTCCTGTGCAGCTACATTTGCTATTGAGTCTTTTGCTCATATGTGCTTAGTTGCTTTGCT
Organism: Ranitomeya variabilis; assembly: GCF_051348905.1. Classification (NCBI taxonomy): domain Eukaryota; kingdom Metazoa; phylum Chordata; class Amphibia; order Anura; family Dendrobatidae; genus Ranitomeya; species Ranitomeya variabilis. The sequence continues at coordinate 324,181,436 of NC_135234.1, forward strand.
GCTAAGAACGCTACCAAACTATTGAATAATTCTTGATTTGTTTTGCTATTTTCCTATTGTTTTGCCTTATTTTGGTCACTGGACTTGGATATTTCAGTCATCTGCCTTTCTATTGCCAGCCTGAGGCGATAAATTCATATTTTTTTCAAAGGCTTACCTTTGGGATACCAAGTTCAAGCTACAGACATGGATCCTGCTTCCAAAGTGTAAGTTGCTTTACATAAAGCATATATGATGTTTTATTAAATGTGCTAAGCACCCAGCTCCATGCTAGGCTATGTACAGTACATGACTTATAGGGGGTTAGTGTCATTTATTGGGACATCTTGTGGCTAAATTTGAGAATGCACTTTGTGGTCCTATGAAAACAACTGTCTATTTTAATTTATAAACTCTAACCCTCTTATATAACAGGCACAATAGAACTCCAATGACATGTCCATTCTGCCTCAGTCCTGAAAAAATACTCTCTACACATCTGCGCAGAAAGTGCATGAAATTCAACTCAGATGAGGCGATAAAAGCTGTTTTGGAACAGGCCAAGAAAACCCTTGTCAATATTGCTTCTAAAGGCACCATCCTAGATTATCAAGACATCATGTCTCTTGGATCCTTGGACAATGTTGTACCCTTTCTGGAGACCAGAGGATTTGTAATAGTGAACAAACCAACTGTGGCCAGGTATGTTTTTTCACTGTCTTTGTAAGCCTTATATCCAGAGCCAATCTAAAGTCAGTTGCAAGAGTGTCTTTTATACTCCAACCCCCAAATCTATCCCACCCTACCAATCATAATTAATAAAATAAAAAAGTTCTTATAATTTCTGCTCGTGCCTTCACAAGTTCTTGTTTCACTCACTATATTTAATTGCCCTATCAATGATCTCATATAGTCAGTACTTGTACACCAAGACCTAAGGCCACTGAATCGACTTCCTAATATGCTGCATATATAAATACTATGCAGTGAGAATGGGGGAGAAATCATTCAGTGACCCCTTGGTGTACAAATACTGAATACTGAACATGTAACGCTGTCAACCTCTCTCGCGCTGTCACTCTCTCTTTCCCTATATATATATATATATATATATATATATATATATATATATATATAATAAATAATTAGGACATGTTGGACAAATGTGTTGAAAAGGCTAAAGGCCTTGTATCTGTCTGCTTTATTCATGAAGTTGTAGTGAAGTTGTCATTGAATCATTTTCTTTGACCACAGAGGACATGTTGAGCCTTACACAGCAGGTTTGACACCTACATATTGTAGCACCCTCTACAAACAAACAATACACATTTCCTCTGCCATAGGTTTCTAAAGAAGCCAGACATCTATTTGCATTTCAATCAAGCTACAAGTAATTAGGTGAATGCATGGCTTTTACTTGCTTTTCCGCTCAGTCACTAAATAGTCCTAGTATTCTAGGAGTGACAACTTTATTTGCAGCATATTAGTAAGTGCTTATCAAACTCTGGGGTCATTTTCAACCTTTATAAACATGTCAGTCACTTTCAAGGGGGAAGAAGGTGCAATGCCTGAAAGTTCACCAAACAGCACAATATAAAATCTATCCTATTTATCTATCTATCTATCTATCTTTGACCATTAACTTTTGTCAAGAAAATTTATGTGTGCTGTTATTCTTGGCCTTTTGATTGATTGAGGTGTAAAACACTAACACATTTGATGGGTCACTTCCATGGTGACGGTTCATTGACTGAGAGCCTGACAATCGCACAGAATCGGGTGCAGGATTCCATGGCTCTCAGTGGGGATGGGATCCACAGGTTCTTTTATGCCACCTTCCAAGTCCTTAGGGGTGTTTTATGCGGCCTCCTGAAACAACCCGATGACACAACTTCACATTATTTGTGGGAGTGTGGAACCCTGTTTGCACAATTCAACCCCCCCCAAATGCTCACCCTGCTTATACATGACATGCATGCTTACAAAAATTTTTTTTCTAATTTATAGGAATGTGCAACAAGAACCTGCATCAAGGTCTGCATCCTCTGTGACCTCACTGCCACAATGCACAGTTAATGCTGCTGAGGATCGTGATGATGCCATACCTGGCCAAGCGGATTTGGAGGGAGATTTGACACTGTTTCCTCAGTCCTCTACAGAAGAAATTGAGGTCAGTGAAACCCCAGAAGAAAATCAGACTGATGGAGAGGAAGAAAGAGAATATGAAGAATGTACAGCTGAAGTAGAGGAAGAACAATGTGAAGAAATGGAGAATGAAGAGACACCGAGGTCTGGATACAATTTGTGCAATATGTATGACTTTTAAGTGCTATAAAGTGATTAGCGAGTGCATACACGACTACATGATACTTGGTTGGGAAGGCTGCTCAAGTCCCCTATATACTCGCCCAAGTACCACATGTGTTTGAGGGTGCTACTCGAGTGCCCTTCTCAAATCATTGCTGCCTATTAGGTGACCAATGAGCAGGCATTTTAAGGCCTAGAAGCAAAAGCACAGAAGATGAATGCATATTGCATGCCATTCTCTGCACTATCTGCTTCTATGGTAACCCGACTGGTTTGTTGCTCAGATGTTTTTGATCCAGCAGACTATTAATGACATATGCATCACTGTGTGTCAGCAAATGTTCTGTTGTATGATGTGCAAGGAATGTCGCTCATTATAAAATGCTTTCAGAGAAGTTGGCAATTATGCAGCAATATGCAGGCTGCCCACTTCCTAATACTTCGTCCACTTATGCTTGACATGTTATAATGAAATGTGGCTTGCTTCGCTGTTAGCGCTACGACACTTAGCATTGACATTTCCTGTATCACAGGCACTATTCAGGGCAACAAGACCCAGGTGAATGCAAGGATGTATTTACATTGTGGCTGTCTTTGCTCCGCTACAGCTTCCTAGGCTTCAGGCCTAGTGACCTGCAGGTTATTGGAGCAAACAGTAGGGATGGAATCTGTAGCCCATCTTTCAAGTGCTTAGGGGTGTTTTGCATGGATTCTGGAAACAACCCTTACCACTATAATTGCACCCCTTAACAAACCTTGTGGGACTGAGGCACCCTGTTTATTTGCATCGGTCAAACCCTATAAATGCCTGCATTGCTTTTATCTCCATGCTCACGTCATTTTTTTATCTTTTATAGGAGTGATCAACAATAAGATTGATCAAGTTCTGTATCTTCTGTTGTCACATTGCCGCAATGCACAGCTGTTGCTGCTGTGGAGCTTAAAGATGCCATACCTGGACAAGTAGAGATGGAGGCAGCTAAAGAAGTGGAGGATGAACAAAGTGAAGAAAGTGAGACTGAAGAGACATTTGATGAAGAGACAAAGAGGTCAGGATACTATAGATGCAATGTTTATGTCTTTTAAGTGTTACATAGTGATAAGCAAGCATGCTTGCCACTATTAAATGCTCGATCGAGCATCATGGTGCTCGGGTACCTTTGCTCAAGTTCAACAAGTATTTGAGGGTGCTACTCCAAAGCCCTCCATGCATCATTGGTGCCTATTAGGCCATTAATGAGTGGGGAATTAAGATCTGGAAGCTATACTGCAGGCTGGTCTGATGCACATTTTTGGGGGATTTTCACTTAATTATACACTTTCCCCTCTGCCAAATATAGGGTGTATGTTTTAATGCTCGAGTCTCTCATAGACTTTGATTACAGTTTACTCGCTACTCAAGTTGATCACATCTGAGCATTAGACTTGCCTGACTCAAGTCTCAAGCTCATCACTAGTGATATAGAATGCATCAAGTCTGATCTGTTGTACTTTTCTCCCAAACTATAGAGCACTGCTGAGTAAATGGTCAACCGATACACGGAAGAAAATGAAGAAAGCAGGGTTATACAAGCGACATTCAACACGCGAACCAATATTGATGGGCTTTTCTCAGTACTTGCAAAAATCACTAATGGTAACCCACTATAAACAAGAGGTTCAAGACGTGGCAAGATTTCTTTACTACATGAACGCACAGCGTGCAAGTTTGGACTTTGTTAAAGACATTAAAAAGGCCAATAAATTTTTCAACACGCTACGAGACATGAAGCTTGCAAATCAGACCATCTTCAATTATCTGAAACATGTCCGGAGGTTCCTGACATACAACTTGAAATCGACCAACCTATTTGAAGACAATGCAACACTGTTTAACTCCTGCAAATTCTTTATAGAGGTCACAGAAGAGGTTGAGCAAGGGTATTTCTAGAGAAGTGGTGGGAAAAAGGTAAATTATAAGCTCACCCATTATTAAATTCCAATATTTTCCATAATTATAAAAGTTTTGCCTAATAAACTATTTTAAACTACTATGTTCTTATAAGGCAGATTGGAATTTCTGTGACTGAGGACATGAGTCGCTCAGTAAACTGAAATGTGGTTAGGTGTCAATATATAAATATCCCTGATATAACTTGCCATAGCACAAGGGGAGGCAATCAGACATCATTAGCAAAACCTAAACATTCATGAGTGCAAAATATTAGCATTTTCCACCATCAGCCATATGATTACTATAGTGTTAATATGTTCATCACTCTGCTAAAATTAACCTGTCTCACCACCTTCTGATGCCTGTGATGAAATGTACACTTGTTATTACATCTTATGTTTGATCTATTACTACTGTATATATATTTTCAGTATAATAAAATTATATTGTTTACTCCTTTTTCTAGATACCAGGCATTGATGTCTTCGACTAAAACACCCCGGGAATGTCAGAAGGTTTTAGATGTCGCAAGGCCAAGCTTTTTGAAGTGTATCCAAAATGTCAAGCACTCAAAAGTCTCAACTAAAGCCACTAAGCTTGAAATTCTCTATTATCTGGAGGCCATACTAGTCTTAAAACATCTCCAAAGACACGGAGTAGTACAAAATATGAGTGTAAGTAAATTTTCCTTCTATCTATTTATTAATTTTATTTTACTGTCCCTCAAACATAACTATGTCTTGACTCATATGTTTCTGAATGGAATCAGCGGATACCGAACAAATATAAAGGGAAAAATCTCTTTGTTATTGGAGTGAAGCATCATAAAACATCATCTCAACAAGTCGCAACGTTTGTGTTGGATGAGGAAGAAGAAACAGTAATATTTTTAAATGTATTTCTTATAATACAGAGGTTTAATGTTTTTTCCGTCACTGATTTTTATATTTTTTTTTTTACAGTGGTTCAATATCTACTTTGAAAAAATAAGACCTCAGTTGACATCAAGCTGCATGCCCGATGACAAATTTTTCATAAATACCTCCGGAAAGAAGATTTATAACGTATCCAATGACATCAGACGTCTTCAAGAAAAGTAAGAGTCTTTTAGTGCCAATATATTTCTTAATCTCTAATAGTAAGGATCATTATTTTAAATATTTTTCTTTTTTTATTTCTAGATTCAAAGTTCCTGGCATCAGCAGCCAGCTTATCAGGAGGGTCTGTGAAACCTCAACTCTTTCAAAATTTTCAGACTCGGAGAAGTGTCTTTTTGCAAGATTTTTGTCTCATACAAACCTTACAGCTGAAAGAAGCTACAGAGAAAAGACGCTTACCGACATATGCCACGGTCATGAGCTTGTTACGCAGACAGGACTTTATAACAGTGATGAGCCCATAGCTAGCACCTCACGGTAATATATTAAGAAAGGGGCAGATGATTATTGCTTTGTGGCATTTATTATTTTTGTTTCCCAAGTATAATAGTTTTTGTTTTTCCCTTGTCTGCTGAAAAGAAATCAAGATACAATAGTGACGCAGAGAAGACACGATGACAGTAATAGGCCCCAAGCTGCTACCTCAAGGTAATTTTTTGAAAAGGGACAAAGAAATGGGTGTTCACTCCTTATACAATATAAAAAGGATAGGTAAACTGGAATTTTGGGGTCAAGAGGATGCGGATGAATTTGGGTGGCTTAATCCAAATCAGATTTCCACAACTTTGGAGAGAGGCTCAAGTCAGAGAACTGTCAAAAGGAGGCAACGTTACCTATATTCTAAAATACACCGCCATCCTACTACTTGCTGAGAAATATAGACCATAGGTTTCCTATCCTAATGAGCAGGTTGTTGCAGGATTGTGTCCAACAGGGTCTCCACAAGGATTGGATATGAGAGCTTGGTTTTTGGGGGTCAGTAGAAACATAGCAAAAAATGTTGGGTATGATCACCAAGTATAATACTTTTTGCTTCTCTTGTTTTCTGTAAAGAAATCAAGATGCAGCAGTGGTAGAGACTACAGACGAAAGCCAGGAAGAAGATGAAGATGCCACTGACAAAGAAGAGTCAAGTCACCAAAGTGGGCAGGAAGAAGAATCCGAAAGTGACATCAACAGTGAAACGTACATTTCAAGGTTGATATAGCCTTAAAATAATACAACTGTTCTAAACTAATAAATGTTTGCATGCAATGTTGCATTATGCTTTTTTCATTTCAGTGCCAAAAAATCATCTCATGACACTGTAAGAAGATCTACTAGACAGAGGCAGACAGGGTTACAAACATCTACCAGGTAAGAAGACAAGCAATTTGATGGCATTCATTTTTGAAATTCAAATGTTATAAATGAGTTTTCTGACACTAATATGTGGCATTTATTTTTTTTCAGAGCTGTAAAGCGAAAAGAAATAATTTCCAAAGAAAAGAAAGACAGTTGTCCTACCCATAAGCTGATGTCTAAGGAGGAACATTTTAAAAGATTTACTAAAAAATATCCCATTACTCTGGAGAAGGATGTGCCATCACCGAGCATATGTCGAGAAGAGTCCAGAACTAATTGGCGATACTTTGGTGATCGATGGAGGAAGATACAGAACAAAATGCGAGTTGATCATATCACTGGTAAGATGTTTAAATGTTTACCATTTTTTATGGAATCTATTTTACATTATCATGTTACAAAATTCAATTATGTGTTCTTTATAGGAATGCTTCAGAAAAGTAATGTGAAAATATCAGAAGTAGAACGACACATTGAAAATCAAGGCTGGAAAAGGAACCTACCAAGAGTGACTGATATATTGCATCAGTTAAAGAAATGATTACTAAAATGGTAAAAAATGGGTAAATATGCAGTAGATGTGTGTTTGTGTATGTGCACCTGTGTGCTTTGGAGAATTGTTCAATGCAGTAGCAGAAGAGATTTGTAAAATGTTACAATCAAGTAGTGTATGCCTTAAACTAGGATTTAATATTAGTATTTAATGTATTTTTTCCCTACAGATGGAGGAAGAGCCGTATTTCACAATGAAGATTCCAGTCCTGATGGAAGAATTAAAGCCTAAGTCACACTAAACGACTTACCAACGATCACGACCAGCGATACGACCTGGCCGTGATCGTTGGTAAGTCGTTGTGTGGTCGCTGGGGAGCTGTCACACAGACAGCTCTCTCCAGCGACCAACAATCAGGGGAACAACTTCGGAATCGTTGAAACTGTCTTCAACTATGCCGTAGTCCCCCTGCAGCACCCGGGTAACCAGGGGTAAACATTGTGTTACTAAGCACAGGGCCGCGCTTAGTAACCCGATATTTACCCTGGTTACCATTGTCACCGCCGTGCTCTGCTTTACAACCGGCGCTGACACAGTCAGTGCAGGGAAGCTCTCGGCCGAAGTGCGTGCATTAGCAGCGCTCCTGCCGAAAGCAGTTTTAACCCTGTGGACGCCGGGGGACGTGACAAACATCAGAATGTGAGTATGTACTGGTTTTTTTTTTTACTTTTACAATGGTAACCAGGGTAAATATCGGGTTACTAAGCGCGGCCCTGCGCTTAGCAACCCGATATTTACCCTGGTTACAAGTGAACACATCGCTGGATCGGCGTCACACACGCCGATCCAGCGATGACAGCGGGTGATCAGCGACCAAAAAAAGGTCCTGATCATTCCCTACGACCAACGATCTCCCAGCAGGGGCCTGATCGTTGGTCGCTGTCACACAACGAGATCGTTAGAAGGATCTTGCTACGTCATCAAAAGCGTGACGTTGCAACGATATCGTTAACGATATCGTTATGTGTGACTCAGCCTTAAGAGGACTCGAAATGTCACAATCAATTGGATTTTGCCTCAGGGAAGTAAAGTAGTTGTAGTTAGTGATGGTTGAGCACCAAAGTGCTCGAATGCTTGATAGTCAAGCTGAACACCTCGCAGAGAATCGGCAAAAGTACCTGATAGGCATAAGGCAGGGGCACAAGTGCCGGCTAAGGCATAAGGCAGGGGCACAAGTGCCGGCTAAGGCATAAGGCAGGGGCACAAGTGCCGGCTAAGGCATAAGGCAGGGGCACAAGTGCCGGCTAAAGCATAAGGCAGGGGCACAAGTGCCGGCTAAAGCATAAGGCAGGGGCACAAGTGCCGGCTAAGGCAGGGGCACAAGTGCCGGCTAAGGCATAAAGGAGGGGCACAAGTGCCGGCTAAGGCATAAGGCAGGGGCACAAGTGCCGGCTAAGGCATAAGGCAGGGGCAAAAGTGCCTGCTAAGGCATAAGGCAGGGGCACGAGTACCTGATAAGCATAAGGCAGGGGCACAAGTGCCGGCTAAGGCATAAGGCAGGGGCACAAGTGCCGGCTAAGGCATAAGGCAGGGGCACAAGTGCCGGCTAAGGCATAAGGCAGGGGCACAAGTGCCGGCTAAGGCATAAGGCAGGGGCACAAGTGCCGGCTAAGGCATAAGGCAGGGGCAAAAGTACCTGATAGGCATAAGGCAGGGGCACAAGTGCCGGCTAAGGCATAAGGCAGGGGCACAAGTGCCGGCTAAAGCATAAGGCAGGGGCACAAGTGCCGGCTAAAGCATAAGGCAGGGGCACAAGTGCCGGCTAAGGCAGGGGCACAAGTGCCGGCTAAGGCATAAGGCAGGGGCACAAGTGCCGGCTAAAGCATAAGGCAGGGGCACAAGTGCCGGCTAAAGCATAAGGCAGGGGCACAAGTGCCGGCTAAAGCATAAGGCAGGGGCACAAGTGCCGGCTAAAGCATAAGGCAGGGGAACAAGTGCCGGCTAAGGCATAAGGCAGGGGCACAAGTGCCGGCTAAGGCATAAGGCAGGGGCACAAGTACCTAATAGGCATAATGCAGGGGCACAATTGCTGGCTAAGGCATAAGGCAGCGGCACAAGTGCCGGCTAAAGCATAAGGCAGGGGCACAAGTGCCGGCTAAGGCAGGGGCACAAGTGCCGGCTAAGGCATAAGGCAGGGGCACAAGTGCCGGCTAAAGCATAAGGCAGGGGCACAAGTGCCGGCTAAAGCATAAGGCAGGGGCACAAGTGCCGGCTAAAGCATAAGGCAGGGGCACAAGTGCCGGCTAAAGCATAAAGCAGGGGCACAAGTGCCGGCTAAGGCATAAGGCAGGGGCACAAGTGCCGGCTAAGGCATAAGGCAGGGGCACAAGTGCCGGCTAAGGCATAAGGCAGGGGCACAAGTGCCGGCTAAGGCATAAGGCAGGGGCACAAGTGCCAGCTAAGGCATAAGGCAGGGGCAAAAGTACCTGATAGGCATAAGGCAGGGGCACAAGTGCCGGCTAAGGCATAAGACAGGGGCAAAAGTGCCTGCTAAGGCATAAGGCAGGAGCACAAGTGCCGGCTAAGACATAAAGGCAGGGGCAAAAGTACCTGATAGGCATAAGGCAGAGTCACAAGTGCCAGCTTAGGCACAGGTGCACAAGTGCCGGCTAAGGCATAAGGCAGGGGCACAAGTGCCGGCTAAGGCATAAGGCAGGGGCACAAGTACCTGATAGGCATAAGGCAGGGGCACAAATGCCAGGTAAGGCATAAGGCAGGGGCACAAGTATGTGATAGGCATAAGGCAGGGGCACAAGTGCCGGCTAAGGCATAAGGCAGGGGCACAAGTGCCGGCTATGGCATAAGGCAGGGGCACATGTGCCAGCTAAGGCATAAGGCAGGGGCACAAGTTCCGGCTAAGGCATAAGGCAGGGGCACAAGTGCCGGCTAAAGCATAAGGCAGGGGCACAAGTGCCAGCTAAGGCATAAGGCAGGGGCAAAAGTACCTGATAGGCATAAGGCAGCGGCACAAGTGCCGGCTAAGGCATAAGACAGGGGCAAAAGTGCCTGCTAAGGCATAAGGCAGGAGCACAAGTGCCGGCTAAGACATAAAGGCAGGGGCAAAAGTACCTGATAGGCATAAGGCAGAGTCACAAGTGCCAGCTTAGGCACAGGTGCACAAGTGCCGGCTAAGGCATAAGGCAAGGGCACAAGTGCCGGCTAAGGCATAAGGCAGGGGCACAAGTACCTGATAGGCATAAGGCAGGGGCACAAATGCCAGGTAAGGCATAAGGCAGGGGCACAAGTATCTGATAGGCATAAGGCAGGGGCACAAGTGCCGGCTAAGGCATAAGGCAGGGGCACAAGTGCCGGCTAAGGCATAAGGCAGGGGCACAAGTGCCGGCTAAGGCATAAGGCAGGGGCACAAGTGCCGGCTAAGGCATAAGGCAGGGGCACAAGTGCCCGCTAAGGCATAAGGCAGGGGCACAAGTGCCGGCTAAGGCATAAGGCAGAGGCACAAGAGCCAGCTAAGGCATAAGGCAAGGGTACAAGTGCCGGCTAAGGCATAAGGCAGGGGCACAAGTGCCGGCTATGGCATAAGGTAGGGGCACATGTGCCGGCTAAGGCATAAGGCAGGGGCACAAGTGCCGGCTAAGACATAAGGCAGGGGCACAAGAGCCAGCTAAGGCATAAAGGCAGGGGCAAAAGTACCTGATAGGCATAAGGCAGAGTCACAAGTGCCGGCTTAGGCATCAGGCAGGGGCACAAGTGCCGGCTAAGGCATAAGGCAGGGGCACAAGTGCCGGCTAAGGCATAAGGCAGGGGCACAAGTGCCGGCTAAGGCATAAGGCAGGGGCACAAGTGCCGGCTAAGGCATAAGGCAGGGGCACAAGTGCCGGCTAAGGCATAAGGCAGGGGCACAAGTGCCGGCTAAGGCATAAGGCAGGGGCACAAGTGCAGGCTAAGGCATAGGGCAGGGGCACAAGTACCTGATAGGCATAAGGCAGGGGCACAAGTGCCGGCTAAGGCATAAGGCAGGGGCACAATTGCCGGCTAAGGCATAAGGCAGGGGCACAAGTGCTGGCTAAGGCATAAGGCAGGGGCAAAAGTACCTGATAGGCATAAGGCAGGGGCACAAGTTCCAGCTAAGGCATAAGGCAGGGGCACAAGTGCCGGCTAAGGCATAAGGCAGGGGCACTAGTGCCGGCTAAGGCATCAGGCAGGGGCACAAGTGCCGGCTAAGGCATCAGGCAGGGGCACAAGTGCCGGATAAGACATCAGGCAGGGGCACAAGTGCCGGATAAGGCATAAGGCAGGGGCACAAGTACCTGATAGGCATAAAGCAGGGGCACAAGTGCCAGCTAAGGCATAAGGCAGGGGCACAAGTGCCAGCTAAGGCATAAAGGCAGGGGCAAAAGTACCTGATAGGCATAAGGCAGGGGGACAAGTACCTGATAGGCATAAGGCAGATGCACAAGTTCCGGCTAAGGCATAAGGCAGGGGCACAAGTGCCGGCTAAGGCATCAGGCAGGGGCACAAGTGCCGGCTAAGGCATCAGGCAGGGGCACAAGTGCCGGCTAAGGCATCAGGCAGGGGCACAAGTGCCGGCTAAGGCATCAGGCAGGGGCACAAGTGCCGGCTAAGGCATAAGGCAGGGGCACAAATGCCGGCTAAGGCATAAGGCAGGGGCACAAGTGCCGACTAAGGCATAAGGCAGGGGCACAAGTGACGGCTAAGGCATAAGGCAGGGGCACAAGTGCCGGCTAAGACATAAGGCAGGGGCACAAGTGCCGGCTAAGGCATAAGGCAGGGGCACAAGTGCCAGCTAAGGCATAAGGCAGGGGTACAAGTGCCAGCTAAGGCATAAGGCAGGGGCACAAGTGCCAGCTAAGGCATAAAGCAGGGGCAAAAGTACCTGATAGGCATAAGGCAGGGGCACAAGTGCCGGCTAGACATAAGACAGGGGCACAAGTGCCGGCTAAGGCATCAGGCTGGGGCACAAGTGCCGGCTAAGGCATCAGGCTGGGGCACAAGTGCCGGCTAAAGCATGAGGCAGGGGCACAAGTGCCGGCTAGGCATAAGGCAGGATTACATGTGCCAGCTAATGCATAAGGCAGGGGCACAAGTGCCAGCTAAGGCATAAGGCAGGGGCAAAAGTAGCTGATAGGCATAAGGCAGGGGCACAAGTGCCGGCTAGGCATAAGGCAGGGGCACAAGTACCTGATAGGCATAAGGCAGGGGCACAAGTACCTGATAGGCATAAGGCAGGGGCACAAGTGCCGGCTAAGGCATAAGGCAGGGGCACAAGTGCCAGCTAAGGCATAAGGCAGGGGTACAAGTGCCAGCTAAGGCATAAGGCAGGGGCAAAAATGCCTGCTAAGGCATAAGGCAGGGGCGCAAGTACCTGATAGGCATGAGGCAGGGGCACAAGTGCCGGCTAAGGCATAAGGCAGGGGCACAAGTGCCGGCTAAGGCATAAGGCAGGGGCACAAGTGCCGGCTAAGGCATAAGGCAGGGGCACAAGTGCCGGCTAAGGCATAAGGCAGGGGCACAAGTGCCGGCTAAGGCATAAGGCAGGGGCACAAGTGCCGGCTAAGGCATAAGGCAGGGGCACAAGTGCCGGCTAAGGCATAAGGCAGGGGCACAAGTGCCGGCTAAGCAATAAGGCAGGGGCACAAGTGCCGGCTAAGGCATAAGGCAGGGGCACAAGTGCCGGCTAAGGCATAAGGCAGGGGCAAAAGTACCTGATAGGCATAAGGCAGGGGCAAAAGTACCTGATAGGCATAAGGCAGGGGCACAAATGCCAGCTAAGGCATAAGGCAGGGGCACAAGTACCTGATAGGCATAAGGCAGGGGCACAAGTGCCGGCTAAGGCATAAGGCAGGGGCACAAGTGCCAGGTAAGGCATAAGGCAGGGGCACAAGTGCCGGCTAAGGCATAAGGCAGGGGCACAAGTACCTGATAGGCATAAGGCAGGGGCACAAGTGCCGGCTAAGGCATAAGGCAGGGGCACAAGTGCCGGCTAAGGCATAAGGCAGGGGCACAAGTGCCGGCTAAGTCATAAGGCAGGGGCACAAGTGCCGGCTAAAGCATAAGGCAGGGGCACAAGTGCCGGCTAAAGCATAAGGCAGGGGCACAAGTGCCGGCTAAGGCATAAGGCAGGGGCACAAGTGCCGGCTAAGGCATAAGGCATGGGAAAAGTACCTGATAGGCATAAGGCAGGGGCACAATTGCCGGCTAAGGCATAAGGCAGGGGCAAAAGTGCCTGCTAAGGCATAAGGCAGGGGCACAAGTGCCGGCTAAGGCATAAGGCAGGGGCACAAGTGCCGGCTAAGGCAGCGGCACAATTGCCGGCTAAGGCATAAGGCAGGGGCACAAGTGCCGGCAAAGGCATAAAGCAGGGGCACAAGTGCCGGCTAAGGCATAAGGCAGGGGCACAAGTGCCGGCTAAGGCATAAGGCAGGGGCACAAGTGCCGGCTAAGGCATAAGGCAGGGGTACAAGTGCCGGCTAAGGCATAAGGCAGGGGCACAAGTGCCGGCTAAGGCATAAGGCAGGGGCACAAGTGCCGGCTAAGGCATAAGGCAGGGGCACAAGTGCCGGCTAAGGCATAAGGCAGGGGCAGAAGTGCCGGCTAAGGCATAAGGCAGGGTGTTAGAAAAAATGTATCTTAGTGAGGATTGGGAAGAAAAGCAAAAATAGAATTGTGTGGATAAAACAGAACTCATTTAATGTCCATTCAAAAAGAGTGATTACAAAAATGAAGAAAAAGTAAATTATAAGTTCATTGCACACAAAATTAAGTATTAGGTTAAAAAGAAAATGGAAGCAAGCATTGATCTTACATATAGTCTTGTGTGATGATGTGTTCATCCATGTAGAGAGCCTCAAGGTATGGGAACTCTACCACATGCTGAGAAGAGACGGTTTATATACAAATCCGTCCCATAGGCTTTCATGGGTTACTATTTTCTCCTACATAATATCCACATAAGGTAACCCAGTTCCATGCCCATGGTCTATACCATAAAAGTAGATTCCAGAATATTCCTTATGATCCTATGCATTACCTCATGTTAGGTTGCTTAGTTACACTTGTTTACCGCTAGAAATAACGCTAGACATCCAAATATAGGTTGGGTTTGACAAACACCCTCTAGCTTTTGACATGCAGGGGACAGATGGTCAACGACAAGACCTTCAGAAACTCCGGATTCATTCACTTTCCCTATACCCTTGGTTCTTTATTTGATTTCATGTAATTATCCATATGTAAGTGATTATATATTATTATTTATTATTATAGGATTTTACATTCCCCCCTGATTATGATTTGAGAATATCATAATTAACCCTAAAATCTTTCTCTCACCATTCGTATCACATTCATTCTTTATTCTGAAAACCTTGTATTAACATCTGTCTCGAATGTCACCTGAGTTTTGAAAAACTAAAATTAGATTAGAGAATTATATTTTTCTTTTCAGCATTTCTCTCAAAATGTCATCTTCCTTTTTAATTTCTGTCTTTATCTTTTTATAAATGTTCTTAATTTTACACATAATAACTATTTGATATATAATACACAGCAAAACTATAATAAATATAATAACAATCGGATTAGATAATACATTTCCTACTGCCATTTTCGTTGAAGACTGTGACCAACTAGTTACTGATTTTCCTAAATTTTTCCACCAAGATGAGCCTGACATACTCGTCCATTCATGTTCAATATCATTTAAATTACCTTGCTCATGTCTGAATACAATTTCAGCTTCTTTTAATTGTTTTGTTAACAAATTTAACAAACCCTTGTCTTTCTTTATCTCATTTGTCCACATATTCCAAGGAAAATTATTTATTTGGGACAAATTGAACTGTATTGGAAGGATTTTTAGGCTTCTTGAGCCTATTAATGTAATATTAATACTTCCTTCCTTCTTTGAGAGAGTTTTCACATTTCCCTCAATACAATATAAACCTATTGTCAGACTTTCAGCATGTACACAAGATGAAAAGTATGCAGAAACAACTTCTTTCTCTGACATAACTTGGAAACAAATCTTATTAGCGCTTACTGGTGTCACCAAGTCATGGATCGTATGTACATTCTCAACTCTGGCATGACATGAGGTATGATTATTGAAACATGAATGATAAATGACTTTATCCTGTCCAGGTAAACACATTACCTTAGAAACAAAATTTAAACATGAAGAAATGTCTAATTGTTCAGTGTTTGTTCCGTCAAATGCAAAATCTGTGTACTGTAATTGATAGTATAGCAATTGTGTGTGACTAACAGGAATTCCCAGAACAGTTATAGGAACTAAGGTTTCTTCTCTTCCTGATACTGGAATCAGTGATGTTCCCACACAAATATCCTGGTCACATCCTAACCACTTATTTACCCACAAATCTGTATGATTTAATGCAAAACTATATTCTGTAGGCAAATTTCTCATTAGTCCTAAAGGTGTAATTCCACTTTGTAATGCTTGTGCAATCATTTTTAGATTGGTGGAATATTCAATCTGGATTTCTAGACATGTTTTGGCCACTTGAGATACCTGTTCACTTTCTATTAATGCTAAAGTAGCATCTTGTAGATGTGAGACAGAAGACCCCAATACAGTAGCAGTAGTCAAAACCATTTTCTCAAGAACTTGATTCAAACTTTTCTGAATTTTTACTCCTTTACCTCCGATATACCCAATATTTTCCAAATCTGATTTAAGTGTATGTATATCCATAGTATTAATTAGACTTCCTACTGTACCTAATCCCCCCAAAATACCTTCCAACACTCCCCTCTTACTTCTAACTTGTGTTGGAGTTCTTTTCCCAAACCATTGTTCTATTCCCATTTCCATATTAATGAGATGTGATTGACATTGGGGATATCTAGAAGAAATTTTCCAATTAGACATGTTAAAAGTCCATATCATAGTCATAAACACTCCATCTCGTAATATAGGTTTAGATTGGAATTGGTTAATTTGGAAAGGAGTAGATGGTTGAAATCTTGTCTGTGTGCAAACATTATCTACTGCTGACCATATATTTACATTTACATCTTTGCATTGTTTGTAATTATTTTTTGTTAAAACGCAACATTGGTAAAGTCCAGAATCCTTAGGAGATGGATTATCTACAGAAAAAATAAAATTCTTATTCAACCATCTCACATTTCCGGATTGACCTCTGTGTATAACATTTGTTGGACCACTTGCAAAACTTCCCAAAAATAAATTATCTTTGGTCCAGGTTAACAGAGATTCCGAAGGTAACTCTAACCTTGTGTTGCATTTTAATGACAAAGGAGACATATTTTCTTGGCTATGTACTGTTTGTGGTGTAACCCTTACTTCTGGAACTATAGTATTAGTTACTGTAAAAATTACAGATACCTGTACTTGTACTGGTTCTCTAGTTATCTGGAAGTTCCATGTTTTTACCCAATCTTCATCTCCTTCTGTAATAGAAAGTAATGAAGGATCTAAAGTTTTCCCAAAAAGTTGTGTTTTCAACCAAATATCTGTTTTGGATGTTCCAACTTTCCCTTTTGTGATCATATCATTTGTAATATCTCCTGACCACACAGCTTTCTCTTCACCTCTTATCTCTATATTCCAGTATAACACATCTGTAGGATTACATTCCCATGTACCCGTCTTATTATTGTGTACATAATCTCCTTGTAACTGTATAAACCCAGTCTTAGGTCCTGTGGTAGCATGTAATATTATGTCAGTGTCGTGTATGAAGTGTAGCTCAATACAGCATTTCACCCCATAACCCATGCAAATGTTTCCAGTAATATCTACTGAATTGTCCGGTATGTCTTCATCTTTAAGGTTTTGTAGACTTGATCCTCTTGGTTTCCTCGAATGTAGAGTTCTTCTGAAAGGTTCATTCACTTCACTAGTGTTGGTTTCACGATATAAGATGTCTTCTGCGTAGATCACAGTTGAAATAGTACATAGCAGCAGAAATGTGATTCCCATCAGATAGTAGCTTTTCCTGGGAACTGTCGTTTTTTCCCGAAGGATTGGTGTTGAATCCCTTCCATCAAGGTCATGGTGTTTCGTATTCCAGTTCTTATTGGAATTCATTTCTTCCTAAAAGAAATGCAGTATCATTATTTTGCAATATACAATTTGCATTGATCAACATGTACCCACACTCTTTGTTGCCTGCGGGTATTTTTAACCACGTTTGATGCTCGTTGCACAAGAATCATAACTTGTCCCATGGTTTCAATGATATCAAAGGGACCTTCCCAGTTACTTTCCCAAGGTCCATTCTTCCTGAAAGTTTTGATCATCACCTGAGCCCCTTTTTTGAATTTGGACTCATATGGTGGCTCCATTCTCTGCATTCTTGATGCAGCATGTGGAAGAATTGTTTTCAAATTTTCCTGCAACAATTGCAACCATTTGGACCTTGCAACAGCATCTTTTTGAGGTGTGGACAAAAATGGTTCATGTGGAAAAATCAATGGCATTTTTCTTCCTGTCATTAGTTCAAAAGGAGTGAACTGAGTTGTGGAAGAAGTTGTTCCTCTCACACTCAACAATACAAAAGGTACGGCATCAACCCAAGTATTGCCTTTGTCCAATAGCATCTTGGCAATTCTGGATTTTATTGTCCTATTCATCCTTTCCACAATACCAGCAGACTGTGGATGGTAAGGTACATGGAACTGTTGTTGTACCCCTAGAATAGTACAAACGGCTTGCATGATTTTTCCTGTAAAGTGACTTCCTCGATCAGAGGAGATCATTCTTGGGATCCCCCAAGTACAAAAGACATGATTAACTAATGCTCTAGCTGTAGACAAAGCATCATCTTTTCTGACAGGTAAAATTTCAACCCATTTGGAAAAAACATCTACTACAACCAATGCATACCTGAGACCATTTTTACCTGATGGTAACGGACCAATGTAGTCGATTTGTAGTGTAGACCATGGACCATCTGCAGGTGCGGTTCGGAGTAGTGGCGGTTTCTGTCCTTTTGGTCTTGGATTAATTTGGGCACAAATGAGACATGATTGGACAATACTTTGTACTGTCTCTTCCATCTTTTCCCAGTAAAATTTCTCTCTGAGAATGTCTAACAATTTCTGTTGGCCCAAATGACCCAAACTTTCATGATTATATTTTGTGAACTCAGCCTGTAGATGTTTTGGTACAACAGGACGCAACTCCCCGTTTAAGTCATGACACAAAACCCCGTTTTCACAAACAAAGGGAGGTTTTGGATCAACCCGGGAAGCAACAAGAGATGTGTCTTTCTCCTGTTCTTCCGCAAATGAAGGGATATGCGTGTCTGTTCTTTGAACTGCTACAAGCTCAATAGTCTCTGGTTGAAACACTTCTTCTCCTGTCAGGGCTGCCTCTTTGGCTAACCTATCTGCAGTAGCATTTCCTACAGATAACTCATCATCAGATTTTTTGTGGGCTGGCACTTTGACAATAGCAAAACCATTAGGGTTTTTTTTTATGCTATTTTGAAAATTGTTTTCAGTGTGTCACTATGTATAAGAGTCTTATTTGAAGAATCTACATAGCCTCTTTTTTCCCAAACTGGCAAATAATCTGTCAGTGATCTAACAACATAGGAGCTATCACTGTAGATTACAATGGGACACTGATCATCAGCTTCGTTCAGCTGTAGCACCATTTTTACTGCTTCTAGCTCTGCTCTTTGAGCTGAAAAATGACTTGGTAATTTGTGTTTTACTACCTGTTCTCTTTTGGGATAAAAAATGGAATATCCTGCATAGTAATGTCCATCTGCATAAAATCTGGAACCATCAACAAAAATTGGTTCATCTGTTGCCTCTGCCTTCCGTCTGAAAAGCGATGGACATGGATCCTGAAAAGACTGTAAACAATCATGAGTTTGTCCTTCATATTGCATCAACTGAGGAAGAACATATTTGGCTTTGTAATCTACCTCAATTTGTTTGGGAGACAATGACAGTAACCAATGAGCAAATCTCTGATGTGACACACCTGGGATATTATTCTCAAAGAGAAGTTTTAGTGTAGAATGAGGAGTTTGCAAAGTGATTTTGTTGAACCCAACAATGTGTTCAGTTGCTTTGACTGCAAAGTACACACCTACCAGGTGTCTTGCACATGTCTCAAACCCTCTTTCAACAGGTGAGAGAAGCTTAGAAAAATAGCCCAAAATTCTCCACTCTTCTCCTTGCAACTGCAGCAGCACAGCAGACACAGAAGTCTCTGATGTGTGCACTTGCAAAGCAAATGGAGCCGTAGGATCTACTGTGGACAAAGCAGGTGCAGTTTGTAAATTAATTTTCAATTGTTCAAATGAGGTTTGTTGTTCATCACCCCAAGGACCAAAATATTCACTATTTTCAAATTTTAAAAGATCATACAAAGGCCTGGCTTTGTCTGCAAAATTCTCAATGAACTCCCTTGAAAAATTTATAAGACCCAAGAAATGTCGTACTGCCTTGTGTGATGTTGGAACTGGCAAAGAAGCAATTGCATCGATCCTTTCCTGCAATGGTTGCCTTTTACCTGGGCTCAACAATACTCCTAAGAATCTGACCTCAGTCTGCAGCAATTTTACCTTTTTAGTGTTCAATTTCAACCCTGCATCATGCAGCAGCTCAAACAACTCTTTCAGAAGTGAAACATGTGATTCTTTATCATCAGTAGACAGCAAAATATCATCCACATACTGTAAAATACAGTCCGGCCTTGAAAATTTAGACAATACCTTTGCCAATGCCTGATGAAAGATGCTTGGTGACAAATGAGCTCCCTGAGGTAACCTGCAAAACAGGTATTGCTCATCCAAGAAAGTAAAAGCAAACTTGTACTGACAACTCTTTTCAAGAGGTATACTGAAAAAACCATTACTGATGTCTAGTACAGAAAAGTATTTTGCCTTTGCATTCAGCCTTGCCATCATGTCATGAGTATCTGCAACAATGGGTGCTACATTGGGAGTATGTTTATTAAACATCCGCAGATCCAATATCATCCGATAAGAACCATCAGACTTCAAAACACACCACAAAGGATTGTTACTTACAGAATTAGCCTTTCGGATGACACCTTGTTTTAACAATTCCTGTATGATTTTTGACATAGACTCAATTGATTCTGGAGGCAATTTATACTGACGCTGGGGAGGAGGGTCACGCCCCTCGACATTTACAATAACATCTTTCATGGTCCCTACTTCATTCCTGAACTGAGCCCAAAGAGAAGGAAAAAGCTGTACAATTTCTGTCAATACCTCATCACCACCAGTTTCAGGCCACAGATGATCTGGTGACACAACATCATTTAAGCAAATACTTCCAACGTGGCTATAATCACTAGGATCAATGACTACAGGTTTACAACCATTAGAATCCTTCCAGATCACCTGATTTCCTAGATCAACAACCCATCCAAATTTCTGCATAAAATCCGTGCCAAGTATATTTTCAGAGTCACGACAATACCAAATGTCAATTCCTGTTTTGAAAGAACTAGGTATTTCCAATATCACATCAGTAACTAAGGTTGCTCTAGTTCCACCTTTTCCACTAAAACCAACAATTGTACTAACTGGTGAATCTGGTTGTAACTTCAGATCAAGATTTGTGACACTTAATTGAGCTCCTGTATCAATGAGAAATACAACATTCTGTCCTGCTAGATTTACCTTGACAAATGGTCTTCCACATTCATCTAATGTAACTCGAGTCACAAATTCCAGTGGATGAGGTGTAGGAATTGTCTGTGATTGTCAGAAAGATGAAGGAGAAGGAAGAAGTCCAGTGTCCTTCTTGAAAGCACTCGGCATTCTATTCCTGGACTCAGGCTCCTTAACTGTCATCTCTCTGATCTGTCTGATTAATGGTGCATATGGAGACTGCGTTTGTCTGTTGTCAGTGTGAGTGGGGGCATTAGGCTGTAATGGAGGTGCAGAAGGTCTGGTGGATACTTTTGGCATGAGACCATTTTCCCTTCCAAGATTACCTGTCCCTTGTGTACCTGTCTCTGATTCTGCTCTCAAGAATTTTCTGCATTGCCACTTTAAGTGTCCAGGTATACCACAGAAATAACAATGGATATTGTTTCTTTGTG
Source organism: Ranitomeya variabilis (assembly GCF_051348905.1). Classification (NCBI taxonomy): domain Eukaryota; kingdom Metazoa; phylum Chordata; class Amphibia; order Anura; family Dendrobatidae; genus Ranitomeya; species Ranitomeya variabilis. Next base: position 324,202,555 of record NC_135234.1, read on the forward strand.
TAGTATTTTTTCCTCTTTGATCCACGTAATCTCTGCTCTTGAATGTTACTGTGGGTCTAGATTTCAGCTGACTATCCTCTTTTTCATGAATTACTGCTATTTTAGCCTTCACCTGATTTTGCTTCATGGATCTCCTTACTCTGTCGATAAAAACTGTTGCTTCTTGCAATGATGGCTGAGTACTAGCCATTTGTTCTGAGGCAGGATCCAAATATTTGAACTTTTTCACAAAAAATCTGATCATGGATGTTGGCTCCTGATTAGGCCCAATTTCCATCACCATTCTATAGGCCTGCTCAAATTTTACCAAAAATACAAATGGATCCTCATTAATATTAGTTTTTAATTGTTCCAAAATTTCAGCATTCGGAGTGGCCTCTCCTGTGATGTAAGAATTTAATTGCCTAAGTCTGTCCTCTCTTGTACTATGTGTCAATTCATGGTTCTCATTTAATCTGGGTGTGGTCTGTAACCTTCTTCCCATATGTGAGGGTAACCATACTTTGAAAATCTTGTTTTTCTGTTCATCATTAAGATTGTATTTGTCTGTGTTCGATTAAAAAATGTCTGCATTGTAAAAGGCATCCATCTTGTCATTGAATTTTGGAATGTCTTTTGCAATTTTCATTTACTGATCGTGTATTTTTAGATTAATGCGTGCAGCTCTGTCATGGAATTTTTTCCGTTGCAATTCTTCTGCATGTAAATCTACTGATTCATCTAATTCTTGTGTGTCAGGTATAAATGATGCAGAAGCAGCATTGTCTTCTTGGTCTTTTGATCGTGTAACAACAGAAGCTTTTTTAATATCTTGTCTCAATTTGGACAATAATTCTGTTCTGGTATCAATTTGATCTTCCAATTGTTCAATATGTTCAGACAATATCAAACAATTTGGACAGTCAAAGTAATCCCCGTCAGCTTCATGTGTGCCACCTTGTATGTCAGTATGATCAATGTCTTGTGTGACAGTACATATTTGTGTCTGGGTTTCAGTTTTATCAAAAACTAAATTATTGTACACTCGGACCATGTGCATTACATTCTGCAGCTTCCTTTGCAACTTTTTTACAGAAAAAAACCTCATCAATTTTAAGATTCTCTGCTTCACATTGACTATACAAACTAGACCATAATTGTGCATTTGTATGGCTATGAACAAACTGAAACTGTATATTACTCTTCTTAGAGTATTCATGGATAAACTCCATTTCTCTTACCTATGGAAATTCTTTTCCTCCTGGATTGGTCCAATAGTCAATGTAAGATCCTCTGTCTTTATGGATCCTTCAGAGCTCCGTGTGGATGGGACTTGCAGCTTGTACGTATCCTCACTTCTGTGTGTAGGTTCCGTCTGACTTTTGTAACACGATATAGTGGAATTTCTGTGCCTTTAACAACTCAAAACAGGTGTTTTAGCAACCTCCCCCCTGAAAAGGCTGAAATTCCTCACAGAAAAGACAAAAATCAGATCTGGCTAAGGCTCGCCAAAATGTTAGAAAAAATGTATCTTAGTGAGGATTGGGAAGAAAAGCAAAAATAGAATTGTGTGGATAAAACAGAACTCATTTAATGTCCATTCAAAAAGAGTGATTACAAAAATGAAGAAAAAGTAAATTATAAGTTCATTGCACACAAAATTAAGTATTAGGTTAAAAAGAAAATGGAAGCAAGCATTGATCTTACATATAGTCTTGTGTGATGATGTGTTCGTCCATGTAGAGAGCCTCAAGGTATGGGAACTCTACCACATGCTGAGAAGAGACGGTTTATATACAAATCCGTCCCATAGGCTTTCATGGGTTACTATTTTCTCCTACATAATATCCACATAAGGTAACCCAGTTCCATGCCCATGGTCTATACCATAAAAGTAGATTCCAGAATATTCCTTATGATCCTATGCATTACCTCATGTTAGGTTGCTTAGTTACACTTGTTTACCGCTAGAAATAACGCTAGACATCCAAATATAGGTTGGGTTTGACAAACACCCTCTAGCTTTTGACATGCAGGGGACAGATGGTCAACGACAAGACCTTCAGAAACTCCGGATTCATTCACTTTCCCTATACCCTTGGTTCTTTATTTGATTTCATGTAATTATCCATATGTAAGTGATTATATATTATTATTTATTATTATAGGATTTTACACAGGGGCACAAGAGCAAGCTAAGGCATAAGGCAAGGGTACAAGTGCCGGCTAAGGCATAAGGCAGGGGCACAAGTGCCGGCTAAGGCATAAGGCAGGGGCACAAGTGCCGGCTAAGGCATAAGGCAGGGGCACAAGTGCCGGCTAAGACATAAGGCAGGGGCACAAGTGCCAGCTAAGGCATAAAGGCAGGGGCAAAAGTACCTGATAGGCATAAGGCAGAGTCACAAGTGCCGGCTTAGGCATCAGGCAGGGGCACAAGTGCCGGCTAAGGCATAAGGCAGGGGCACAAGTGCCGGCTAAGGCATAAGGCAGGGGCACAAGTGCCGGCTAAGGCATAAGGCAGGGGCACAAGTGCCGGCTAAGGCATAAGGCAGGGGCACATGTGCCGGCTAAGGCATAAGGCAGGGGCACATGTGCCGGCTAAGGCATAAGGCAGGGGCACAAGTACCTGATAGGTATAAGGCAGGGGCACAAGTGCCGGCTAACACATAAGGCAGGGGCACAAGTGCCAGCTAAGGCATAAAGGCAGGGGCAAAAGTAACTGATAGGCATAAGGCAGAGTCACAAGTGCCGGCTTAGGCATCAGGCAGGGGCACAAGTGCCGGCTAAGGCATAAGGCAGGGGCACAAGTGCCGGCTAAGGCATAAGGCAGGGGCACAAGTGCCGGCTAAGGCATAGGGCAGAGTCACAAGTACCTGATAGGCATAAGGCAGGGGCACAAGTGCCGGCTAAGGCATAAGGCAGGGGCACAAATGCCAGCTAAGACATAAGGCAGGGGCACAAGTGCCGGTTAAGGCATAAGGCAGGGGCACAAGTGCCGGCTAAGGCATAAGGCAGGGGCACAAGTGCCGGCTAAGACATAAGGCAGGGGCACAAGTTCCGGCTAAGGCATAAGGCAGGGGCACAAGTGCCGGCTAAGGCATAAGGCAGGGGCACAAGTGCCGGCTAAGGCATAAAGCAGGGGCACAAGTGCCGACTAAGGCATCAGGCAGGGGCACAAGTGCCGGATAAGGCATAAGGCAGGGGCAAAAGTGCCGGCTAAGGCATAAGGCAGGGGCAAAAGTACCTGATAGGCATAAGGCAGGGGCAAAAGTACCTGATAGGCATAAGGCAGGGGCACAAATGCCAGATAAGGCATAAGGCAGGGGCACAAGTACCTGATAGGCATAAGGCAGGGGCACAAGTCCCGGCTAAGGCATAATGCAGGGGCACAAGTGCCGGCTAAGGCATAAGGCAGGGGCACAAGTGCCGGCTAAGGCATAAGGCAGGGGCACAAGTGCCGGCTAAGGCATAAGGCAGGGGCACAAGTGCCGGCTAAGGCAGGGGCACAAGTGCCGGCTAAGGCATAAGGCAGGGGCACAAGTGCCGGCTAAAGCATAAGGCAGGGGCACAAGTGCCGGCTAAGGCATAAGGCAGGGGCACAAGTGCCGGCTAAGGCATAAGGCAGGGGCACAAGTGCCTGCTAAGGCATAAGGCAGGGGCACAAGTGCCGGCTAAGGCATAAGGCAGGGGCACAAGTGCCGGCTAAGGCATTAGGCAGGGGCAAAAGTGCCGGCTAAGGCATAAGGCAGGGGCAAAAGTACCTGATAGGCATAAGGCAGGGGCACAAGTGCCGGCTAAGGCATAAGGCAGGGGCACAAGTGCCGGCTAAAGCATAAGGCAGGGGCACAAGTGCCGGCTAAAGCATAAGGCAGGGGCACAAGTGCCGGCTAAAGCATAAGGCAGGGGCACAAGTGCCGGCTAAGGCATAAGGCAGGGGCACAAGTGCCAGCTAAGGCATAAGGCAGGGGCAAAAGTGCCTGCTAAGGCATAAGGCAGGGGCACAAGTACCTAATAGGCATAAGGCAGGGGCACAAGTGCCGGCTAAAGCATAAGGCAGGGGCACAAGTGCCGGCTAAAGCATAAGGCAGGGGCACAAGTGCCGGCTAAGGCAGGGGCACAAGTGCCGGCTAAGGCATAAGGCAGGGGCACAAGTGCCGGCTAAGGCATAAGGCAGGGGCACAAGTACCTAATAGGCATAAGGCAGGGGCACAATTGCTGGCTAAGGCATAAGGCAGCGGAACAATTGCCGGCTAAGGCATAAGGCAGGGGCACAAGTGCCGGCTAAGGCATAGGGCAGGGGCACAAGTGCCGGCTAAGGCAAAAGGCAGGGGCACAAGTGCCGGCTAAGGCATAAGGCAGGGGCACAAGTGCCGGCTAAGGCATAAGGCAGGGGCACAAGTGCCGGCTAAGGCATAAGGCAGGGACACAAGTGCCGGCTAAGGCATAAGGCAGGGGCACAAGTGCCGGCTAAGGCATAAGGCAGGGGCACAAGTGCCGGCTAAGGCATAAGGCAGGGGCACAAGTGCCGGCTAAGGCATAAGGCAGGGGCACAAGTGCCGACTAAGGCATAAGGCAGGGGCACAAGAGCCAGCTAAGGCATAAAGCAAGGGTACAAGTGCCGGCTAAGGCATAAGGCAGGGGCACAAGTGCCGGCTATGGCATAAGGCAGGGGCACAAGTGCCGGTTAAGGCATAAGGCAGGGGCACAAGTGCCGGCTAAGGCATAAGGCAGGGGCACAAGTGCCGGCTAAGACATAAGGCAGGGGCACAAGTTCCGGCTAAGGCATAAGGCAGGGGCACAAGTGCCGGCTAAGGCATAAGGCAGGGGCACAAGTGCCGGCTAAGGCATAAAGCAGGGGCACAAGTGCCGACTAAGGCATCAGGCAGGGGCACAAGTGCCGGATAAGGCATAAGGCAGGGGCAAAAGTGCCGGCTAAGGCATAAGGCAGGGGCAAAAGTACCTGATAGGCATAAGGCAGGGGCAAAAGTACCTGATAGGCATAAGGCAGGGGCACAAATGCCAGATAAGGCATAAGGCAGGGGCACAAGTACCTGATAGGCATAAGGCAGGGGCACAAGTCCCGGCTAAGGCATAATGCAGGGGCACAAGTGCCGGCTAAGGCATAAGGCAGGGGCACAAGTGCCGGCTAAGGCATAAGGCAGGGGCACAAGTGCCGGCTAAGGCATAAGGCAGGGGCACAAGTGCCGGCTAAGGCAGGGGCACAAGTGCCGGCTAAGGCATAAGGCAGGGGCACAAGTGCCGGCTAAAGCATAAGGCAGGGGCACAAGTGCCGGCTAAGGCATAAGGCAGGGGCACAAGTGCCGGCTAAGGCATAAGGCAGGGGCACAAGTGCCTGCTAAGGCATAAGGCAGGGGCACAAGTGCCGGCTAAGGCATAAGGCAGGGGCACAAGTGCCGGCTAAGGCATTAGGCAGGGGCAAAAGTGCCGGCTAAGGCATAAGGCAGGGGCAAAAGTACCTGATAGGCATAAGGCAGGGGCACAAGTGCCGGCTAAGGCATAAGGCAGGGGCACAAGTGCCGGCTAAAGCATAAGGCAGGGGCACAAGTGCCGGCTAAAGCATAAGGCAGGGGCACAAGTGCCGGCTAAAGCATAAGGCAGGGGCACAAGTGCCGGCTAAGGCATAAGGCAGGGGCACAAGTGCCAGCTAAGGCATAAGGCAGGGGCAAAAGTGCCTGCTAAGGCATAAGGCAGGGGCACAAGTACCTAATAGGCATAAGGCAGGGGCACAAGTGCCGGCTAAAGCATAAGGCAGGGGCACAAGTGCCGGCTAAAGCATAAGGCAGGGGCACAAGTGCCGGCTAAGGCAGGGGCACAAGTGCCGGCTAAGGCATAAGGCAGGGGCACAAGTGCCGGCTAAGGCATAAGGCAGGGGCACAAGTACCTAATAGGCATAAGGCAGGGGCACAATTGCTGGCTAAGGCATAAGGCAGCGGAACAATTGCCGGCTAAGGCATAAGGCAGGGGCACAAGTGCCGGCTAAGGCATAGGGCAGGGGCACAAGTGCCGGCTAAGGCAAAAGGCAGGGGCACAAGTGCCGGCTAAGGCATAAGGCAGGGGCACAAGTGCCGGCTAAGGCATAAGGCAGGGGCACAAGTGCCGGCTAAGGCATAAGGCAGGGACACAAGTGCCGGCTAAGGCATAAGGCAGGGGCACAAGTGCCGGCTAAGGCATAAGGCAGGGGCACAAGTGCCGGCTAAGGCATAAGGCAGGGGCACAAGTGCCGGCTAAGGCATAAGGCAGGGGCACAAGTGCCGACTAAGGCATAAGGCAGGGGCACAAGAGCCAGCTAAGGCATAAAGCAAGGGTACAAGTGCCGGCTAAGGCATAAGGCAGGGGCACAAGTGCCGGCTATGGCATAAGGCAGGGGCACAAGTGCCGGCTAAAGCATAAGGCAGGGGCACAAGTGCCAGCTAAGGCATAAGGCAGGGGCAAAAGTACCTGATAGGCATAAGGAAGGGGCACAAGTGCCGGCTAAGGCATAAGACAGGGGCAAAAGTGCCTGCTAAGGCATAAGGCAGGGGCACAAGTGCCGGCTAAGACATAAAGGCAGGGGCAAAAGTACCTGATAGGCATAAGGCAGAGTCACAAGTGCCAGCTTAGGCCCAGGTGCACAAGTGCCGGCTAAGGCATAAGGCAGGGGCACAAGTGCCGGCTAAGGCATAAGGCAAGGGCACAAGTATCTGATAGGCATAAGGCAGGGGCACAAGTGCCGGCTAAGGCATAAGGCAGGGGCACAAGTGCCGGCTAAGGCATGAGGCAGGGGCACAAGTGCCGGCTAAGGCATAAGGCAGGGGCACAAGTGGCGGCTAAGGCATAAGGCAGGGGCACAAGTGCCGGCTAAGGCATAAGGCAGGGGCACAAGAGCCAGCTAAGGCATAAGGCAAGGTTACAAGTTCCGGCTAAGGCATAAGGCAGGGGCACAAGTGCCGGCTATGGCATAAGGCAGGGGCACATGTGCCGGCTAAGGCATAAGGCAGGGGCACAAGTGCCGGCTAAGACATAAGGCAGGGGCACAAGAGCCAGCTAAGGCATAAGGGAAGGGTACAAGTGCCGGCTAAGGCATAAGGCAGGGGCACAAGTGCCGGCTAAGGCATAAGGCAGGGGCACAAGTGCCGGCTAAGACACAAGGCAGGGGCACAAGTGCCAGCTAAGGCATAAAGGCAGGGGCAAAAGTACCTGATAGGCATAAGGCAGAGTCACAAGTGCCGGCTTAGGCATCAGGCAGGGGCACAAGTGCCGGCTAAGGCATAAGGCAGGGGCACAAGTGCCGGCTAAGGCATAAGGCAGGGGCACAAGTGCCGGCTAAGGCATAAAGCAGGGGCACAAGTGCCGGCTAAGGCATAAGGCAGGGGCACAAGTACCTGATAGGCATAAGGCAGGGACACAAGTGCCGGCTAAGGCATAAGGCAGGGGCACAAGTGCCGGCTAAGGCATAAGGCAGGGGCACAAGTGCCGGCTAAGGCATAAGGCAGGGGCAAAAGTACCTGAAAGGCATAAGGCAGGGGCACAAGTTCCAGCTAAGGCATAAGGCAGGGGCACAAGTGCCGGCTAAGGCCTAAGGCAGGGGCACAAGTGCCGGCTAAGGCATCAGGCAGGGGCACAAGTGCTGGCTAAGGCATCAGGCAGGGGCACAAGTGCCGGATAAGGCATAAGGCAGGGGCACAAGTGCCGGATAAGGCATAAGGCAGGGGCACAAGTACCTGATAGGCATAAAGCAGGGGCACAAGTGCCAGCTAAGGCATAAGGCAGAGGCACAAGTGCCAGCTAAGGCATAAAGGCAGGGGCAAAAGTACCTGATAGGCGTAAGGCAGGGGGACAAGTACCTGATAGGCATAAGGCAGAGGCACAAGTTCCGGCTAAGGCATAAGGCAGGGGCACAAGTGCCGGCTAAGGCATCAGGCAGGGGCACAAGTGCCGGCTAAGGCATCAGGCAGGGGCACAAGTGCCGGCTAAGGCATAAGGCAGGGGCACAAGTGCCGGCTAAGGCATAAGGCAGGGGCACAAGTGCCGGCTAAGGCATAAGGCAGGGGCACAAGTGCCGGCTAAGACATAAGGCAGGGGCACAAGTGCCGGCTAAGGCATAAGGCAGGGGCACAAGTGCCAGCTAAGGCATAAGGCAGGGGTACAAGTGCCAGCTAAGGCATAAGGCAGGGGCACAAGTGCCAGCTAAGGCATAAGGCAGGGGCAAAAGTACCTGATAGGCATAAGGCAGGGGCACAAGTGCCGGCTAGACATAAGACAGGGGCACAAGTGCCGGCTAAGGCATCAGGCTGGGGCACAAGTGCTGGCTAAGGCATCAGGCTGGGGCACAAGTGCCGGCTAAAGCATGAGGCAGGGGCACAAGTGCCGGCTAGGCATAAGGCAGGATTACATGTGCCAGCTAAGGCATAAGGCAGGGGCACAAGTGCCAGCTAAGGCATAAGGCAGGGGCAAAAGGACCTGATAGGCATAAGGCTGGGGCACAAGTGCCGGCTAAGGCATCAGGCAGGGGCACAAGTGCTGGCTAAGGCATAAGGCAGGGACACAAGTGCCAGCTAAGGCATAAGGCAGGGGTACAAGTGCCAGCTAAGGCATAAGGCAGGGGCACAAGTGCCAGCTAAGGCATAAGGCAGGGGCAAAAGTACCTGATAGGCATAAGGCAGGGGCACAAGTGCCGGCTAGGCATAAGACAGGGGCACAAGTGCCGGCTAAGGCATCAGGCTGGGGAACAAGTGCCGGCTAAGGCATAAGGCAGGGGCACAAGTGCCGGCTAAAGCATGAGGCAGGGGCACAAGTGCCGGCTAGGCATAAGGCAGGAGTACATGTGCCAGCTAAGGCATAAGGCAGGGGCACATGTACCAGCTAAGGCATAAGACATGGGCACAAGTGCAAGCTAGGCAAAAGACAGGGGTACAAGTGCCGGCTAAGGCATAAGGCAGAGGCACAAGTGCCGGCTAAGGCATAAGGCAGGGGCACAAGTGCCGGCTAAGGCATAAGGCAGGGGCACAAGTGCCGGCTAAGGCATAAGGCAGGGGCACAAGTGCCGGCTAAGGCATAAGGCAGGGGCACAAGTGCCGGCTAAGGCATAAGGCAGGGGCACAAGTGCCGGCTAAGGCATAAGGCAGGGCCACAAGTGCCGGCTAAGGCATAAGGCAGGGGAACAAGTGCTGGCTAAGGCATAAGGCAGGGACACAAGTGCCAGCTAAGGCATAAGGCAGGGGTACAAGTGCCAGCTAAGGCATAAGGCAGGGGCACAAGTGCCAGCTAAGGCATAAGGCAGGGGCAAAAGTACCTGATAGGCATAAGGCAGGGGCACAAGTGCCGGCTAGGCATAAGACAGGGGCACAAGTGCCGGCTAAGGCATCAGGCTGGGGAACAAGTGCCGGCTAAAGCATGAGGCAGGGGCACAAGTGCCGGCTAGGCATAAGGCAGGCGTACATGTGCCAGCTAAGGCATAAGGCAGGGGCACATGTACCAGCTAAGGCATAAGACATGGGCACAAGTGCAAGCTAGGCAAAAGACAGGGGTACAAGTGCCGGCTAAGGCATAAGGCAGAGGCACAAGTGCCGACTAAGGCATAAGGCAGGGGCACAAGTGCCAGCTAAGGCATAAGGCAGGGGCACAAGTGCCGGCTAAGGCATAAGGCAGGGGCACAAGTGCCGGCTAAGGCATAAGGCAGGGGCACAAGTGCCGGCTAAGGCATAAGGCAGGGGCACAAGTGCCGGCTAAGGCATAAGGCAGGGCCACAAGTGCCGGCTAAGGCATAAGGCAGGGCCACAAGTGCCGGCTAAGGCATAAGGCAGGGCCACAAGTGCCGGCTAAGGCATAAGGCAGGGGCACAAATGCCAGATAAGGCATAAGGCAGGGGCACAAATGCCAGATAAGGCATAAGGCAGGGGTACAAGTGCCGGCTAAGGCATAAGGCAGGGGCACAAGTGCCGGCTAAGGCAGGGGCACAAGTGCCGGCTAAGGCATAAGGCAGGGGCACAAGTGCCGGCTAAAGCATAAGACAGGGGCACAAGTGCCGGCTAAGGCATAAGGCAGGGGTACAAGTGCCGGCTAAGGCATAAGACAGGGGCACAAGTGCCGGCTAAGGCATAAGGCAGGGGTACAAGTGCCGGCTAAGGCATAAGGCAGGGGCACAAGTGCCGGCTAAGGCATAAGGCAGGGGCACAAGTGCCGGCTAAGGCATAAGGCAGGGGCACAAGTGCCGGCTAAGGCATAAGGCAGGGGCAAAAGTACCTGATAGGCATAAGGCAGGGGCACAAGTGCCGGCTAAGGCATAAGGCAGGGGCACAAGTGCCGGCTAAGGCATAAGGCAGGGGCACAAGTGCCGGCTAAGGCATAAGGCAGGGGCAAAAGTACCTGATAGGCATAAGGCAGGGGCATAAGTGCCGGCTAAGGCATAAGGCAGGGGCACAAGTGCCGGCTAAGGCATAAGGCAGGGGCACAAGTGCCGGCTAAGGCATAAGGCAGGGGCACAAGTGCCGGCTAAAGTATAAGGCAGGGGCACAAGTGCCGGCTAAGGCAGGGGCACAAGTGCCGGCTATGGCATAAAGCAGGGGCACAAGTGCCGGCTAAGGCATAAGGCAGGGGCAAAAGTGCCGGCTAAGGCATAAGGCAGGGGCACAAGTACCTGATAGGCATAAGGCAGGGGCACAAGTGCCGGCTAAGGCATAAGGCAGGGGCACAAGTGCCGGCTAAGGCATAAGGCAGGGGCACAAGTGCCGGCTAAGGCATAAGGCAGGGGCACAAGTGCCGGCTAAGGCATAAGGCAGGGGCACAAGTGCCGGCTAAAGCATAAGGCAGGGGCACAAGTGCCGGCTAAGGCATAAGGCAGGGGCACAAGTGCCGGCTAAGGCATAAGGCAGGGGCACAAGTGCCGGCTAAGGCATAAGGCAGGGGCACAAGTGCCGGCTAAGGCATAAGGCAGGGGCAAAAGTACCTGATAGGCATAAGGCAGGGGCACAAGTGCCGGCTAAGGCATAAGGCAGGGCCACAAGTGCCGGCTAAGGCATAAGGCAGGGCCACAAGTGCCGGCTAAGGCATAAGGCAGGGCCACAAGTGCCGGCTAAGACATAAGGCAGGGGCACAAATGCCAGATAAGGCATAAGGCAGGGGCACAAATGCCAGATAAGGCATAAGGCAGGGGCACAAGTACCTGATAGGCATAAGGCAGGGGCACAAGTGTCGGCTAAGGCATAAGGCAGGGGCACAAGTGCCGGCTAAGGCATAAGGCAGGGGCACAAGTGCCGGCTAAGGCATAAGGCAGGGGCACAAGTGCCGGCTAAGGCATAAGGCAGGGGCACAAGTGCCGGCTAAGGCAGGGGCACAAGTGCCGGCTAAGGCATAAGGCAGGGGCACAAGTGCCGGCTAAAGCATAAGGCTGGGGCACAAGTGCCGGCTAAGGCATAAGGCAGGGGTACAAGTGCCGGCTAAGGCATAAGGCAGGGGCACAAGTGCCGGCTAAGGCATAAGGCAGGGGCACAAGTGCCGGCTAAGGCATAAGGCAGGGGCACAAGTGCCGGCTAAGGCATAAGGCAGGGGCAAAAGTACCTGATAGGCATAAGGCAGGGGCACAAGTGCCGGCTAAGGCATAAGGCAGGGGCACAAGTGCCGGCTAAGGCATAAGGCAGGGGCACAAGTGCCGGCTAAGGCATAAGGCAGGGGCACAAGTGCCGGCTAAGGCATAAGGCAGGGGCACAAGTGCCGGCTAAGCCATCAGGCAGGGGCACAAGTGCCGGATAAGGCATAAGGCAGGGGCAAAAGTGCCGGCTAAGGCATAAGGCAGGGGCAAAAGTACCTGATAAGCATAAGGCAGGGGCAAAAGTACCTGATAGGCATAAGGCAGGGGCAAAAGTACCTGATAGGCATAAGGCAGGGGCACAAATGCCAGATAAGGCATAAGGCAGGGGCACAAGTACCTGATAGGCATAAGGCAGGGGCAAAAGTGCCGGCTAAGGCATAAGGCAGGGGCACAAGTGCCGGCTAAGGCATAAGGCAGGGGCACAAGTGCCAGCTAAGGCATAAAGGCAGGGGCAAAAGTACCTGATAGGTATAAGGCAGGGGCACAAGTGCCGGCTAAGACATAAGGCAGGGGCACAAGTGCCAGCTAAGGCATAAAGGCAGGGGCAAAAGTACCTGATAGGCATAAGGCAGGGGCACAAGTGCCGGCTAAGACATAAGGCAGGGGCAAAAGTACCTGATAGGCATAAAGGCAGGGGCAAAAGTACCTGATAGGCATAAGGCAGGGGCACAAATGCCAGATAAGGCATAAGGCAGGGGCACAAGTACCTGATAGGCATAAGGCAGGGGCACAAGTCCCGGCTAAGGCATAATGCAGGGGCACAAGTGCCGGCTAAGGCATAAGGCAGGGGCACAAGTGCCGGCTAAGGCATAAGGCAGGGGCAAAAGTACCTGATAGGCATAAGGCAGGGGCAAAAGTACCTGATAGGCATAAGGCAGGGGCACAAATGCCAGATAAGGCATAAGGCAGGGGCACAAGTACCTGATAGGCATAAGGCAGGGGCACAAGTCCCGGCTAAGGCATAATGCAGGGGCACAAGTGCCGGCTAAGGCATAAGGCAGGGGCACAAGTGCCGGCTAAGGCATAAGGCAGGGGCACAAGTGCCGGCTAAGGCATAAGGCAGGGGCACAAGTGCCGGCTAAGGCAGGGGCACAAGTGCCGGCTAAGGCATAAGGCAGGGGCACAAGTGCCGGCTAAAGCATAAGGCAGGGGCACAAGTGCCGGCTAAGGCATAAGGCAGGGGCACAAGTGCCGGCTAAGGCATAAGGCAGGGGCACAAGTGCCTGCTAAGGCATAAGGCAGGGGCACAAGTGCCGGCTAAGGCATAAGGCAGGGGCACAAGTGCCGGCTAAGGCATTAGGCAGGGGCAAAAGTGCCGGCTAAGGCATAAGGCAGGGGCAAAAGTACCTGATAGGCATAAGGCAGGGGCACAAGTGCCGGCTAAGGCATAAGGCAGGGGCACAAGTGCCGGCTAAAGCATAAGGCAGGGGCACAAGTGCCGGCTAAAGCATAAGGCAGGGGCACAAGTGCCGGCTAAAGCATAAGGCAGGGGCACAAGTGCCGGCTAAGGCATAAGGCAGGGGCACAAGTGCCAGCTAAGGCATAAGGCAGGGGCAAAAGTGCCTGCTAAGGCATAAGGCAGGGGCACAAGTACCTAATAGGCATAAGGCAGGGGCACAAGTGCCGGCTAAAGCATAAGGCAGGGGCACAAGTGCCGGCTAAAGCATAAGGCAGGGGCACAAGTGCCGGCTAAGGCAGGGGCACAAGTGCCGGCTAAGGCATAAGGCAGGGGCACAAGTGCCGGCTAAGGCATAAGGCAGGGGCACAAGTACCTAATAGGCATAAGGCAGGGGCACAATTGCTGGCTAAGGCATAAGGCAGCGGAACAATTGCCGGCTAAGGCATAAGGCAGGGGCACAAGTGCCGGCTAAGGCATAGGGCAGGGGCACAAGTGCCGGCTAAGGCAAAAGGCAGGGGCACAAGTGCCGGCTAAGGCATAAGGCAGGGGCACAAGTGCCGGCTAAGGCATAAGGCAGGGGCACAAGTGCCGGCTAAGGCATAAGGCAGGGACACAAGTGCCGGCTAAGGCATAAGGCAGGGGCACAAGTGCCGGCTAAGGCATAAGGCAGGGGCACAAGTGCCGGCTAAGGCATAAGGCAGGGGCACAAGTGCCGGCTAAGGCATAAGGCAGGGGCACAAGTGCCGACTAAGGCATAAGGCAGGGGCACAAGAGCCAGCTAAGGCATAAAGCAAGGGTACAAGTGCCGGCTAAGGCATAAGGCAGGGGCACAAGTGCCGGCTATGGCATAAGGCAGGGGCACAAGTGCCGGCTAAAGCATAAGGCAGGGGCACAAGTGCCAGCTAAGGCATAAGGCAGGGGCAAAAGTACCTGATAGGCATAAGGAAGGGGCACAAGTGCCGGCTAAGGCATAAGACAGGGGCAAAAGTGCCTGCTAAGGCATAAGGCAGGGGCACAAGTGCCGGCTAAGACATAAAGGCAGGGGCAAAAGTACCTGATAGGCATAAGGCAGAGTCACAAGTGCCAGCTTAGGCCCAGGTGCACAAGTGCCGGCTAAGGCATAAGGCAGGGGCACAAGTGCCGGCTAAGGCATAAGGCAAGGGCACAAGTATCTGATAGGCATAAGGCAGGGGCACAAGTGCCGGCTAAGGCATAAGGCAGGGGCACAAGTGCCGGCTAAGGCATGAGGCAGGGGCACAAGTGCCGGCTAAGGCATAAGGCAGGGGCACAAGTGGCGGCTAAGGCATAAGGCAGGGGCACAAGTGCCGGCTAAGGCATAAGGCAGGGGCACAAGAGCCAGCTAAGGCATAAGGCAAGGTTACAAGTTCCGGCTAAGGCATAAGGCAGGGGCACAAGTGCCGGCTATGGCATAAGGCAGGGGCACATGTGCCGGCTAAGGCATAAGGCAGGGGCACAAGTGCCGGCTAAGACATAAGGCAGGGGCACAAGAGCCAGCTAAGGCATAAGGGAAGGGTACAAGTGCCGGCTAAGGCATAAGGCAGGGGCACAAGTGCCGGCTAAGGCATAAGGCAGGGGCACAAGTGCCGGCTAAGACACAAGGCAGGGGCACAAGTGCCAGCTAAGGCATAAAGGCAGGGGCAAAAGTACCTGATAGGCATAAGGCAGAGTCACAAGTGCCGGCTTAGGCATCAGGCAGGGGCACAAGTGCCGGCTAAGGCATAAGGCAGGGGCACAAGTGCCGGCTAAGGCATAAGGCAGGGGCACAAGTGCCGGCTAAGGCATAAAGCAGGGGCACAAGTGCCGGCTAAGGCATAAGGCAGGGGCACAAGTACCTGATAGGCATAAGGCAGGGACACAAGTGCCGGCTAAGGCATAAGGCAGGGGCACAAGTGCCGGCTAAGGCATAAGGCAGGGGCACAAGTGCCGGCTAAGGCATAAGGCAGGGGCAAAAGTACCTGAAAGGCATAAGGCAGGGGCACAAGTTCCAGCTAAGGCATAAGGCAGGGGCACAAGTGCCGGCTAAGGCCTAAGGCAGGGGCACAAGTGCCGGCTAAGGCATCAGGCAGGGGCACAAGTGCTGGCTAAGGCATCAGGCAGGGGCACAAGTGCCGGATAAGGCATAAGGCAGGGGCACAAGTGCCGGATAAGGCATAAGGCAGGGGCACAAGTACCTGATAGGCATAAAGCAGGGGCACAAGTGCCAGCTAAGGCATAAGGCAGAGGCACAAGTGCCAGCTAAGGCATAAAGGCAGGGGCAAAAGTACCTGATAGGCGTAAGGCAGGGGGACAAGTACCTGATAGGCATAAGGCAGAGGCACAAGTTCCGGCTAAGGCATAAGGCAGGGGCACAAGTGCCGGCTAAGGCATCAGGCAGGGGCACAAGTGCCGGCTAAGGCATCAGGCAGGGGCACAAGTGCCGGCTAAGGCATAAGGCAGGGGCACAAGTGCCGGCTAAGGCATAAGGCAGGGGCACAAGTGCCGGCTAAGGCATAAGGCAGGGGCACAAGTGCCGGCTAAGACATAAGGCAGGGGCACAAGTGCCGGCTAAGGCATAAGGCAGGGGCACAAGTGCCAGCTAAGGCATAAGGCAGGGGTACAAGTGCCAGCTAAGGCATAAGGCAGGGGCACAAGTGCCAGCTAAGGCATAAGGCAGGGGCAAAAGTACCTGATAGGCATAAGGCAGGGGCACAAGTGCCGGCTAGACATAAGACAGGGGCACAAGTGCCGGCTAAGGCATCAGGCTGGGGCACAAGTGCTGGCTAAGGCATCAGGCTGGGGCACAAGTGCCGGCTAAAGCATGAGGCAGGGGCACAAGTGCCGGCTAGGCATAAGGCAGGATTACATGTGCCAGCTAAGGCATAAGGCAGGGGCACAAGTGCCAGCTAAGGCATAAGGCAGGGGCAAAAGGACCTGATAGGCATAAGGCTGGGGCACAAGTGCCGGCTAAGGCATCAGGCAGGGGCACAAGTGCTGGCTAAGGCATAAGGCAGGGACACAAGTGCCAGCTAAGGCATAAGGCAGGGGTACAAGTGCCAGCTAAGGCATAAGGCAGGGGCACAAGTGCCAGCTAAGGCATAAGGCAGGGGCAAAAGTACCTGATAGGCATAAGGCAGGGGCACAAGTGCCGGCTAGGCATAAGACAGGGGCACAAGTGCCGGCTAAGGCATCAGGCTGGGGAACAAGTGCCGGCTAAGGCATAAGGCAGGGGCACAAGTGCCGGCTAAAGCATGAGGCAGGGGCACAAGTGCCGGCTAGGCATAAGGCAGGAGTACATGTGCCAGCTAAGGCATAAGGCAGGGGCACATGTACCAGCTAAGGCATAAGACATGGGCACAAGTGCAAGCTAGGCAAAAGACAGGGGTACAAGTGCCGGCTAAGGCATAAGGCAGAGGCACAAGTGCCGGCTAAGGCATAAGGCAGGGGCACAAGTGCCGGCTAAGGCATAAGGCAGGGGCACAAGTGCCGGCTAAGGCATAAGGCAGGGGCACAAGTGCCGGCTAAGGCATAAGGCAGGGGCACAAGTGCCGGCTAAGGCATAAGGCAGGGGCACAAGTGCCGGCTAAGGCATAAGGCAGGGCCACAAGTGCCGGCTAAGGCATAAGGCAGGGGAACAAGTGCTGGCTAAGGCATAAGGCAGGGACACAAGTGCCAGCTAAGGCATAAGGCAGGGGTACAAGTGCCAGCTAAGGCATAAGGCAGGGGCACAAGTGCCAGCTAAGGCATAAGGCAGGGGCAAAAGTACCTGATAGGCATAAGGCAGGGGCACAAGTGCCGGCTAGGCATAAGACAGGGGCACAAGTGCCGGCTAAGGCATCAGGCTGGGGAACAAGTGCCGGCTAAAGCATGAGGCAGGGGCACAAGTGCCGGCTAGGCATAAGGCAGGCGTACATGTGCCAGCTAAGGCATAAGGCAGGGGCACATGTACCAGCTAAGGCATAAGACATGGGCACAAGTGCAAGCTAGGCAAAAGACAGGGGTACAAGTGCCGGCTAAGGCATAAGGCAGAGGCACAAGTGCCGACTAAGGCATAAGGCAGGGGCACAAGTGCCAGCTAAGGCATAAGGCAGGGGCACAAGTGCCGGCTAAGGCATAAGGCAGGGGCACAAGTGCCGGCTAAGGCATAAGGCAGGGGCACAAGTGCCGGCTAAGGCATAAGGCAGGGGCACAAGTGCCGGCTAAGGCATAAGGCAGGGCCACAAGTGCCGGCTAAGGCATAAGGCAGGGCCACAAGTGCCGGCTAAGGCATAAGGCAGGGCCACAAGTGCCGGCTAAGGCATAAGGCAGGGGCACAAATGCCAGATAAGGCATAAGGCAGGGGCACAAATGCCAGATAAGGCATAAGGCAGGGGTACAAGTGCCGGCTAAGGCATAAGGCAGGGGCACAAGTGCCGGCTAAGGCAGGGGCACAAGTGCCGGCTAAGGCATAAGGCAGGGGCACAAGTGCCGGCTAAAGCATAAGACAGGGGCACAAGTGCCGGCTAAGGCATAAGGCAGGGGTACAAGTGCCGGCTAAGGCATAAGACAGGGGCACAAGTGCCGGCTAAGGCATAAGGCAGGGGTACAAGTGCCGGCTAAGGCATAAGGCAGGGGCACAAGTGCCGGCTAAGGCATAAGGCAGGGGCACAAGTGCCGGCTAAGGCATAAGGCAGGGGCACAAGTGCCGGCTAAGGCATAAGGCAGGGGCAAAAGTACCTGATAGGCATAAGGCAGGGGCACAAGTGCCGGCTAAGGCATAAGGCAGGGGCACAAGTGCCGGCTAAGGCATAAGGCAGGGGCACAAGTGCCGGCTAAGGCATAAGGCAGGGGCAAAAGTACCTGATAGGCATAAGGCAGGGGCATAAGTGCCGGCTAAGGCATAAGGCAGGGGCACAAGTGCCGGCTAAGGCATAAGGCAGGGGCACAAGTGCCGGCTAAGGCATAAGGCAGGGGCACAAGTGCCGGCTAAAGTATAAGGCAGGGGCACAAGTGCCGGCTAAGGCAGGGGCACAAGTGCCGGCTATGGCATAAAGCAGGGGCACAAGTGCCGGCTAAGGCATAAGGCAGGGGCAAAAGTGCCGGCTAAGGCATAAGGCAGGGGCACAAGTACCTGATAGGCATAAGGCAGGGGCACAAGTGCCGGCTAAGGCATAAGGCAGGGGCACAAGTGCCGGCTAAGGCATAAGGCAGGGGCACAAGTGCCAGCTAAGGCATAAGGCAGGGGCACAAGTGCCGGCTAAGGCATAAGGCAGGGGCACAAGTGCCGGCTAAAGCATAAGGCAGGGGCACAAGTGCCGGCTAAGGCATAAGGCAGGGGCACAAGTGCCGGCTAAGGCATAAGGCAGGGGCACAAGTGCCGGCTAAGGCATAAGGCAGGGGCACAAGTGCCGGCTAAGGCATAAGGCAGGGGCAAAAGTACCTGATAGGCATAAGGCAGGGGCACAAGTGCCGGCTAAGGCATAAGGCAGGGCCACAAGTGCCGGCTAAGGCATAAGGCAGGGCCACAAGTGCCGGCTAAGGCATAAGGCAGGGCCACAAGTGCCGGCTAAGACATAAGGCAGGGGCACAAATGCCAGATAAGGCATAAGGCAGGGGCACAAATGCCAGATAAGGCATAAGGCAGGGGCACAAGTACCTGATAGGCATAAGGCAGGGGCACAAGTGTCGGCTAAGGCATAAGGCAGGGGCACAAGTGCCGGCTAAGGCATAAGGCAGGGGCACAAGTGCCGGCTAAGGCATAAGGCAGGGGCACAAGTGCCGGCTAAGGCATAAGGCAGGGGCACAAGTGCCGGCTAAGGCAGGGGCACAAGTGCCGGCTAAGGCATAAGGCAGGGGCACAAGTGCCGGCTAAAGCATAAGGCTGGGGCACAAGTGCCGGCTAAGGCATAAGGCAGGGGTACAAGTGCCGGCTAAGGCATAAGGCAGGGGCACAAGTGCCGGCTAAGGCATAAGGCAGGGGCACAAGTGCCGGCTAAGGCATAAGGCAGGGGCACAAGTGCCGGCTAAGGCATAAGGCAGGGGCAAAAGTACCTGATAGGCATAAGGCAGGGGCACAAGTGCCGGCTAAGGCATAAGGCAGGGGCACAAGTGCCGGCTAAGGCATAAGGCAGGGGCACAAGTGCCGGCTAAGGCATAAGGCAGGGGCAAAAGTACCTGATAGGCATAAGGCAGGGGCATAAGTGCCGGCTAAGGCATAAGGCAGGGGCACAAGTGCCGGCTAAGGCATAAGGCAGGGGCACAAGTGCCGGCTAAGGCATAAGGCAGGGGCACAAGTGCCGGCTAAAGCATAAGGCAGGGGCACAAGTGCCGGCTAAGGCAGGGGCACAAGTGCCGGCTAAGGCATAAAGCAGGGGCACAAGTGCCGGCTAAGGCATAAGGCAGGGGCACAAGTGCCGGCTAAGGCATAAGGCAGGGGCAAAAGTGCCGGCTAAGGCATAAGGCAGGGGCACAAGTACCTGATAGGCATAAGGCAGGGGCACAAGTGCCGGCTAAGGCATAAGGCAGGGGCACAAGTGCCGGCTAAGGCATAAGGCAGGGGCACAAGTGCCAGGTAAGGCATAAGGCAGGGGCACAAGTGCCGGCTAAGGCATAAGGCAGGGGCACAAGTGCCGGCTAAGGCATAAGGCAGGGGCACAAGTGCCGGCTAAGGCATAAGGCAGGGGCACAAGTGCCGGCTAAGGCATAAGGCAGGGGCACAAGTGCCGGCTAAGGCATAAGGCAGGGGCACAAGTGCCGGCTAAGGCATAAGGCAGGGGCAAAAGTACCTGATAGGCATAAGGCAGGGGCACAAATGCCAGCTAAGGCATAAGGCAGGGGCACAAGTACCTGATAGGCATAAGGCAGGGGCACAAGTGCCGGCTAAGGCATAAGGCAGGGGCACAAGTGCCGGCTAAGGCATAAGGCAGGGGCACAAGTGCCGGCTAAGGCATAAGGCAGGGGCAAAAGTACCTGATAGGCATAAGGCAGGGGCACAAGTGCCGGCTAAGTCATAAGGCAGGGGCACAAGTGCAGGCTAAAGCATAAGGCAGGGGCACAAGTGCCGGCTAAAGCATAAGGCAGGGGCCCAAGTGCCGGCTAAGGTATAAGGCAGGGGCACAAGTGCCGGCTAAGGCATAAGGCAGGGGCACAAGTGCCGGCTAAGGCATAAGGCAGGGGAAAAGTACCTGATAGGCATAAGGCAGGGGCACAAGTGCCGGCTAAGGCATAAGACAGGGGCAAAAGTGCCTGCTAACGCATAAGGCATAAGGCAGGGGCACAATTGCCGGCTAAGGCAGCGGCACAATTGCCGGCTAAGGCATAAGGCAGGGGCACAAGTGCCGGCTAAGGCATAAAGCAGGGGCACAAGTGCCGGCTAAGGCATAAGGCAAGGGCACAAGTGCCGGCTAAGGCATAAGGCAGGGGCACATGTGCCGGCTAAGGCATAAGGCAGGGGCACAAGTGCCGGCTAAGGCATAAGGCAGGGGCACAAGTGCCGGCTAAGGCATAAGGCAGGGGCACAAGTGCTGGCTAAGGCATAAGGCAGGGTCACAAGAGCCAGCTAAGGCATAAGGCAAGGGTACAAGTGCCGGCTAAGGCATAAGGCAGGGGCACAAGTGCCGGCTAAGGCATAAGGCAGGGGCACATGTGCAGGCTAAGGCATAAGGCAGGGGCACATGTGCCGGCTAAGGCATAAGGCAGGGGCACATGTGCCGGCTAAGGCATAAGGCAGGGGCACATGTGCCGGCTAAGGCATAAGGCAGGGGCACATGTGCCGGCTAAGGCATAAGGCATGGGCACAAGTACCTGATAGGTATAAGGCAGGGGCACAAGTGCCGGCTAAGGCATAAAGGCAGGGGCAAAAGTACCTGATAGGCATAAGGCAGAGTCACAAGTGCCGGCTTAGGCACCAGGCAGGGGCACAAGTGCCGGCTAAGGCATAAGACAGGGGCACAAGTGGCGGCTAAGGCATAAGGCAGGGGCACAAGTGCCGGCTATGGCATAGGGCAGAGTCACAAGTACCTGATAGGCATAAGGCAGGGGCACAAGTGCCGGCTAAGGCATAAGGCAGGGGCACAAGTGGCGGCTAAGGCATAAGGCAGGGGCACAAGTGCCGGCTAAGGCATAGGGCAGAGTCACAAGTACCTGATAGGCATAAGGCAGGGGCACAAGTGCCGGCTAAGGCATAAGGCAGGGGCACAAGTGGCGGCTAAGACATAAGGCAGGGGCACAAGTGCCGGCTAAGGCATAAGGCAGGGGCACAAGTGCCGGCTAAGGCATAAGGCAGGGGCACAAGTGCCGGCTAAGGCATAAGGCAGGGGCACAAGTGCCGGCTAAGGCATAAGGCAGGGGCACAAGTGCCGGCTAAGGCATAAGGCAGGGGCACAAGTGCCGGCTAAGGCATAAGGCAGGGGCACAAGTGCCGGCTAAGGCATAAGGCAGGGGCACAAGTGCCGGCTAAGCCATCAGGCAGGGGCACAAGTGCCGGATAAGGCATAAGGCAGGGGCAAAAGTGCCGGCTAAGGCATAAGGCAGGGGCAAAAGTACCTGATAAGCATAAGGCAGGGGCAAAAGTACCTGATAGGCATAAGGCAGGGGCAAAAGTACCTGATAGGCATAAGGCAGGGGCACAAATGCCAGATAAGGCATAAGGCAGGGGCACAAGTACCTGATAGGCATAAGGCAGGGGCAAAAGTGCCGGCTAAGGCATAAGGCAGGGGCACAAGTGCCGGCTAAGGCATAAGGCAGGGGCACAAGTGCCAGCTAAGGCATAAAGGCAGGGGCAAAAGTACCTGATAGGTATAAGGCAGGGGCACAAGTGCCGGCTAAGACATAAGGCAGGGGCACAAGTGCCAGCTAAGGCATAAAGGCAGGGGCAAAAGTACCTGATAGGCATAAGGCAGGGGCACAAGTGCCGGCTAAGACATAAGGCAGGGGCAAAAGTACCTGATAGGCATAAAGGCAGGGGCAAAAGTACCTGATAGGCATAAGGCAGAGTCACAAGTGCCGGCTTAGGCATAAGGCAGGGGCACAAGTGCCGGCTAGGCATAAGACAGGGGCACAAGTGCCGGCTAAGGCATAAGGCAGGGGCACAAGTGCCGGCTAAGGCATAAGGCAGGGGCACAAGTGCCGGCAAAGGCATACGGCAGGGGCACAAGTGCCGGCTAAGGCATAAGGCAGGGCCACAAGTGCCGGATAAGGCATAAGGCAGGGGCACAAGTGCCGGCTAAGGCATAAGGCAGGGGCACAAGTTCCGGCTAAGGCATAAGGCAGGGGCACAAGTGCCGGCTAAGGCATAAGGCAGGGGCACAAGTGCCGGCTAAGGCATCAGGCAGGGGCACAAGTGCCGGATAAGGCATAAGGCAGGGGCAAAAGTGCCGGCTAAGGCATAAGGCAGAGGCAAAAGTACCTGATAGGCATAAGGCAGGGGCAAAAGTACCTGATAGGCATAAGGCAGGGGCACAAATGCCAGATAAGGCATAAGGCAGGGGCACAAGTACCTGATAGGCATAAGGCAGGGGCACAAGTGCCGGCTAAGGCATAAGACAGGGGCAAAAGTGCCTGCTAAGGCATAAGGCAGGGGCACAAGGGCCGGCTAAGGCATAAGGCAGGGGCACAAGTGCCGGCTATGGCAAAAGGCAGGGGCACATGTGCCAGCTAAGGCATAAGGCAGGGGCACAAGTGCCGGCTAAGGCATAAGGCAGGGGCACAAGTGCCCGCTAAAGCATAAGGCAGGGGCACAAGTGCCAGCTAAGGCATAAGGCAGGGGCAAAAGTACCTGATAGGCATAAGGCAGGGGCACAAGTGCCGGCTAAGGCATAAGACAGGGGCAAAAGTGCCTGCTAAGGCATAAGGCAGGGGCACAAGTGCTGGCTAAGACATAAGGCAGGGGCACAAGTGCCAGCTAAGGCATAAAGGCAGGGGCATAAGTACCTGATAGGCATAAGGCAGAGTCACAAGTGCCAGCTTAGGCCCAGGTGCACAAGTGCCGGCTAAGGCATAAGGAAGGGGCACAAGTGCCGGCTAAGGCATAAGGCAGGGGCACAAGTACCTGATAGGCATAAGGCAGGGGCACAAATGCCAGGTAAGGCATAAGGCAGGGGCACAAATGCCAGGTAAGGCATAAGGCAGGGGCACAAGTATCTGATAGGCATAAGGCAGGGGCACAAGTGCCGGCTAAGGCATAAGGCAGGGGCACAAGTGCCGGCTAAGGCATAAGGCAGGGGCACAAGTGCCGGCTAAGGCATAAGGCAGGGGCACAAGTGCCGGCTAAGGCATAAGTCAGGGGCACAAGAGCCAGCTAAGGCATAAGGCAAGGGTACAAGTGCCGGCTAAGGCATAAGGCAGGGGCACAAGTGCCGGCTATGGCATAAGGCAGGGGCACATGTGCCGGCTAAGGCATAAGGCAGGGGCACAAGTGCCGGCTAAGACATAAGGCAGGGGCACAAGAGCCAGCTAAGGCATAAGGCAAGGGTACAAGTGCCGGCTAAGGCATAAGGCAGGGGCACAAGTGCCGGCTAAGGCATAAGGCAGGGGCACAAGTGCCGGCTAAGACACAAGGCAGGGGCACAAGTGTCAGCTAAGGCATAAAGGCAGGGGCAAAAGTTCCTGATAGGCATAAGGCAGAGTCACAAGTGCCGGCTTAGGCATCAGGCAGGGGCACAAGTGCCGGCTAAGGCATAAGGCAGGGGCACACGTGCCGGCTAAGACATAAGGCAGGGGCACAAGTGCCGGCTAAGGCATAAGGCAGGGGCACAAGTGCCGGCTAAGGCATAGGGCAGGGGCACAAGTACCTGATAGGCATAAGGCAGGGGTACAAGTGCCGGCTAAGGCATAAGGCAGGGGCACAAGTGCCGGCTAAGGCATAAGGCAGGGGCACAAGTGCCGGCTAAGGCATAAGGCAGGGGCAAAAGTGCCGGCTAAGGCATCAGGCAGGGGCACAAGTGCCGGCTAAGGCATCAGGCAGGGGCACAAGTGCCGGCTAAGGCATCAGGCAGGGGCACAAGTGCCGGATAAGGCATAAGGCAGGGGCACAAGTGCCGGACAAGGCATAAGGCAGGGGCAACAGTACCTGATAGGCATAAGGCAGGGGCAAAAGTACCTGATAGGCATAAGGCAGGGGCAAAAGTACCTGATAGGCATAAGGCAGGGGCACAAATGCCAGATAAGGCATAAGGCAGGGGCACAAGTACCTGATAGGCATAAGGCAGGGGCACAAGTGCCGGCTAAGGCATAAGGCAGGGGCACAAGTGCCGGCTAAGGCATAAGGCAGGAGCACAAGTGCCGGCTAAGGCATAAGGCAGGGGCACAAGTGCCGGCTAAGGCATAAGGCAGGGGCACAAGTGCCGGCTAAGGCATAAGGCAGGGGCACAAGTGCCGGCTAAGGCATAAGGCAGGGGCACAAGTGCCGGCTAAGGCATAAGACAGGGGCAAAAGTGCCTGCTAAGGCATAAGGCAGGGGCACAAGTACCTAATAGGCATAAGGCAGGGGCACAATTTCTGGCTAAGGCATAAGGCAGCGACACAATTGCCGGCTAAGGCATAAGGCAGGGGCACAGGTGCCGGCTAAGGCATAAGGCAGGGGCACAAGTGCCGGCTAAGGCATAAGGCAGGGGCACAAGTGTCGGCTAAGGCATAAGGCAGGGGCACAAGTGCCGGCTAAAGCATAAGGCAGGGGCACAAGTGCGGGCTAAGGCAGGGGCACAAGTGCCGGCTAAGGCATAAGGCAGGGGCACAAGTGCCGGCTAAGGCATAAGACAGGGGCAAAACTGCCTGCTAAGGCATAAGGCAGGGGCACAAGTACCTAATAGGCATAAGGCAGGGGCACAAGTGCCGGCTAAGGCATAAGGCAGGGGCACAAGTGCCGGCTAAGGCATAAGGCAGGGGAACAAGTGCCGGCTAAGGCATAAGGCAGGGGCACAAGTGCCGGCTAAGGCATAAGGCAGGGGCACAAGTGCCGGCTAAGGCATAAGGCAGGGGCACAAGTGTCGGCTAAGGCATAAGGCAGGGGCACAAGTTCCGGCTAAGGCATAAGGCAGGGGCACAAGTGCCGGCTAAGGCATAAGGCAGGGGCACAAGAGTCAGCTAAGGCATAAGGTAAGGGTACAAGTGCCGGCTAAGGCATAAGGCAGGGGCACATGTGCCGGCTATGGCATAAGGCAGGGGCACATGTGCCAGCTAAGGCATAAGGCAGGGGCACAAGTGCCGGCTAAGGCATAAGGCAGGGGCACAAGTGCCGCCTAAGGCATAAGGCAGGGGCACAAGTGCCAGCTAAGGCATAAGGCAGGGGCAAAAGTACCTGATAGGCATAAGGCAGGGGCAAAAGTGCCTGCTAAGGCATAAGGCAGGGGCACAAGTACCTAATAGGCTTAAGCAGGGGCACAGTTGCTGGCTAAGGCATAAGGCAGCGGCACAATTGCCGGCTAAGGCATAAGGCAGGGGCACAAGTGCCGGCTAAGGCATAAGGCAGAGGCACAAGTGCCGGCTAAGGCATAAGGCAGGGGCACAAGTGCCGGCGAAGGCAGGGGCACAAGTGCCGGCTAAGGCATAAGGCAGGGGCACAAGTGCCGGCTAAGGCATAAGGCAGGGGCACAAGTGCCGGCTAAGGCATAAGGCAGGGGCACAAGTGCCGGCTAAGGCATAAGGCAGGGGCACAAGTGCCGGCTAAGGCATAAGGCAGGGGCGCAAGTGCCGGCTAAGGCATAAGGCAGGGGCACAAGTGCCGGCTAAGGCATAAGGCAGGGGCACAAGTGCCGGCTAAGGCATAAGGCAGGGGCACAAGTGCCGGCTAAGGCATAAGGCAGGGGCACAAGAGCCAGCTAAGGCATAAGGCAGGGGCAAAAGTACCTGATAGGCATAAGGCAGGGGCACAAGTGCCGGCTAAGGCATAAGACAGGGGCAAAAGTGCCTGCTAAGGCATAAGGCAGGGGCATAAGTGCCGGCTAAGACATAAGGCAGGGGCACAAGTGCCAGCTAAGGCATAAAGGCAGGGGCAAAAGTACCTGATAGGCATAAGGCAGAGTCACAAGTGCCAGCTTAGGCCCAGGTGCACAAGTGCCGGCTAAGGCATAAGGAAGGGGCACAAGTGCCGGCTAAGGCATAAGGCAGGGGCACAAGTGCCGGCTAAGGCATAAGGCAGGGGCACAAGTACCTGATAGGCATAAGGCAGGGGCACAAATGCCAGGTAAGGCATAAGGCAGGGGCACAAGTATCTGATAGGCATAAGGCAGGGGCACAAGTGCCGGCTAAGGCATAAGGCAGGGGCACAAGTGCCGGCTAAGGCATAAGGCAGGGGCACAAGTGCCGGCTAAGGCATAAGGCAGGGGCACAAGTGCCGGCTAAGGCATAAGGCAAGGGTACAAGTGCCGGCTAAGGCATAAGGCAGGGGCACAAGTGCCGGCTATGGCATAAGGCAGGGGCACATGTGCTGGCTAAGGCATAAGGCAGGGGCACAAGTGCCGGCTAAGACATAAGGCAGGGGCACAAGAGCCAGCTAAGGCATAAGGTAAGGGTACAAGTGCCGGCTAAGGCATAAGGCAGGGGCACAAGTGCCGGCTAAGGCATAAGGCAGGGGCACAAGTGCCGGCTAAGACATAAGGCAGGGGCACAAGTGCCAGCTAAGGCATAAAGGCAGGGGCAAAAGTACCTGATAGGCATAAGGCAGAGTCACAAGTGCCGGCTTAGGCATCAGGCAGGGGCACAAGTGCCGGCTAAGGCATAAGGCAGGGGCACAAGTGCCGGTGAAGGCATAAGGCAGGGGCACAAGTGCCGGCTAAGGCATAAGGCAGGGGCACAAGTGCCGGCTAAGGCATAGGGCAGGGGCACAAGTACCTGATAGGCATAAGGCAGGGGCACAAGTGCCGGCTAAGGCATAAGGCAGGGGCACAAGTGCCGGCTAAGGCATAAGGCAGGGGCACAAGTGCCGGCTAAGGCATCAGGCAGGGGCACAAGTGCCGGCTAAGGCATCAGGCAGGGGCACAAGTGCCGGATAAGGCATAAGGCAGGGGCACAAGTGCCGGATAAGGCATAAGGCAGGGTCAACAGTACCTGATAGGCATAAGGCAGGGGCAAAAGTACCTGATAGGCATAAGGCAGGGGCAAAAGTACCTGATAGGCATAAGGCAGGGGCACAAATGCCAGATAAGGCATAAGGCAGGGGCACAAGTACCTGATAGGCATAAGGCAGGGGCACAAGTGCCGGCTAAGGCATAAGGCAGGGGCACAAGTGCCAGCTAAGGCATAAGGCAGGGGCAAAAGTAGCTGATAGGCATAAGACAGGGGCACAAGTTCCGGCTGAGGCATAAGGCAGGGGCACACGTGCCGGCTAAAGCATAAGGCAGGGGCACAAGTGCCGGCTAAGGTATAAGGCAGGGGCACAAGTGCCGGCTAAGGCATAAGGCAGGGGCACAAGTGCCGGCTTAGGCATCAGCCAGGTGCCCAAGTGCCGGCTAAGGTATAAGGCAGGGGCACAAGTGCCGGCTAAGGCATAAGGCAGGGGCACAAGTGCCGGCTAAGGCATAAGGCAGGGGCACAAGTGCCGGCTAAGGCATAAGGCAGGGGCACAAGTACCTGAAAGGCATAAGGCAGGGGCACAAGTGCGGGCTAAGGCATAAGGCAGGGGCACAAGTGCCGGCTAAGGCATAATGCAGGGGCACAAGTGCCGGCTAAGGCATAAGGCAGGGGCACAAGTGCCAGCTAAGGCATAAGGCAGGGGCTCAAGTGCCAGCTAAGGCATAAGGCAGGGGCAAAAGTGCCGGCTAGGCATAAGACAGGGGCACAAGTGCCGGCTAAGGCATGAGGCAGGGGCACAAGTACGTGATAGGCATAAGGCAGGGGCAAAAGTGCCTGCTAAGACATAAGGCAGGGGCACAAGTACCTAATAGGCATAAGGCAGGGGCACAAGTTCCGGCTAAGGCATAAGGCAGCGGCACAAGTGCCGGCTAAGGCATAAGGCAGGGGCACAAGTGGCGGCTAAGGCATAAGGCAGGGGCACAAGTGCCGGCTAAGGCATAAGGCAGGGGCACAAGTGCCAGCTAAGGCATAAGGCAGGGGCACAAGTGCCGGCTAAGGCATAAGGCAGGGGCACAAATGCCGGCTAAGGCAAAAGGCAGGGGCAAAAGTACCTGATAGGCATAAGGCAGGGGCACAAGTGCCGGCTAAGGCATAAGGTAGGGGCAAAAGTGCCTGCTAAGGCATAAGGCAGGGGCACAAGTACCTAATAGGCATAAGTCAGGGGCACAAGTGCTGGCTAAGGCATAAGGCAGCGGCACAATTGCCGGCTAAAGCATAAGGCAGGGGAACAAGTGCCGGCTAAGGCATAAGGCAGGAGCACAAGTGCCGGCTAAGGCATAAGGCAGGGGCACAAGTGCCGGCTAAGGCATAAGGCAGGGGCACAAGTGCCGGCTAAGGCATAAGGCAGGGGCACAAGTGCCGGCTAAGGCATAAGGCAGGGGCACAAGTGCCGGCTAAGGCATAAGGCAGGGGAACAAGTGCCGGCTAAGGCATAAGGCAGGGGCACAAGTGCCGGCTAAGGCATAAGGCAGGGGCACAAGTGCCGGCTAAGGCATAAGGCAGGGGCACAAGTGCCGGCTAAGGCATAAGGCAGGGGCACAAGTGCCGGCTAAGGCATAAGGCAGGGGCACAAGTGCCGGCTAAGGCATAAGGCAGGGGCACAAGTGCCGGCTAAGGCATAAGGCAGGGGCACAAGTGCCGGCTAAGGCATAAGGCAGGGGCACAAGTGCCGGCTAAGGCATAAGGCAGGGGCACAAGTGCCGGCTAAGGCATAAGGCAGGGGCACAAGTGCCGGCTAAGGCATAAGGCAGGGGCACAAGTGCCGGCTAAGGCATAAGGCAGGGGCACAAGTGCCGGCTAAGGCATAAGGCAGGGGCACGAGTGCCGGCAAAGGCATAAGGCAGGGGCACAAGTGCCGGCTAAGGCATAAGGTAGGGGCATAAGTACCTGATAGGCATAAGGCAGGGGCACAAATGCCAGCTAAGGCATAAGGCAAGGGCACAAGTACCTCATAGGCATAAGGCAGGGGCACAAGTGCCGGCTAAGGCGTAAGGCAGGGGCACAAGTGCCGGCTAAGGCATAAGGCAGGGGCAAAAGTACCTGATAGGCATAAGGCAGGGGCACAAGTGCCGGCTAAGGCATAAGGCAGGGGCACAAGTGCCGGCTAAGGCATAAGGCAGGGGCACAAGTGCCGGCTAAGGCATAAGGCAGGGGCACAAGTGCCGGCTAAGGCATAAGGCAGGGGCACAAGTTCCGGCTAAGGCATAAGGCAGGGGCACAAGTTCCGGCTAAGGCATAAGGCAGGGGCACAAGTGCCGGCTAAGGCATAAGGCAGGGGCACAAGTGCCGGCTAAGGCATAAGGCAGGGGCACAAGTACCGGCTAAGGCATAAGGCTGGGGCAAAAGTAGCTGATAGGCATAAGGCAGGGGCACAAGTGCCGGCTGAGGCATAAGGCAGGGGCACAAGTGCCGGCTAAGGCATAAGGCAGGGGCACAAGTGCCGGCTAAGGCATAAGGCAGGGGCACAAGTGCCGGCTAAGGCATAAGGCAGGGGAACAAGTGCCGGCTAAGGCATAAGGCAGGGGCACAAATGCTGGCTAAGGCATAAGGCGGGGGCACAAGTGCCGGCTAAGGCATAAGGCAGGGGCACAAGTGCCGGCTAAGGCATAAGGCAGGGGCACAAGTGCCGGCTAAGGCATAAGGCAGGGGCACAAGTGCCGGCTAAGGCAGGGGCACAAGTGCCGGCTAAGGCAGGGGCACAAGTGCTGGCTAAGGCATAAGGCAGGGGCACAAGTGCCGGCTAACGCATAAGGCAGGGGCACAAGTGCCGGCTAAGGCATAAGGCAGGGGCACAAGTGCCGGCTAAGGCATAAGGCAGGTGCACAAGTGCTGGCTAAGGCATAAGGCTAACTCTTTGCACTCTTTGCATTAAGGTTGAGGCACCCATAGGGGTGAAGAGCTAGCTTTCACCCCTCTACTCTGTACTTGGACATTGAGGACTGGATCCTTTGTTGTACAGTGCGGAGCCACTCCACAACCCCATGCTCCAAGCGACCAGGCACTTCTTGTCCGTCCTCCATAAATGTGTAATGCCTTCTTCCCCATTTACAGTCGTGCATGCGCATTCAGACGGGACAAGAGCGAAGAGCGTAAAGCCTGTTCTGCGTGCCTAGCGGACAAGAAGCTTAAGGCAATAAAATAAAAAGACAGGGGCGCAAGTGCTGGCTAGGCAAAAGGCAGGGGCACAAGTGCCGGCTAAGGCATAAGGCAGGGGCTCAAGTGCCGGCTAAGGCATAAGGCAGGGACACAAGTGCCGGCTAAGGCATAAGGCAGGGACACAAGTGTCGGCTAAGGCATAAGGTAGGGGCACAAGTGCCGGCTAAGACATAAGGCAGGGGCACAAGTGCCGGCTAAAGCATAAGGCAGGGGCACAAGTGCCGGCTAAGGCATAATGCAGGGGCACAAGTGCCGGCTAAGGCATAAGGCAGGGGCACAAGTGCCGGCTAAGGCATAAGGCAGGGGCACAAGTGCCGGCTAAGGCATAAGGCAGGGGCACAAGTGCCGGCTAAGGCATAAGGCAGGGGCACAAGTGCCGGCTAAGGCATAAGGCAGGGGCACAAGTGCCGGCTAAGACATAAGGCAGGGGCACAAGTGCCGGCTAAGGCATAATGCAGGGGCACAAGTGCCGGCTAAGGCATAAGGCAGGGGCACAAGTGCCGGCTAAGGCATAAGGCAGGGGCACAAGTGCCGGCTAAGGCATAAGGCAGGGGAACAAGTGCCGGCTAAGGCATAAGGCAGGGGCACAAGTGCCGGCTAAGGCATAAGGCAGGGGCACAAGTGCCGGCTAAGGCATAAGGCAGGGGCACAAGTGCCGGCTAAGGCATAAGGCAGGGGCACAAGTGCCGGCTAAGGCATAAGGCAGGGGCACAAGTGCCGGCTAAGGCATAAGGCAGGGGCACAAGTGCCGGCTAAGGCATAAGGCAGGGGCACAAGTGCCGGCTAAGGCATAAGGCAGGGACACAAGTGCCGGCTAAGGCATAAGGCAGGGGCACAAGTGTCGGCTAAGGCATAAGGCAGGGACACAAGTGCCGGCTAAGACATAAGGCAGGGGCACAAGTGCCGGCTAAGACATAAGGCAGGGGCACAAGTGCCGGCTAAGGCATAAGGCAGGGGCACAAGTGCCGGCTAAGGCATAAGGCAGGGGCGCAAGTGCCGGCTAAGGCATAAGGCAGGGGCGCAAGTGCCGGCTAAGGCATAAGGCAGGGGCGCAAGTGCCGGCTAAGGCATAAGGCAGGGGAGCAAGTGCCGGCTAAGGCATAAGGCAGGGGCGCAAGTGCCGGCTAAGGCATAAGGCAGGGGCGCAAGTGCCGGCTAAGGCATAAGGCAGGGGCGCAAGTGCCGGCTAAGGCATAAGGCAGGGGCACAAGTGCCGGCTAAGGCATAAGGCAGGGGCACAAGTGCCGGCTAAGGCATAAGGCAGGGGCACAAGTTCCGGCTAAGGCATAAGGCAGGGGCACAAGTGCCGGCTAAGGCATAAGGCAGGGGCACAAGTGCCGTCTAAGGCATAAGGCAGGGGCACAAGTGCCGGCTAAGGCATAAGGCAGGGGCACAAGTGCCGTCTAAGGCATAAGGCAGGGGCACAAGTGCCGGCTAAGGCATAAGGCAGGGGCACAAGTGCCGGCTAAGGCATAAGGCAGGGGCACAAGTGCCGGCTAAGGCATAAGGCAGGGGCACAAGTGCCGGCTAAGGCATAAGGCAGGGGCACAAGTGCCGGCTAAGGCATAAGGCAGGTGCACAAGTGCTGGCTAAGGCATAAGGCTAACTCTTTGCACTCTTTGCATTAAGGTTGAGGCACCCATAGGGGTGAAGAGCTAGCTTTCACCCCTCTACTCTGTACTTGGACATTGAGGACTGGATCCTTTGTTGTACAGTGCGGAGCCACTCCACAGCCCCATGCCCCAAGCGACCAGGCACTTCTTGTCCGTCCTCCATAACTGTGTAATGCCTTCTTCCCCATTTACAGTCGTGCATGCGCATTCAGACGGGACAAGAGCGAAGAGCGTAAAGCCTGTTCTGCGTGCCTAGCGGACAAGAAGCTTAAGGCAATAAAATAAAAAGGCAGGGGCGCAAGTGCTGGCTAGGCGAAAGGCAGGGGCACAAGTGCCGGCTAAGGCATAAGGCAGGGGCACAAGTGCCGGCTAAGGTATAAGGCAGGGGCACAAGTGCCGGCTAAGGCATAAGGCAGGGACACAAGTGCCGGCTAAGGCATAAGGCAGGGACACAAGTGTCGGCTAAGGCATAAGGCAGGGGCACAAGTGCCGGCTAAGACATAAGGCAGGGGCACAAGTGCCGGCTAAGGCATAAGGCAGGGGCACAAGTACTTGATAGGCATAAGGCAGGGGCACAAGTACCTGATAGGCATAAGGCAGGGGCACAAGTACCTGATAGGCATAAGGCAGGGGCACAAGTGCCGGCTAAGGCATAAGGCAGGCGCACAAGGGCCGGCTAAGGCATAAGGCAGGGGCACAAGTACCTGATAGGCATAAGGCAGGGGCACAAATGCCAGCTAAGGCATAAGGCAGGGGCACAAGTACCTCATAGACATAAGGAAGGGGCACAAGTGCCAGCTAAGGCATAAAGGCAGGGGCAAAAGTACCTGATAGGCATAAGGCAGGGGCACAAGTGCCGGCTAAGGCATAAGGCAGGGGCACAAGTGCCGGCTAAGGCATAAGGCAGGGGCACAAGTGCCGGCTAAGGCATAAGGCAGGGGCACAAGTGCCGGCTAAGGCATAAGGCAGGGGCACAAGTGCCGGCTAAGGCAGGGACACAAGTGCCGGTTAAGGCATAAGGCAGGGGCACAATTGCCGGCTAAGGCATAAGGCAGGCGCACAAGGGCCGGCTAAGGCATAAGGCAGGGGCACAAGTACCTGATAGGCATAAGGCAGGGGCACAAATGCCAGCTAAGGCATAAGGCAGGGGCACAAGTACCTCATAGACATAAGGAAGGGGCACAAGTGCCGGCTAAGGCATAAGGTAGGCGCACAAGGGCCGGCTAAGGCAGGGGCACAAGTACCTGATAGGCATAAGGCAGGGGCACAAATGCCAGCTAAGGCATAAGGCAGGGGCACAAGTACCTTATAGGCATAAGGAAGGGGCACAAGTGCCGGCTAAGGCATAAGGCAGGGGCACAAGTGCCGGCTAAGGCATAAGGCAGGGGCACAAGTGCCGGCTAAGGCATAAGGCTAACTCTTTGCACTCTTTGCATTAAGGTTGAGGCACCCATAGGGGTGAAGAGCTAGCTTTCACCCCTCTACTCTGTACTTGGACATTGAGGACTGGATCCTTTGTTGTACAGTGCGGAGCCACTCCACAGCCACATGCCCCAAGCGACCAGGCACTTCTTGTCCGTCCTCCATAAATGTGTAATGCCTTCTTCCCCATTTACAGTCGTGCATGCGCATTCAGACGGGACAAGAGCGAAGAGCGTAAAGCCTGTTCTGCGTGCCTAGCGGACAAGAAGCTTAAGGCAATAAAATAAAAAGACAGGGGCGCAAGTGCTGGCTAGGCAAAAGGCAGGGGCACAAGTGTCGGCTAAGGCATAAGGCAGGGGCACAAGTGCCGGCTAAGGTATAAGGCAGGGGCACAAGTGCCGGCTAAGGCATAAGGCAGGGGCACAAGTGCCGGCTAAGGCATAAGGCAGGGGCACAAGTGCCGGCTAAGGCATAAGGCAGGGGCACAAGTGCCGGCTAAGGCATAAGGCAGGGGCACAAGTGCCGGCTAAGGCATAAGGCAGGGGCACAAGTGCCGGCTAAGGCATAAGGCAGGGACACAAGTGTCGGCTAAGTCATAAGGCAGGGGCACAAGTACTTGATAGGCATAAGGCAGGGGCACAAGTACCTGATAGGCATAAGGCAGGGGCACAAGTACCTGATAGGCATAAGGCAGGGGCACAAGGGCCGGCTAAGGCATAAGGGAGGGGCACAAGTACCTGATAGACATAAGGAAGGGGCACAAATGCCAGCTAAGGCTTAAGGCAGGGGCACAAGTACCTCATAGACATAAGGAAGGGGCACAAGTGCCAGCTAAGGCATAAAGGCAGGGGCAAAAGTACCTGATAGGCATAAGACAGAGTCACAAGTGCCGCCTTAGTTATCAGGCAGGGGCACAAGTGCCGGCAAAGGCATAAGGCAGGGGCACAAGTGCCGGCTAAGGCATAAGGCAGGGGCACAAGTGCCGGCTAAGGCATAAGGCAGGGGCACAAGTGCCGGCTAAGGCATAAGGCAGGGGCACAAGTGCCGGCTAAGGCATAAGGCAGGGGCAGAGGTGCCGGCTAAGGCATAAGGCAGGGGCACAAGTGCCGGCTAAGGCATAAGGCAGGGGCACAAGTGCCGGCTAAGGCATAAGGCAGGGGCAAAAGTACCTGATAGGCATAAGGCAGGGGCACAAATGCCAGCTAAGGCATAAGGCAAGGGCACAAGTACCTCATAGGCATAAGGCAGGGGCACAAGTGCCGGCTAAGGCATAAGGCAGGGGCACAAGTGCCGGCTAAGGCATAAGGCAGGGACACAAGTGCCGGCTAAGGCATAAGGCAGGGGCAAAAGTACCTGATAGGCATAAGGCAGGGGCACAAGTGCCGGCTAAGGCATAAGGCTGGGGCAAAAGTAGCTGATAGGCATAAGGCAGGGGCACAAGTGCCGGCTGAGGCATAAGGCAGGGGCACAAGTGCCGGCTAAAGCATAAGGCAGGGGCACAAGTGCCGGTTAAAGCATAAGGCAGGGGCACAAGTGCCGGCTAAAGCATAAGGCAGGGGCACAAGTGCCGGCTAAGGCATAATGCAGGGGCACAAGTGCCGGCTAAGGCATAAGGCAGGGGCACAAGTGCCGGCTAAGGCATAAGGCAGGGGCACAAGTGCCGGCTAAGGCATAAGGCAGGGGAACAAGTGCCGGCTAAGGCATAAGGCAGGGGCACAAGTTCCGGCTAAGGCATAAGGCAGGGGCACAAATGCCGGCTAAGGCATAAGGCAGGGGCACAAGTGCCGGCTAAGGCATAAGGCAGGGGCACAAGTGCCGGCTAAGGCATAAGGCAGGGGCACAAGTGCCGGCTAAGGCATAAGGCAGGGGCACAAGTGCCGGCTAAGGCATAAGGCAGGGGCACAAGTGCCGGCTAAGGCATAAGGCAGGGGCACAAGTGCCGGCTAAGGCATAAGGCAGGGGCACAAGTGCCGGCTAAGGCATAAGGCAGGGACACAAGTGTCGGCTAAGGCATAAGGCAGGGGCACAAGTACTTGATAGGCATAAGGCAGGGGCACAAGTACCTGATAGGCATAAGGCAGGGGCACAAGTACCTGATAGGCATAAGGCAGGGGCACAAGTGCCGGCTAAGGCATAAGGCAGGCGCTCAAGGGCCGGCTAAGGCATAAGGGAGGGGCACAAGTACCTGATAGGCATAAGGAAGGGGCACAAATGCCAGCTAAGGCTTAAGGCAGGGGCACAAGTACCTCATAGACATAAGGAAGGGGCACAAGTGCCAGCTAAGGCATAAAGGCAGGGGCAAAAGTACCTGATAGGCATAAGACAGAGTCACAAGTGCCGCCTTAGTTATCAGGCAGGGGCAAAAGTGCCGGCTAAGGCATAAGGCAGGGGCACAAGTGGCGGCTAAGGCATAAGGCAGGGGCACAAGTGGCGGCTAAGGCAGGGGCACAAGTGCCGGCTAAGGCATAAGGCAGGGGCACAAGTGCCGGCTAAGGTATAAGGCAGGGGCACAAGTGCCGGCTAAGGCATAAGGCAGGGGCACAAGTGCCGGCTAAGGAATAAGGCAGGGGCACAAGTGCCGGCTAAGGCGTAAGGCAGGGGTAAAAGTACCGGCTAAGGCGTAAGGCTGGGGCAAAAGTAGCTGATAGGCATAAGGCAGGGGCACAAGTGCCGGCTGAGGCATAAGGCAGGGGCACAAGTGCCGGCTAAAGCATAAGGCAAGGGCACAAGTGTCGGCTAAGGCATAATGCAGGGGCACAAGTGCCGGCTAAGGCAAAAGGCAGGGGCACAAGTGCCGGCTAAGGCATAAGGCAGGGGCACAAGTGCCGGCTAAGGCATAAGGCAGGGGCACAAGTGCCGGCTAAGGCATAAGGCAGGGGAACAAGTGCCGGCTAAGGCATAAGGCAGGGGCACAAGTGCCGGCTAAGGCATAAGGCAGGGGCACAAGTGCAGGCTAAGGCATAAGGCAGGGGCACAAGTGCCGGCTAAGGCATAAGGCAGGGGCACAAGTGCCGGCTAAGGCATAAGGCAGGGGCACAAGTGCCGGCTAAGGCATAAGGCAGGGGCACAAGTGCCGGCTAAGGCATAAGGCAGTGGCGCAAGTGCCGGCTAAGGCATAAGGCAGGGGCGCAAGTGCCGGCTAAGGCATAAGGCAGGGGCGCAAGTGCCGGCTAAGGCATAAGGCAGGGGAGCAAGTGCCGGCTAAGGCATAAGGCAGGGGCGCAAGTGCCGGCTAAGGCATAAGGCAGGGGCGCAAGTGCCGGCTAAGGCATAAGGCAGGGGCACAAGTGCCGGCTAAGGCATAAGGCAGGGGCGCAAGTGCCGGCTAAGGCATAAGGCAGGGGCACAAGTGCCGGCTAAGGCATAAGGCAGGGGCACAAGTGCCGGCTAAGGCATAAGGCAGGGGCACAAGTGCCGGCTAAGGCATAAGGCAGGGGCACAAGTGCCGTCTAAGGCATAAGGCAGGGGCACAAGTGCCGGCTAAGGCATAAGGCAGGGGCACAAGTGCCGTCTAAGGCATAAGACAGGGGCACAAGTGCCGGCTAAGGCATAAGGCAGGGGCACAAGTGCCGGCTAAGGCATAAGGCAGGGGCACAAGTGCCGGCTAAGGCATAAGGCAGGGGCACAAGTGCCGGCTAAGGCATAAGGCAGGGGCACAAGTGCCGGCTAAGGCATAAGGCAGGTGCACAAGTGCTGGCTAAGGCATAAGGCTAACTCTTTGCACTCTTTGCATTAAGGTTGAGGCACCCATAGGGGTGAAGAGCTAGCTTTCACCCCTCTACTCTGTACTTGGACATTGAGGACTGGATCCTTTGTTGTACAGTGCGGAGCCACTCCACAGCCCCATGCCCCAAGCGACCAGGCACTTCTTGTCCGTCCTCCATAACTGTGTAATGCCTTCTTAACCATTTACAGTCGTGCATGCGCATTCAGACGGGACAAGAGCGAAGAGCGTAAAGCCTGTTCTGCGTGCCTAGCGGACAAGAAGCTTAAGGCAATAAAATAAAAAGGCAGGGGCGCAAGTGCTGGCTAGGCGAAAGGCAGGGGCACAAGTGCCGGCTAAGGCATAAGGCAGGGGCACAAGTGCCGGCTAAGGTATAAGGCAGGGGCACAAGTGCCGGCTAAGGCATAAGGCAGGGACACAAGTGCCGGCTAAGGCATAAGGCAGGGACACAAGTGTCGGCTAAGGCATAAGGCAGGGGCACAAGTGCCGGCTAAGACATAAGGCAGGGGCACAAGTGCCGGCTAAGGCATAAGGCAGGGGCACAAGTACTTGATAGGCATAAGGCAGGGGCACAAGTACCTGATAGGCATAAGGCAGGGGCACAAGTACCTGATAGGCATAAGGCAGGGGCACAAGTGCCGGCTAAGGCATAAGGCAGGCGCACAAGGGCCGGCTAAGGCATAAGGCAGGGGCACAAGTACCTGATAGGCATAAGGCAGGGGCACAAATGCCAGCTAAGGCATAAGGCAGGGGCACAAGTACCTCATAGACATAAGGAAGGGGCACAAGTGCCAGCTAAGGCATAAAGGCAGGGGCAAAAGTACCTGATAGGCATAAGGCAGGGGCACAAGTGCCGGCTAAGGCATAAGGCAGGGGCACAAGTGCCGGCTAAGGCATAAGGCAGGGGCACAAGTGCCGGCTAAGGCATAAGGCAGGGGCACAAGTGCCGGCTAAGGCATAAGGCAGGGGCACAAGTGCCGGCTAAGGCAGGGACACAAGTGCCGGTTAAGGCATAAGGCAGGGGCACAATTGCCGGCTAAGGCATAAGGCAGGCGCACAAGGGCCGGCTAAGGCATAAGGCAGGGGCACAAGTACCTGATAGGCATAAGGCAGGGGCACAAATGCCAGCTAAGGCATAAGGCAGGGGCACAAGTACCTCATAGACATAAGGAAGGGGCACAAGTGCCGGCTAAGGCATAAGGTAGGCGCACAAGGGCCGGCTAAGGCAGGGGCACAAGTACCTGATAGGCATAAGGCAGGGGCACAAATGCCAGCTAAGGCATAAGGCAGGGGCACAAGTACCTTATAGGCATAAGGAAGGGGCACAAGTGCCGGCTAAGGCATAAGGCAGGGGCACAAGTGCCGGCTAAGGCATAAGGCAGGGGCACAAGTGCCGGCTGAGGCATAAGGCTAACTCTTTGCACTCTTTGCATTAAGGTTGAGGCACCCATAGGGGTGAAGAGCTAGCTTTCACCCCTCTACTCTGTACTTGGACATTGAGGACTGGATCCTTTGTTGTACAGTGCGGAGCCACTCCACAGCCACATGCCCCAAGCGACCAGGCACTTCTTGTCCGTCCTCCATAAATGTGTAATGCCTTCTTCCCCATTTACAGTCGTGCATGCGCATTCAGACGGGACAAGAGCGAAGAGCGTAAAGCCTGTTCTGCGTGCCTAGCGGACAAGAAGCTTAAGGCAATAAAATAAAAAGACAGGGGCGCAAGTGCTGGCTAGGCAAAAGGCAGGGGCACAAGTGTCGGCTAAGGCATAAGGCAGGGGCACAAGTGCCGGCTAAGGTATAAGGCAGGGGCACAAGTGCCGGCTAAGGTATAAGGCAGGGGCACAAGTGCCGGCTAAGGCATAAGGCAGGGGCACAAGTGCCGGCTAAGGCATAAGGCAGGGACACAAGTGTCGGCTAAGTCATAAGGCAGGGGCACAAGTACTTGATAGGCATAAGGCAGGGGCACAAGTACCTGATAGGCATAAGGCAGGGGCACAAGTACCTGATAGGCATAAGGCAGGGGCACAAGGGCCGGCTAAGGCATAAGGGAGGGGCACAAGTACCTGATAGACATAAGGAAGGGGCACAAATGCCAGCTAAGGCTTAAGGCAGGGGCACAAGTACCTCATAGACATAAGGAAGGGGCACAAGTGCCAGCTAAGGCATAAAGGCAGGGGCAAAAGTACCTGATAGGCATAAGACAGAGTCACAAGTGCCGCCTTAGTTATCAGGCAGGGGCACAAGTGCCGGCAAAGGCATAAGGCAGGGGCACAAGTGCCGGCTAAGGCATAAGGCAGTGGCACAAGTGCCGGCTAAGGCATAAGGCAGGGGCACAAGTGCCGGCTAAGGCATAAGGCAGGGGCACAAGTGCCGGCTAAGGCATAAGGCAGGGGCAGAGGTGCCGGCTAAGGCATAAGGCAGGGGCACAAGTGCCGGCTAAGGCATAAGGCAGGGGCACAAGTGCCGGCTAAGGCATAAGGCAGGGGCAAAAGTACCTGATAGGCATAAGGCAGGGGCACAAATGCCAGCTAAGGCATAAGGCAAGGGCACAAGTACCTCATAGGCATAAGGCAGGGGCACAAGTGCCGGCTAAGGCATAAGGCAGGGGCACAAGTGCCGGCTAAGGCATAAGGCAGGGGCACAAGTGCCGGCTAAGGCATAAGGCAGGGGCAAAAGTACCTGATAGGCATAAGGCAGGGGCACAAGTGCCGGCTAAGGCATAAGGCTGGGGCAAAAGTAGCTGATAGGCATAAGGCAGGGGCACAAGTGCCGGCTGAGGCATAAGGCAGGGGCACAAGTGCCGGCTAAAGCATAAGGCAGGGGCACAAGTGCCGGTTAAAGCATAAGGCAGGGGCACAAGTGCCGGCTAAAGCATAAGGCAGGGGCACAAGTGCCGGCTAAGGCATAATGCAGGGGCACAAGTGCCGGCTAAGGCATAAGGCAGGGGCACAAGTGCCGGCTAAGGCATAAGGCAGGGGCACAAGTGCCGGCTAAGGCATAAGGCAGGGGAACAAGTGCCGGCTAAGGCATAAGGCAGGGGCACAAGTTCCGGCTAAGGCATAAGGCAGGGGCACAAATGCCGGCTAAGGCATAAGGCAGGGGCACAAGTGCCGGCTAAGGCATAAGGCAGGGGCACAAGTGCCGGCTAAGGCATAAGGCAGGGGCACAAGTGCCGGCTAAGGCATAAGGCAGGGGCACAAGTGCCGGCTAAGGCATAAGGCAGGGGCACAAGTGCCGGCTAAGGCATAAGGCAGGGGCACAAGTGCCGGCTAAGGCATAAGGCAGGGGCACAAGTGCCGGCTAAGGCATAAGGCAGGGACACAAGTGTCGGCTAAGGCATAAGGCAGGGGCACAAGTACTTGATAGGCATAAGGCAGGGGCACAAGTACCTGATAGGCATAAGGCAGGGGCACAAGTACCTGATAGGCATAAGGCAGGGGCACAAGTGCCGGCTAAGGCATAAGGCAGGCGCTCAAGGGCCGGCTAA
This sequence comes from Ranitomeya variabilis, assembly GCF_051348905.1. NCBI lineage: Eukaryota > Metazoa > Chordata > Amphibia > Anura > Dendrobatidae > Ranitomeya > Ranitomeya variabilis. The sequence continues at coordinate 324,242,965 of NC_135234.1, forward strand.
GGCATAAGGGAGGGGCACAAGTACCTGATAGGCATAAGGAAGGGGCACAAATGCCAGCTAAGGCTTAAGGCAGGGGCACAAGTACCTCATAGACATAAGGAAGGGGCACAAGTGCCAGCTAAGGCATAAAGGCAGGGGCAAAAGTACCTGATAGGCATAAGACAGAGTCACAAGTGCCGCCTTAGTTATCAGGCAGGGGCAAAAGTGCCGGCTAAGGCATAAGGCAGGGGCACAAGTGGCGGCTAAGGCATAAGGCAGGGGCACAAGTGGCGGCTAAGGCAGGGGCACAAGTGCCGGCTAAGGCATAAGGCAGGGGCACAAGTGCCGGCTAAGGCATAAGGCAGGGGCACAAGTGCCGGCTAAGGCATAAGGCAGGGGCACAAGTGCCGGCTAAGGAATAAGGCAGGGGCACAAGTGCCGGCTAAGGCGTAAGGCAGGGGTAAAAGTACCGGCTAAGGCGTAAGGCTGGGGCAAAAGTAGCTGATAGGCATAAGGCAGGGGCACAAGTGCCGGCTGAGGCATAAGGCAGGGGCACAAGTGCCGGCTAAAGCATAAGGCAAGGGCACAAGTGTCGGCTAAGGCATAATGCAGGGGCACAAGTGCCGGCTAAGGCAAAAGGCAGGGGCACAAGTGCCGGCTAAGGCATAAGGCAGGGGCACAAGTGCCGGCTAAGGCATAAGGCAGGGGCACAAGTGCCGGCTAAGGCATAAGGCAGGGGAACAAGTGCCGGCTAAGGCATAAGGCAGGGGCACAAGTGCCGGCTAAGGCATAAGGCAGGGGCACAAGTGCAGGCTAAGGCATAAGGCAGGGGCACAAGTGCCGGCTAAGGCATAAGGCAGGGGCACAAGTGCCGGCTAAGGCATAAGGCAGGGGCACAAGTGCCGGCTAAGGCATAAGGCAGGGGCACAAGTGCCGGCTAAGGCATAAGGCAGGGGCACAAGTGCCGGCTAAGGCATAAGGCTAACTCTTTGCACTCTTTGCATTAAGGTTGAGGCACCCATAGGGGTGAAGAGCTAGCTTTCACCCCTCTACTCTGTACTTGGACATTGAGGACTGGATCCTTTGTTGTACAGTGCGGAGCCACTCCACAACCCCATGCTCCAAGCGACCAGGCACTTCTTGTCCGTCCTCCATAAATATGTAATGCCTTCTTCCCCATTTACAGTCGTGCATGCGCATTCAGACGGGACAAGAGCGAAGAGCGTAAAGCCTGTTCTGCGTGCCTTGCGGACAAGAAGCTTAAGGCAATAAAATAAAAAGACAGGGGCGCAAGTGCTGGCTAGGCAAAAGGCAGGGGCACAAGTGCCGGCTAAGGCATAAGGCAGGGGCACAAGTGCCGGCTAAGGCATAAGGCAGGGGCACAAGTGCCGGCTAAGGTATAAGGCAGGGGCACAAGTGCCGGCTAAGGTATAAGGCAGGGGCACAAGTGCCGGCTAAGGTATAAGGCAGGGGCACAAGTGCCGGCTAAGGCATAAGGCAGGGACACAAGTGCCGGCTAAGGCATAAGGCAGGGACACAAGTGTCGGCTAAGGCATAAGGCAGGGGCACAAGTGCCGGCTAAGACATAAGGCAGGGGGACAAGTGCCGGCTAAGGCATAAGGCAGGGGCACAAGTACTTGATAGGCATAAGGCAGGGGCACAAGTACCTGATAGGCATAAGGCAGGGGCACAAGTACCTGATAGGCATAAGGCAGGGGGCACAAGTGCCGGCTAAGGCATAAGGCAGGCGCACAAGGGCCGGCTAAGGCATAAGGCAGGGGCACAAGTACCTCAGACATAAGGAAGGGGCACAAGTGCCAGCTAAGGCATAAAGGCAGGGGCAAAAGTACCTGATAGGCATAAGACAGAGTCACAAGTGCCGCCTTAGTTATCAGGCAGGGGCACAAGTGCCGGCTAAGGCATAAGGCAGGGGCACAAGTGGCGGCTAAGGTATAAGGCAGGGGCACAAGTGGCGGCTAAGGCAGGGGCACAAGTGCCGGCTAAGGCATAAGGCAGGGGCACAAGTGCCAGCTAAGGCATAAGGCAGGGGCACAAGTGCCGGCTAAGGCATAAGGCAGGGGCACAAGTGCCGGCTAAGGCAAAAGGCAGGGGCACAAGTGCCGGCTAATGCATAAGGCAGGGGCACAAGTGCCGGCTAAGGCATAAGGCAGGGGCACAAGTGCCGGCTAAGGCATAAGGCAGGGGCACAAGTGCCGGCTAAGGCATAAGGCAGGGGCACAAGTGCTGGCTAAGGCATAAGGCAGGGGCACAAGTGCCGGCTAAGGCATAAGGCGGGGCACAAGTGCCGGCTAAGGCATAAGGCAGGGGCAAAAGTACCTGATAGGCATAAGACAGAGTCACAAGTGCCGCCTTAGTTTTCAGGCAGGGGCACAAGTGCCGGCTAAGGCATAAGGCAGGGGCACAAGTGGCGGCTAAGGTATAAGGCAGGGGCACAAGTGGCGGCTAAGGCAGGGGCACAAGTGCCGGCTAAGGCATAAGGCAGGGGCACAAGTGCCAGCTAAGGCATAAGGCAGGGGCACAAGTGCCGGCTAAGGCATAAGGCAGGGGCACAAGTGCCGGCTAATGCATAAGGCAGGGGCACAAGTGCCGGCTAAGGCATAAGGCAGGGGCACAAGTGCCGGCTAAGGCATAAGGCAGGGGCACAAGTGCCGGCTAAGGCATAAGGCAGGGGCACAAGTGCCGGCTAAGGCATAAGGCAGGGGCACAAGTGCCGGCTAAGGCATAAGGCAGGGGCACAAGTGCTGGCTAAGGCATAAGGCAGGGGCACAAGTGCCGGCTAAGGCATAAGGCGGGGCACAAGTGCCGGCTAAGGCATAAGGCAGGGGCAAAAGTAGCTGATAGGCATAAGGCAGAGGCACAAGTGCCGGCTGAGGCATAAGGCAGGGGCACAAGTGCCGGCTAAAGCATAAGGCAGGGGCACAAGAGCCGGCTAAGGCATAATGCAGGGGCACAAGTGCCGGCTAAAGCATAAGGCAGGGGCACAAGTGCCGGCTAAGGCATAAGGCAGGGGCACAAGTGCCGGCTAAGGCATAAGGCAGGGGCACAAGTGCCGGCTAAGGCATAAGGGCAGGGGCACAAGTGCCGGCTAAGGCATAAGGCAGGGGCACAAGTACCTCATAGGCATAAGGCAGGGGCACAAGTACCTCATAGGCATAAGGCAGGGGCACAAGTGCCGGCTAAGGCATAAGGCAGGGGCACAAGTGCCGGCTAAGGCATAAGGCAGGGACACAAGTACTTGATAGGCATAAGGCAGGGGCACAAGTACCTGATAGGCATAAGGCAGGGGCACAAGTACCTGATAGGCATAAGGCAGGGGCACAAGTACCTGATAGGCATAAGGCAGGGGCACAAGTGCCGGCTAAGGCATAAGGCAGGCGCACAAGGGCCGGCTAAGGCATAAGGGAGGGGCACAAGTACCTGATAGGCAAAAGGAAGGGGCACAAATGCCAGCTAAGGCATAAGGCAGGGGCACAAGTACCTCATAGACATAAGGAAGGGGCACAAGTGCCAGCTAAGGCATAAAGGCAGGGGCAAAAGTACCTGATAGGCATAAGACAGAGTCACAAGTGCCGACTTAGTTATCAGGCAGGGGCACAAGTGCCGGCTAAGGCATAAGGCAGGGGCACAAGTGGCGGCTAAGGCATAAGGCAGGGGCACAAGTGGCGGCTAAGGCATAAGGCAGGGGCACAAGTGGCGGCTAAGGCAGGGGCACAAGTGCCGGCTAAGGCATAAGGCAGGGGCACAAGTGCCGGCTAAGGCATAAGGCAGGGGCACAAGTGCCGGCTAAGGCATAAGGCAGGGGCACAAGTGCCGGCTAAGGCATAAGGCAGGGGCACAAGTGCCGGCTAAGGCATAAGGCAGGGGCACAAGTGCCGGCTAAGGCATAAGGCAGGGGCACAAGTGCCGGCTAAGGCATAAGGCAGGGGCACAAGTGCCGGCTAAGGCATAAGGCAGGGGCACAAGTGCCGGCTAAGGCGTAAGGCAGGGGTAAAAGTACCGGCTAAGGCGTAAGGCTGGGGCAAAAGTAGCTGATAGGCATAAGGCAGGGGCACAAGTGCCGGCTGAGGCATAAGGCAGGGGCACAAGTGCCGGCTAAAGCATAAGGCAAGGGCACAAGTGTCGGCTAAGGCATAATGCAGGGGCACAAGTGCCGGCTAAGGCATAAGGCAGGGGCACAAGTGCCGGCTAAGGCATAAGGCAGGGGCACAAGTGCCGGCTAAGGCATAAGGCAGGGGCACAAGTGCCGGCTAAGGCATAAGGCAGGGGCACAAGTGCCGGCTAAGGCATAAGGCAGGGGCACAAGTGCCGGCTAAGGCATAAGGCAGGGGCACAAGTGCCGGCTAAGGCATAAGGCAGGGGCACAAGTGACGGCTAAGGCATAAGGCAGGGGCACAAGTGCCGGCTAAGGCATAAGGCTAACTCTTTGCACTCTTTGCATTAAGGTTGAGGCACCCATAGGGGTGAAGAGCTAGCTTTCACCCCTCTACTCTGTACTTGGACATTGAGGACTGGATCCTTTGTTGTACAGTGCGGAGCCACTCCACAACCCCATGCTCCAAGCGACCAGGCACTTCTTGTCCGTCCTCCATAAATGTGTAATGCCTTCTTCCCCATTTACAGTCGTGCATGCGCATTCAGACGGGACAAGAGCGAAGAGCGTAAAGCCTGTTCTGCGTGCCTTGCGGACAAGAAGCTTAAGGCAATAAAATAAAAAGACAGGGGCGCAAGTGCTGGCTAGGCAAAAGGCAGGGGCACAAGTGCCGGCTAAGGCATAAGGCAGGGGCACAAGTGGCGGCTAAGGTATAAGGCAGGGGCACAAGTGCCGGCTAAGGTATAAGGCAGGGGCACAAGTGCCGGCTAAGGTATAAGGCAGGGGCACAAGTGCCGGCTAAGGCATAAGGCAGGGACACAAGTGCCGGCTAAGGCATAAGGCAGGGACACAAGTGTCGGCTAAGGCATAAGGCAGGGGCACAAGTGCCGGCTAAGACATAAGGCAGGGGGACAAGTGCCGGCTAAGGCATAAGGCAGGGGCACAAGTACTTGATAGGCATAAGGCAGGGGCACAAGTACCTGATAGGCATAAGGCAGGGGCACAAGTACCTGATAGGCATAAGGCAGGGGGCACAAGTGCCGCCTTAGTTATCAGGCAGGGGCACAAGTGCCGGCTAAGGCATAAGGCAGGGGCACAAGTGGCGGCTAAGGTATAAGGCAGGGGCACAAGTGGCGGCTAAGGCAGGGGCACAAGTGCCGGCTAAGGCATAAGGCAGGCGCACAAGGGCCGGCTAAGGCATAAGGCAGGGGCACAAGTACCTCATAGACATAAGGAAGGGGCACAAGTGCCAGCTAAGGCATAAAGGCAGGGGCAAAAGTACCTGATAGGCATAAGACAGAGTCACAAGTGCTGCCTTAGTTATCAGGCAGGGGCACAAGTGCCGGCTAAGGCATAAGGCAGGGGCACAAGTGGCGGCTAAGGTATAAGGCAGGGGCACAAGTGGCGGCTAAGGCAGGGGCACAAGTGCCGGCTAAGGCATAAGGCAGGGGCACAAGTGCCAGCTAAGGCATAAGGCAGGGGCACAAGTGCCGGCTAAGGCAAAAGGCAGGGGCACAAGTGCCGGCTAATGCATAAGGCAGGGGCACAAGTGCCGGCTAAGGCATAAGGCAGGGGCACAAGTGCCGGCTAAGGCATAAGGCAGGGGCACAAGTGCCGGCTAAGGCATAAGGCAGGGGCACAAGTGCTGGCTAAGGCATAAGGCAGGGGCACAAGTGCCGGCTAAGGCATAAGGCGGGGCACAAGTGCCGGCTAAGGCATAAGGCAGGGGCAAAAGTACCTGATAGGCATAAGACAGAGTCACAAGTGCCGCCTAAGTTATCAGGCAGGGGCACAAGTGCCGGCTAAGGCATAAGGCAGGGGCACAAGTGGCGGCTAAGGTATAAGGCAGGGGCACAAGTGGCGGCTAAGGCAGGGGCACAAGTGGCGGCTAAGGCATAAGGCAGGGGCACAAGTGCCGGCTAAGGCATAAGGCAGGGGCACAAGTGCCAGCTAAGGCATAAGGCAGGGGCACAAGTGCCGGCTAAGGCATAAGGCAGGGGCACAAGTGCCGGCTAAGGCATAAGGCAGGGGCACAAGTGCCGGCTAATGCATAAGGCAGGGGCACAAGTGCCGGCTAAGGCATAAGGCAGGGGCAAAAGTGCCGGCTAAGGCATAAGGCAGGGGCACAAGTGCCGGCTAAGGCATAAGGCAGGGGCACAAGTGCTGGCTAAGGCATAAGGCAGGGGCACAAGTGCCGGCTAAGGCATAAGGCAGGGGCACAAGTGCCAGCTAAGGCATAAGGCAGGGGCACAAGTGCCGGCTAAGGCATAAGGCAGGGGCACAAGTGCCGGCTAAGGCATAAGGCAGGGGCACAAGTACCTCATAGGCATAAGGCAGGGGCACAAGTGCCGGCTAAGGCATAAGGCAGGGGCACAAGTGCCGGCTAAGGCATAAGGCAGGGGCACAAGTGGCGGCTAAGGCATAAGGCAGGGGCACAAGTGCCGGCTAAGGCATAAGGCAGGGGCACAAGTGCCGGCTAAGGCATAAGGCAGGGGCACAAGTGCCGGCTAAGGCATAAGGCAGGGGCACAAGTGCCGGCTAAGGCATAAGGCAGGGGCACAAGTGCCGGCTAAGGCATAAGGCAGGGGCACAAGTGCCGGCTAAGGCATAAGGCAGGGGCACAAGTGCCGGCTAAGGCATAAGGCAGGGGCACAAGTGCCGGCTAAGGCATAAGGCAGGGGTACAAGTGCTGGCTATGGCATAAGGCAGGGGCACAAGTGCCGGCTAAGGCATAAGGCGGGGCACAAGTGCCGGCTAAGGCATAAGGCAGGGGCAAAAGTAGCTGATAGGCATAAGGCAGAGGCACAAGTGCCGGCTGAGGCATAAGGCAGGGGCAAAACTGCCGGCTAAGGCATAAGGCAGGGGCACAAGTGCCGGCTAAGGCATAAGGCAGGGGCACAAGTGCTGGCTAAGGCATAAGGCAGGGGCACAAGTGCCGGCTAAGGCATAAGGCAGGGGCACAAGTGCCAGCTAAGGCATAAGGCAGGGGCACAAGTGCCGGCTAAGGCATAAGGCAGGGGCACAAGTGTCGGCTAAGGCATAAGGCAGGGGCACAAGTACCTCATAGGCATAAGGCAGGGGCACAAGTGCCGGCTAAGGCATAAGGCAGGGGCACAAGTGCCGGCTAAGGCATAAGGCAGGGGCACAAGTGGCGGCTAAGGCATAAGGCAGGGGCACAAGTGCCGGCTAAGGCATAAGGCAGGGGCACAAGTGCCGGCTAAGGCATAAGGCAGGGGCACAAGTGCCGGCTAAGGCATAAGGCAGGGGCACAAGTGCCGGCTAAGGCATAAGGCAGGGGCACAAGTGCCGGCTAAGGCATAAGGCAGGGGCACAAGTGCCGGCTAAGGCATAAGGCAGGGGCACAAGTGCCGGCTAAGGCATAAGGCAGGGGCACAAGTGCCGGCTAAGGCATAAGGCAGGGGTACAAGTGCTGGCTATGGCATAAGGCAGGGGCACAAGTGCCGGCTAAGGCATAAGGCGGGGCACAAGTGCCGGCTAAGGCATAAGGCAGGGGCAAAAGTAGCTGATAGGCATAAGGCAGAGGCACAAGTGCCGGCTGAGGCATAAGGCAGGGGCAAAAGTGCCGGCTAAGGCATAAGGCAGGGGCACAAGTACCTCATAGGCATAAGGCAGGGGCACAAGTGCCGGCTAAGGCATAAGGCAGGGGCACAAGTGCCGGCTAAGGAATAAGGCAGGGGCACAAGTGCCGGCTAAGGCATGGGCACAAGTGCCGGCTAAGGCATAATGCAGGGACACAAGTGCTGGCTAAGGCATAAGGCAGGGGCACAAGTGCCGGCTAAGGCATAAGGCAGGGGCACAAGTACCTCATAGGCATAAGGCAGGGGCACAAGTGCCGGCTAAGGCATAAGGCAGGGGCACAAGTGCCGGCTAAGGAATAAGGCAGGGGCACAAGTGCCGGCTAAGGCATGGGCACAAGTGCCGGCTAAGGCATAAGGCAGGGGCACAAGTGCCAGCTAAGGCATAAGGCAGGGGCACAAGTGCCAGCTAAGGCATAAGGCAGGGGCACAAGTGCCAGCTAAGGCATAAGGCAGGGGCACAAGTGCCAGCTAAGGCATAAGGCAGGGGCACAAGTGCCAGCTAAGGCATAAGGCAGGGGCAAAAGTGCCGGCTAGGCATAAGACAGGGGCACAAGTGCAGGCTAAGGCATAAGGCAGGGGCACAAGTGCAGGCTAAGGCATAAGGCAGGGGCACAAGTGCCGGCTAAGGCATAAGGCAGGGGCACAAGTGCCGGCTAAGGCATAAGGCAGGGGCACAAGTGCCGGCTAAGGCATAAGGCAGGGGCACAAGTGCCGGCTAAGGCATAAGGCAAGGGGAAAAGTGCCGGCTAAGGCATAAGGCAGGGGCACAAGTGCTGGCTAAGGCATAAGGCAGCGGCACAATTGCCGGCTAAAGCATAAGGCAGGGGCACAAGTGCCGGCTAAGGAATAAGGCAGGGGCACAAGTACCTCAAAGGCATAAGGCAGGGGCACAAGTGCCGGCTAAGGCATAAGGCAGGGGCACAAGTGCCGGCTAAAGCATAAGGCAGGGGCACAAGTGCCGGCTAAAGCATAAGGCAGGGGCACAAGTACCTGATAGGCATAAGGCAGGGGCACAAGTGCCGGCTAAGGCATAAGGCAGGGGCACAAGTGCCGGCTAAGGCATGGGCAAAAGTGCCGGCTAAGGCATAAGGCAGGGGCACAAGTGCCAGCTAAGGCATAAGGCAGGGGCAAAAGTGCCAGCTAAGGAATAAGGCAGGGGCAAAAGTGCCAGCTAAGGAATAAGGCAGGGGCACAAGTGCCGGCTAAGGCATAAGGCAGGGGCACAAGTGCCGGCTAATGCATGGGCAAAAGTGCCGGCTAAGGCATAAGGCAGGGGCACAAGTGCCAGCTAAGGCATAAGGCAGGGGCAAAAGTGCCAGCTAAGGAATAAGGCAGGGGCACAAGTACCTCATAGGCATAAGGCAGGGGCACAAGTGCCGGCTAAGGCATAAGGCAGGGGCACAAGTGCCAGCTAAGGAATAAGGCAAGGGCACAAGTACCTCATAGGCATAAGGCAGGGGCACAAGTGCCAGCTAAGGCATAAGGCAGGGGCACAAGTGCCGGCTAAGGCATGGGCAAAAGTGCCGGCTAAGGCATAAGGCAGGGGCACAAATGCCAGCTAAGGCATAAGGCAGGGGCAAAAGTGCCAGCTAAGGCATAAGGCAGGGGCAAAAGTGCCAGATAAGGCATAAGGCAGGGGCAAAAGTGCAGGCTAAGGCATAAGGCAGGGGCACAAGTGCAGGCTAAGGCATAAGGCAGGGGCACAAGTGCCGGCTAAGGCATAAGGCAAGGGCACAAGTGCCGGCTAAGGCATAAGGCAAGGGCACAAGTGCCGGCTAAGGCATAAGGCAGGGGCACAAGTGCCGGCTAAGGCATAAGGCAGGGGCACAAGTGCCGGCTAAGGCATAAGGCAGGGGCACATGTGCCGGCTAAGGCATAAGGCAGGGGCACAAGTACCTGATAGGTATAAGGCAGGGGCACAAGTGCCGGCTAAGACAAGGCAGGGGCACAAGTGCCAGCTAAGGCATAAAGGCAGGGGCACAAGTGCCGGCTAAGGCATAAAGCAGGGGCACAAGTGCCGGCTAAGGCATAAGGCAGGGGCACATGTGCCGGCTAAGGCATAAGGCAGGGGCACAAGTACCTGATAGGCATAAGGCAGAGTCACAAGTTCCGGCTAAGGCATAAGGCAGCGGCACAAGTGCCGGCTAAGGCATAAGGCAGGGGCACAAGTGCCGGCTAAGGCATAAAGCAGGGGCACAAGTGCCGGCTAAAGCATAAGGCAGGGGCACAAGTGCCGGCTAAGGCATAAGGCAGGGGCACAACTACCTCATAGGCATAAGGCAGGGGCACAAGTACCTGATAGGCATAAGGCAGAGTCACAAGTTCCGGCTAAGGCATAAGGCAGCGGCACAAGTGCCGGCTAAGGCATAAGGCAGGGGCACAAGTGCCGGCTAAGGCATAAGGCAGGGGCACAAGTGCCGGCTAAGGCATAAGGCAGGGGCACAAGTGCCGGCTAAGGCATAAGGCTAACTCTTTGCACTCTTTGCATTAAGGTTGAGGCACCCATAGGGGTGAAGAGCTAGCTTTCACCCCTCTACTCTGTACTTGGACATTGAGGACTGGATCCTTTGTTGTACAGTGCGGAGCCACTCCACAACCCCATGCTCCAAGCGACCAGGCACTTCTTGTCCGTCCTCCATAAATGTGTAATGCCTTCTTCCCCATTTACAGTCGTGCATGCGCATTCAGACGGGACAAGAGCGAAGAGCGTAAAGCCTGTTCTGCGTGCCTTGCGGACAAGAAGCTTAAGGCAATAAAATAAAAAGACAGGGGCGCAAGTGCTGGCTAGGCAAAAGGCAGGGGCACAAGTGCCGGCTAAGGCATAAGGCAGGGGCACAAGTGCCGGCTAAGGCATAAGGCAGGGGCACAAGTGCCGGCTAAGGCATAAGGCAGGGGCACAAGTGCCGGCTAAGGTATAAGGCAGGGGCACAAGTGCCGGCTAAGGTATAAGGCAGGGGCACAAGTGCCGGCTAAGGTATAAGGCAGGGGCACAAGTGCCGGCTAAGGCATAAGGCAGGGACACAAGTGCCGGCTAAGGCATAAGGCAGGGACACAAGTGTCGGCTAAGGCATAAGGCAGGGGCACAAGTGCCGGCTAAGACATATGGCAGGGGGACAAGTGCCGGCTAAGGCATAAGGCAGGGGCACAAGTACTTGATAGGCATAAGGCAGGGGCACAAGTACCTGATAGGCATAAGGCAGGGGCACAAGTACCTGATAGGCATAAGGCAGGGGGCACAAGTGCCGCCTTAGTTATCAGGCAGGGGCACAAGTGCCGGCTAAGGCATAAGGCAGGGGCACAAGTGGCGGCTAAGGTATAAGGCAGGGGCACAAGTGGCGGCTAAGGCAGGGGCACAAGTGCCGGCTAAGGCATAAGGCAGGCGCACAAGGGCCGGCTAAGGCATAAGGCAGGGGCACAAGTACCTCATAGACATAAGGAAGGGGCACAAGTGCCAGCTAAGGCATAAAGGCAGGGGCAAAAGTACCTGATAGGCATAAGACAGAGTCACAAGTGCCGCCTTAGTTATCAGGCAGGGGCACAAGTGCCGGCTAAGGCATAAGGCAGGGGCACAAGTGGCGGCTAAGGTATAAGGCAGGGGCACAAGTGGCGGCTAAGGCAGGGGCACAAGTGCCGGCTAAGGCATAAGGCAGGGGCACAAGTGCCAGCTAAGGCATAAGGCAGGGGCACAAGTGCCGGCTAAGGCATAAGGCAGGGGCACAAGTGCCGGCTAAGGCAAAAGGCAGGGGCACAAGTGCCGGCTAATGCATAAGGCAGGGGCACAAGTGCCGGCTAAGGCATAAGGCAGGGGCACAAGTGCCGGCTAAGGCATAAGGCAGGGGCACAAGTGCCGGCTAAGGCATAAGGCAGGGGCACAAGTGCTGGCTAAGGCATAAGGCAGGGGCACAAGTGCCGGCTAAGGCATAAGGCGGGGCACAAGTGCCGGCTAAGGCATAAGGCAGGGGCAAAAGTACCTGATAGGCATAAGACAGAGTCACAAGTGCCGCCTTAGTTATCAGGCAGGGGCACAAGTGCCGGCTAAGGCATAAGGCAGGGGCACAAGTGGCGGCTAAGGTATAAGGCAGGGGCACAAGTGGCGGCTAAGGCAGGGGCACAAGTGCCGGCTAAGGCATAAGGCAGGGGCACAAGTGCCAGCTAAGGCATAAGGCAGGGGCACAAGTGCCGGCTAAGGCATAAGGCAGGGGCACAAGTGCCGGCTAAGGCATAAGGCAGGGGCACAAGTGCCGGCTAATGCATAAGGCAGGGGCACAAGTGCCGGCTAAGGCATAAGGCAGGGGCACAAGTGCCGGCTAAGGCATAAGGCAGGGGCACAAGTGCCGGCTAAGGCATAAGGCAGGGGCACAAGTGCTGGCTAAGGCATAAGGCAGGGGCACAAGTGCCGGCTAAGGCATAAGGCAGGGGCACAAGTGCCGGCTAAGGCATAAGGCAGGGGCACAAGTGCCGGCTAAGGCATAAGGCAGGGGCACAAGTGCCGGCTAAGGCATAAGGCAGGGGCACAAGTACCTCATAGGCATAAGGCAGGGGCACAAGTGCCGGCTAAGGCATAAGGCAGGGGCACAAGTGCCGGCTAAGGCATAAGGCAGGGGCACAAGTGGCGGCTAAGGCATAAGGCAGGGGCACAAGTGCCGGCTAAGGCATAAGGCAGGGGCACAAGTGCTGGCTAAGGCATAAGGCAGGGGCACAAGTGCCGGCTAAGGCATAAGGCAGGGGCACAAGTGCCGGCTAAGGCATAAGGCAGGGGCACAAGTGCCGGCTAAGGCATAAGGCAGGGGCACAAGTGCCGGCTAAGGCATAAGGCAGGGGCACAAGTGCCGGCTAAGGCATAAGGCAGGGGTACAAGTGCTGGCTATGGCATAAGGCAGGGGCACAAGTGCCGGATAAGGCATAAGGCGGGGCACAAGTGCCGGCTAAGGCATAAGGCAGGGGCAAAAGTGCCGGCTAAGGCATAATGCAGGGACACAAGTGCTGGCTAAGGCATAAGGCAGGGGCACAAGTGCCGGCTAAGGCATAAGGCAGGGGCACAAGTACCTCATAGGCATAAGGCAGGGGCACAAGTGCCGGCTAAGGCATAAGGCAGGGGCACAAGTGCCGGCTAAGGAATAAGGCAGGGGCACAAGTGCCGGCTAAGGCATGGGCACAAGTGCCGGCTAAGGCATAAGGCAGGGGCACAAGTGCCAGCTAAGGCATAAGGCAGGGGCACAAGTGCCAGCTAAGGCATAAGACAGGGGCACAAGTGCCAGCTAAGGCATAAGGCAGGGGCACAAGTGCCAGCTAAGGCATAGGGCAGGGGCACAAGTGCCAGCTAAGGCATAAGGCAGGGGCAAAAGTGCCGGCTAGGCATAAGACAGGGGCACAAGTGCAGGCTAAGGCATAAGGCAGGGGCACAAGTGAAGGCTAAGGCATAAGGCAGGGGCACAAGTGCCGGCTAAGGCATAAGGCAGGGGCACAAGTGCCGGCTAAGGCATAAGGCAGGGGCACAAGTGCCGGCTAAGGCATAAGTCAGGGGCACAAGTGCCGGCTAAGGCATAAGGCAAGGGGAAAAGTGCTGGCTAAGGCATAAGGCAGCGGCACAATTGCCGGCTAAAGCATAAGGCAGGGGCACAAGTGCCGGCTAAGGAATAAGGCAGGGGCACAAGTACCTCATAGGCATAAGGCAGGGGCACAAGTGCCGGCTAAGGCATAAGGCAGGGGCACAAGTGCCGGCTAAAGCATAAGGCAGGGGCACAAGTGCCGGCTAAAGCATAAGGCAGGGGCACAAGTACCTGATAGGCATAAGGCAGGGGCACAAGTGCCGGCTAAGGCATAAGGCAGGGGCACAAGTGCCGGCTAAGGCATGGGCAAAAGTGCCGGCTAAGGCATAAGGCAGGGGCACAAGTGCCAGCTAAGGCATAAGGCAGGGGCAAAAGTGCCAGCTAAGGAATAAGGCAGGGGCAAAAGTGCCAGCTAAGGAATAAGGCAGGGGCACAAGTGCCGGCTAAGGCATAAGGCAGGGGCACAAGTGCCGGCTAATGCATGGGCAAAAGTGCCGGCTAAGGCATAAGGCAGGGGCACAAGTGCCAGCTAAGGCATAAGGCAGGGGCAAAAGTGCCAGCTAAGGAATAAGGCAGGGGCACAAGTACCTCATAGGCATAAGGCAGGGGCACAAGTGCCGGCTAAGGCATAAGGCAGGGGCACAAGTGCCAGCTAAGGAATAAGGCAAGGGCACAAGTACCTCATAGGCATAAGGCAGGGGCACAAGTGCCAGCTAAGGCATAAGGCAGGGGCACAAGTGCCGGCTAAGGCATGGGCAAAAGTGCCGGCTAAGGCATAAGGCAGGGGCACAAATGCCAGCTAAGGCATAAGGCAGGGGCAAAAGTGCCAGCTAAGGCATAAGGCAGGGGCAAAAGTGCCAGATAAGGCATAAGGCAGGGGCAAAAGTGCAGGCTAAGGCATAAGGCAGGGGCACAAGTGCAGGCTAAGGCATAAGGCAGGGGCACAAGTGCCGGCTAAGGCATAAGGCAAGGGCACAAGTGCCGGCTAAGGCATAAGGCAAGGGCACAAGTGCCGGCTAAGGCTTAAGGCAGGGGCACAAGTGCCGGCTAAGGCATAAGGCAGGGGCACAAGTGCCGGCTAAGGCATAAGGCAGGGGCACATGTGCCGGCTAAGGCATAAGGCAGGGGCACAAGTACCTGATAGGTATAAGGCAGGGGCACAAGTGCCGGCTAAGACAAGGCAGGGGCACAAGTGCCAGCTAAGGCATAAAGGCAGGGGCACAAGTGCCGGCTAAGGCATAAAGCAGGGGCACAAGTGGCGGCTAAGGCATAAGGCAGGGGCACATGTGCCGGCTAAGGCATAAGGCAGGGGCACAAGTACCTGATAGGCATAAGGCAGAGTCACAAGTTCCGGCTAAGGCATAAGGCAGCGGCACAAGTGCCGGCTAAGGCATAAGGCAGGGGCACAAGTGCCGGCTAAGGCATAAAGCAGGGGCACAAGTGCCGGCTAAAGCATAAGGCAGGGGCACAAGTGCCGGCTAAGGCATAAGGCAGGGGCACAACTACCTCATAGGCATAAGGCAGGGGCACAAGTACCTGATAGGCATAAGGCAGAGTCACAAGTTCCGGCTAAGGCATAAGGCAGCGGCACAAGTGCCGGCTAAGGCATAAGGCAGGGGCACAAGTGCCGGCTAAGGCATAAGGCAGGGGCACAAGTGCCGGCTAAGGCATAAGGCAGGGGCACAAGTGCCGGCTAAGGCATAAGGCTAACTCTTTGCACTCTTTGCATTAAGGTTGAGGCACCCATAGGGGTGAAGAGCTAGCTTTCACCCCTCTACTCTGTACTTGGACATTGAGGACTGGATCCTTTGTTGTACAGTGCGGAGCCACTCCACAACCCCATGCTCCAAGCGACCAGGCACTTCTTGTCCGTCCTCCATAAATGTGTAATGCCTTCTTCCCCATTTACAGTCGTGCATGCGCATTCAGACGGGACAAGAGCGAAGAGCGTAAAGCCTGTTCTGCGTGCCTTGCGGACAAGAAGCTTAAGGCAATAAAATAAAAAGACAGGGGCGCAAGTGCTGGCTAGGCAAAAGGCAGGGGCACAAGTGCCGGCTAAGGCATAAGGCAGGGGCACAAGTGCCGGCTAAGGCATAAGGCAGGGGCACAAGTGCCGGCTAAGGTATAAGGCAGGGGCACAAGTGCCGGCTAAGGTATAAGGCAGGGGCACAAGTGCCGGCTAAGGTATAAGGCAGGGGCACAAGTGCCGGCTAAGGCATAAGGCAGGGACACAAGTGCCGGCTAAGGCATAAGGCAGGGACACAAGTGTCGGCTAAGGCATAAGGCAGGGGCACAAGTGCCGGCTAAGACATATGGCAGGGGGACAAGTGCCGGCTAAGGCATAAGGCAGGGGCACAAGTACTTGATAGGCATAAGGCAGGGGCACAAGTACCTGATAGGCATAAGGCAGGGGCACAAGTACCTGATAGGCATAAGGCAGGGGGCACAAGTGCCGCCTTAGTTATCAGGCAGGGGCACAAGTGCCGGCTAAGGCATAAGGCAGGGGCACAAGTGGCGGCTAAGGTATAAGGCAGGGGCACAAGTGGCGGCTAAGGCAGGGGCACAAGTGCCGGCTAAGGCATAAGGCAGGCGCACAAGGGCCGGCTAAGGCATAAGGCAGGGGCACAAGTACCTCATAGACATAAGGAAGGGGCACAAGTGCCAGCTAAGGCATAAAGGCAGGGGCAAAAGTACCTGATAGGCATAAGACAGAGTCACAAGTGCCGCCTTAGTTATCAGGCAGGGGCACAAGTGCCGGCTAAGGCATAAGGCAGGGGCATAAGTGGCGGCTAAGGTATAAGGCAGGGGCACAAGTGGCGGCTAAGGCAGGGGCACAAGTGCCGGCTAAGGCATAAGGCAGGGGCACAAGTGCCAGCTAAGGCATAAGGCAGGGGCACAAGTGCCGGCTAAGGCATAAGGCAGGGGCACAAGTGCCGGCTAAGGCAAAAGGCAGGGGCACAAGTGCCGGCTAATGCATAAGGCAGGGGCACAAGTGCCGGCTAAGGCATAAGGCAGGGGCACAAGTGCCGGCTAAGGCATAAGGCAGGGGCACAAGTGCCGGCTAAGGCATAAGGCAGGGGCACAAGTGCTGGCTAAGGCATAAGGCAGGGGCACAAGTGCCGGCTAAGGCATAAGGCGGGGCACAAGTGCCGGCTAAGGCATAAGGCAGGGGCAAAAGTACCTGATAGGCATAAGACAGAGTCACAAGTGCCGCCTTAGTTATCAGGCAGGGGCACAAGTGCCGGCTAAGGCATAAGGCAGGGGCACAAGTGGCGGCTAAGGTATAAGGCAGGGGCACAAGTGGCGGCTAAGGCAGGGGCACAAGTGCCGGCTAAGGCATAAGGCAGGGGCACAAGTGCCAGCTAAGGCATAAGGCAGGGGCACAAGTGCCGGCTAAGGCATAAGGCAGGGGCACAAGTGCCGGCTAAGGCATAAGGCAGGGGCACAAGTGCCGGCTAATGCATAAGGCAGGGGCACAAGTGCCGGCTAAGGCATAAGGCAGGGGCACAAGTGCCGGCTAAGGCATAAGGCAGGGGCACAAGTGCCGGCTAAGGCATAAGGCAGGGGCACAAGTGCTGGCTAAGGCATAAGGCAGGGGCACAAGTGCCGGCTAAGGCATAAGGCAGGGGCACAAGTGCCGGCTAAGGCATAAGGCAGGGGCACAAGTGCCGGCTAAGGCATAAGGCAGGGGCACAAGTGCCGGCTAAGGCATAAGGCAGGGGCACAAGTACCTCATAGGCATAAGGCAGGGGCACAAGTGCCGGCTAAGGCATAAGGCAGGGGCACAAGTGCCGGCTAAGGCATAAGGCAGGGGCACAAGTGGCGGCTAAGGCATAAGGCAGGGGCACAAGTGCCGGCTAAGGCATAAGGCAGGGGCACAAGTGCTGGCTAAGGCATAAGGCAGGGGCACAAGTGCCGGCTAAGGCATAAGGCAGGGGCACAAGTGCCGGCTAAGGCATAAGGCAGGGGCACAAGTGCCGGCTAAGGCATAAGGCAGGGGCACAAGTGCCGGCTAAGGCATAAGGCAGGGGCACAAGTGCCGGCTAAGGCATAAGGCAGGGGTACAAGTGCTGGCTATGGCATAAGGCAGGGGCACAAGTGCCGGATAAGGCATAAGGCGGGGCACAAGTGCCGGCTAAGGCATAAGGCAGGGGCAAAAGTGCCGGCTAAGGCATAATGCAGGGACACAAGTGCTGGCTAAGGCATAAGGCAGGGGCACAAGTGCCGGCTAAGGCATAAGGCAGGGGCACAAGTACCTCATAGGCATAAGGCAGGGGCACAAGTGCCGGCTAAGGCATAAGGCAGGGGCACAAGTGCCGGCTAAGGAATAAGGCAGGGGCACAAGTGCCGGCTAAGGCATGGGCACAAGTGCCGGCTAAGGCATAAGGCAGGGGCACAAGTGCCAGCTAAGGCATAAGGCAGGGGCACAAGTGCCAGCTAAGGCATAAGACAGGGGCACAAGTGCCAGCTAAGGCATAAGGCAGGGGCACAAGTGCCAGCTAAGGCATAGGGCAGGGGCACAAGTGCCAGCTAAGGCATAAGGCAGGGGCAAAAGTGCCGGCTAGGCATAAGACAGGGGCACAAGTGCAGGCTAAGGCATAAGGCAGGGGCACAAGTGCAGGCTAAGGCATAAGGCAGGGGCACAAGTGCCGGCTAAGGCATAAGGCAGGGGCACAAGTGCCGGCTAAGGCATAAGGCAGGGGCACAAGTGCCGGCTAAGGCATAAGTCAGGGGCACAAGTGCCGGCTAAGGCATAAGGCAAGGGGAAAAGTGCTGGCTAAGGCATAAGGCAGCGGCACAATTGCCGGCTAAAGCATAAGGCAGGGGCACAAGTGCCGGCTAAGGAATAAGGCAGGGGCACAAGTACCTCATAGGCATAAGGCAGGGGCACAAGTGCCGGCTAAGGCATAAGGCAGGGGCACAAGTGCCGGCTAAAGCATAAGGCAGGGGCACAAGTGCCGGCTAAAGCATAAGGCAGGGGCACAAGTACCTGATAGGCATAAGGCAGGGGCACAAGTGCCGGCTAAGGCATAAGGCAGGGGCACAAGTGCCGGCTAAGACATGGGCAAAAGTGCCGGCTAAGGCATAAGGCAGGGGCACAAGTGCCAGCTAAGGCATAAGGCAGGGGCAAAAGTGCCAGCTAAGGAATAAGGCAGGGGCAAAAGTGCCAGCTAAGGAATAAGGCAGGGGCACAAGTGCCGGCTAAGGCATAAGGCAGGGGCACAAGTGCCGGCTAATGCATGGGCAAAAGTGTCGGCTAAGGCATAAGGCAGGGGCACAAGTGCCAGCTAAGGCATAAGGCAGGGGCAAAAGTGCCAGCTAAGGAATAAGGCAGGGGCACAAGTACCTCATAGGCATAAGGCAGGGGCACAAGTGCCGGCTAAGGCATAAGGCAGGGGCACAAGTGCCAGCTAAGGAATAAGGCAGGGGCACAAGTACCTCATAGGCATAAGGCAGGGGCACAAGTGCCGGCTAAGGCATAAGGCAGGGGCACAAGTGCCGGCTAAGGCATGGGCAAAAGTGCCGGCTAAGGCATAAGGCAGGGGCACAAGTGCCAGCTAAGGCATAAGGCAGGGGCAAAAGTGCCAGCTAAGGCATAAGGCAGGGGCAAAAGTGCCAGCTAAGGCATAAGGCAGGGGCAAAAGTGCAGGCTAAGGCATAAGGCAGGGGCACAAGTGCAGGCTAAGGCATAAGGCAGGGGCACAAGTGCCGGCTAAGGCATAAGGCAAGGGCACAAGTGCCGGCTAAGGCATAAGGCAAGGGCACAAGTGCCGGCTAAGGCATAAGGCAGGGGCACAAGTGCCGGCTAAGGCATAAGGCAGGGGCACAAGTGCCGGCTAAGGCATAAGGCAGGGGCACATGTGCCGGCTAAGGCATAAGGCAGGGGCACAAGTACCTGATAGGTATAAGGCAGGGGCACAAGTGCCGGCTAAGACAAGGCAGGGGCACAAGTGCCAGCTAAGGCATAAAGGCAGGGGCACAAGTGCCGGCTAAGGCATAAAGCAGGGGCACAAGTGCCGGCTAAGGCATAAGGCAGGGGCACATGTGCCGGCTAAGGCATAAGGCAGGGGCACAAGTACCTGATAGGCATAAGGCAGAGTCACAAGTTCCGGCTAAGGCATAAGGCAGCGGCACAAGTGCCGGCTAAGGCATAAGGCAGGGGCACAAGTGCCGGCTAAGGCCTAAAGCAGGGGCACAAGTGCCGGCTAAAGCATAAGGCAGGGTCACAAGTGCCGGCTAAGGCATAAGGCAGGGGCACAACTACCTCATAGGCATAAGGCAGGGGCACAAGTACCTGATAGGCATAAGGCAGAGTCACAAGTTCCGGCTAAGGCATAAGGCAGCGGCACAAGTGCCGGCTAAGGCATAAGGCAGGGGCACAAGTGCCGGCTAAGGCATAAGGCAGGGGCACAAGTGCCGGCTAAGGCATAAGGCAGGGGCACAAGTGCCGGCTAAGGCATAAGGCTTACTCTTTGCACTCTTTGCATTAAGGTTGAGGCACCCATAGGGGTGAAGAGCTAGCTTTCACCCCTCTACTCTGTACTTGGACATTGAGGACTGGATCCTTTGTTGTACAGTGCGGAGCCACTCCACAACCCCATGCTCCAAGCGACCAGGCACTTCTTGTCCGTCCTCCATAAATGTGTAATGCCTTCTTCCCCATTTACAGTCGTGCATGCGCATTCAGACGGGACAAGAGCGAAGAGCGTAAAGCCTGTTCTGCGTGCCTTGCGGACAAGAAGCTTAAGGCAATAAAATAAAAAGACAGGGGCGCAAGTGCTGGCTAGGCAAAAGGCAGGGGCACAAGTGCCGGCTAAGGCATAAGGCAGGGGCACAAGTGCCGGCTAAGGTATAAGGCAGGGGCACAAGTGCCGGCTAAGGTATAAGGCAGGGGCACAAGTGCCGGCTAAGGTATAAGGCAGGGGCACAAGTGCCGGCTAAGGCATAAGGCAGGGACACAAGTGCCGGCTAAGGCATAAGGCAGGGACACAAGTGTCGGCTAAGGCATAAGGCAGGGGCACAAGTGCCGGCTAAGACATATGGCAGGGGGACAAGTGCCGGCTAAGGCATAAGGCAGGGGCACAAGTACTTGATAGGCATAAGGCAGGGGCACAAGTACCTGATAGGCATAAGGCAGGGGCACAAGTACCTGATAGGCATAAGGCAGGGGGCACAAGTGGCGGCTAAGGTATAAGGCAGGGGCACAAGTGGCGGCTAAGGCAGGGGCACAAGTGCCGGCTAAGGCATAAGGCAGGCGCACAAGGGCCGGCTAAGGCATAAGGCAGGGGCACAAGTACCTCATAGACATAAGGAAGGGGCACAAGTGCCAGCTAAGG
The DNA here is from genome assembly GCF_051348905.1 of Ranitomeya variabilis. Taxonomy (NCBI): domain Eukaryota; kingdom Metazoa; phylum Chordata; class Amphibia; order Anura; family Dendrobatidae; genus Ranitomeya; species Ranitomeya variabilis. The sequence goes on from NC_135234.1 coordinate 324,263,540, forward strand.
CATAAAGGCAGGGGCAAAAGTACCTGATAGGCATAAGACAGAGTCACAAGTGCCGCCTTAGTTATCAGGCAGGGGCACAAGTGCCGGCTAAGGCATAAGGCAGGGGCACAAGTGGCGGCTAAGGTATAAGGCAGGGGCACAAGTGGCGGCTAAGGCAGGGGCACAAGTGCCGGCTAAGGCATAAGGCAGGGGCACAAGTGCCAGCTAAGGCATAAGGCAGGGGCACAAGTGCCGGCTAAGGCATAAGGCAGGGGCACAAGTGCCGGCTAAGGCAAAAGGCAGGGGCACAAGTGCCGGCTAATGCATAAGGCAGGGGCACAAGTGCCGGCTAAGGCATAAGGCAGGGGCACAAGTGCCGGCTAAGGCATAAGGCAGGGGCACAAGTGCCGGCTAAGGCATAAGGCAGGGGCACAAGTGCTGGCTAAGGCATAAGGCAGGGGCACAAGTGCCGGCTAAGGCATAAGGCGGGGCACAAGTGCCGGCTAAGGCATAAGGCAGGGGCAAAAGTACCTGATAGGCATAAGACAGAGTCACAAGTGCCGCCTTAGTTATCAGGCAGGGGCACAAGTGCCGGCTAAGGCATAAGGCAGGGGCACAAGTGGCGGCTAAGGTATAAGGCAGGGGCACAAGTGGCGGCTAAGGCAGGGGCACAAGTGCCGGCTAAGGCATAAGGCAGGGGCACAAGTGCCAGCTAAGGCATAAGGCAGGGGCACAAGTGCCGGCTAAGGCATAAGGCAGGGGCACAAGTGCCGGCTAAGGCATAAGGCAGGGGCACAAGTGCCGGCTAATGCATAAGGCAGGGGCACAAGTGCCGGCTAAGGCATAAGGCAGGGGCACAAGTGCCGGCTAAGGCATAAGGCAGGGGCACAAGTGCCGGCTAAGGCATAAGGCAGGGGCACAAGTGCCGGCTAAGGCATAAGGCAGGGGCACAAGTGCCGGCTAAGGCATAAGGCAGGGGCACAAGTGCCGGCCTAGGCATAAGGCAGGGGCACAAGTGCCGGCTAAGGCATAAGGCAGGGGCACAAGTGCCGGCTAAGGCATAAGGCAGGGGCACAAGTACCTCATAGGCATAAGGCAGGGGCACAAGTGCCGGCTAAGGCATAAGGCAGGGGCACAAGTGCCGGCTAAGGCATAAGGCAGGGGCACAAGTGGCGGCTAAGGCATAAGGCAGGGGCACAAGTGCCGGCTAAGGCATAAGGCAGGGGCACAAGTGCCGGCTAAGGCATAAGGCAGGGGCACAAGTGCCGGCTAAGGCATAAGGCAGGGGCACAAGTGCCGGCTAAGGCATAAGGCAGGGGCACAAGTGCCGGCTAAGGCATAAGGCAGGGGCACAAGTGCCGGCTAAGGCATAAGGCAGGGGCACAAGTGCCGGCTAAGGCATAAGGCAGGGGCACAAGTGCCGGCTAAAGCATAAGGCAGGGGCACAAGTGCCGGCTAAGGCATAAGGCAGGGGCACAAGTGCCGGCTAAGGCATAAGGCAGGGGCACAAGTGCCGGCTAAGGCATAAGGCAGGGGCACAAGTGCCGGCTAAGGCATAAGGCAGGGGCACAAGTGCCGGCTAAGGCATAAGGCAGGGGCACAAGTACCTCATAGGCATAAGGCAGGGGCACAAGTGCCGGCTAAGGCATAAGGCAGGGGCACAAGTGCCGGCTAAGGCATAAGGCAGGGGCACAAGTGGCGGCTAAGGCATAAGGCAGGGGCACAAGTGCCGGCTAAGGCATAAGGCAGGGGCACAAGTGCCGGCTAAGGCATAAGGCAGGGGCACAAGTGCCGGCTAAGGCATAAGGCAGGGGCACAAGTGCCGGCTAAGGCATAAGGCAGGGGCACAAGTGCCGGCTAAGGCATAAGGCAGGGGCACAAGTGCCGGCTAAGGCATAAGGCAGGGGCACAAGTGCCGGCTAAGGCATAAGGCAGGGGCACAAGTGCCGGCTAAGGCATAAGGCAGGGGTACAAGTGCTGGCTATGGCATAAGGCAGGGGCACAAGTGCCGGCTAAGGCATAAGGCGGGGCACAAGTGCCGGCTAAGGCATAAGGCAGGGGCAAAAGTAGCTGATAGGCATAAGGCAGAGGCACAAGTGCCGGCTGAGGCATAAGGCAGGGGCAAAAGTGCCGGCTAAGGCATAATGCAGGGACACAAGTGCCGGCTAAGGCATAAGGCAGGGGCACAAGTGCCGGCTAAGGCATGAGGCAGGGGCACAAGTACCTCATAGGCATAAGGCAGGGGCACAAGTGCCGGCTAAGGCATAAGGCAGGGGCACAAGTGCCGGCTAAGGAATAAGGCAGGGGCACAAGTGCCGGCTAAGGCATGGGCACAAGTGCCGGCTAAGGCATAAGGCAGGGGCACAAGTGCCAGCTAAGGCATAAGGCAGGGGCACAAGTGCCAGCTAAGGCATAAGGCAGGGGCACAAGTGCCAGCTAAGGCATAAGGCAGGGGCACAAGTGCCAGCTAAGGCATAAGGCAGGGGCAAAAGTGCCGGCTAGGCATAAGACAGGGGCACAAGTGCAGGGTAAGGCATAAGGCAGGGGCACAAGTGCAGGCTAAGGCATAAGGCAGGGGCACAAGTGCCGGCTAAGGCATAAGGCAGGGGCACAAGTGCCGGCTAAGGCATAAGGCAGGGGCACAAGTGCCGGCTAAGGCATAAGGCAGGGGCACAAGTGCCGGCTAAGGCATAAGGCAGGGGCACAAGTGCCGGCTAAGGCATAAGGCAAGGGGAAAAGTGCCGGCTAAGGCATAAGGCAGGGGCACAAGTGCTGGCTAAGGCATAAGGCAGCGGCACAATTGCCGGCTAAAGCATAAGGCAGGGGCACAAGTGCCGGCTAAGGAATAAGGCAGGGGCACAAGTACCTCATAGGCATAAGGCAGGGGCACAAGTGCCGGCTAAGGCATAAGGCAGGGGCACAAGTGCCGGCTAAAGCATAAGGCAGGGGCACAAGTGCCGGCTAAAGCATAAGGCAGGGGCACAAGTACCTGATAGGCATAAGGCAGGGGCACAAGTGCCGGCTAAGGCATAAGGCAGGGGCACAAGTGCCGGCTAAGGCATGGGCAAAAGTGCCGGCTAAGGCATAAGGCAGGGGCACAAGTGCCAGCTAAGGCATAAGGCAGGGGCAAAAGTGCCAGCTAAGGAATAAGGCAGGGGCAAAAGTGCCAGCTAAGGAATAAGGCAGGGGCACAAGTGCCGGCTAAGGCATAAGGCAGGGGCACAAGTGCCGGCTAATGCATGGGCAAAAGTGCCGGCTAAGGCATAAGGCAGGGGCACAAGTGCCAGCTAAGGCATGAGGCAGGGGCAAAAGTGCCAGCTAAGGAATAAGGCAGGGGCACAAGTACCTCATAGGCATAAGGCAGGGGCACAAGTGCCGGCTAAGGCATAAGGCAGGGGCACAAGTGCCAGCTAAGGAATAAGGCAGGGGCACAAGTACCTCATAGGCATAAGGCAGGGGCACAAGTGCCGGCTAAGGCATAAGGCATGGGCAAAAGTGCCGGCTAAGGCATAAGGCAGGGGCACAAGTGCCAGCTAAGGCATAAGGCAGGGGCAAAAGTGCCAGCTAAGGCATAAGGCAGGGGCAAAAGTGCCAGCTAAGGCATAAGGCAGGGGCAAAAGTGCAGGCTAAGGCATAAGGCAGGGGCACAAGTGCAGGCTAAGGCATAAGGCAGGGGCACAAGTGCCGGCTAAGGCATAAGGCAAGGGCACAAGTGCCGGCTAAGGCATAAGGCAAGGGCACAAGTGCCGGCTAAGGCATAAGGCAAGGGCACAAGTGCCGGCTAAGGCATAAGGCAGGGGCACAAGTGCCGGCTAAGGCATAAGGCAGGGGCACAAGTGCCGGCTAAGGCATAAGGCAGGGGCACATGTGCCGGCTAAGGCATAAGGCAGGGGCACAAGTACCTGATAGGTATAAGGCAGGGGCACAAGTGCCGGCTAAGACAAGGCAGGGGCACAAGTGCCAGCTAAGGCATAAAGGCAGGGGCACAAGTGCCGGCTAAGGCATAAAGCAGGGGCACAAGTGCCGGCTAAGGCATAAGGCAGGGGCACATGTGCCGGCTAAGGCATAAGGCAGGGGCACAAGTACCTGATAGGCATAAGGCAGAGTCACAAGTTCCGGCTAAGGCATAAGGCAGCGGCACAAGTGCCGGCTAAGGCATAAGGCAGGGGCACAAGTGCCGGCTAAGGCATAAAGCAGGGGCACAAGTGCCGGCTAAAGCATAAGGCAGGGGCACAAGTGCCGGCTAAGGCATAAGGCAGGGGCACAACTACCTCATAGGCATAAGGCAGGGGCACAAGTGCCGGCTAAGGCATAAGGCAGGGGCACAAGTGCCGGCTAAGGCATAAGGAAGGGGCACAAGTGCCGGCTAAGGCATAAGTCAGGGGCACAAGTGCTGGCTAAGGCTTAAGGCTAACTCTTTGCACTCTTTGCATTAAGGTTGAGGCACCCATAGGGGTGAAGAGCTAGCTTTCACCCCTCTACTCTGTACTTGGACATTGAGGACTACATCCTTTGTTGTACAGTGCGGAGCCACTCCACAACCCCATGCTCCAAGCGACCAGGCACTTGTTGTCTGTCCTCCATAAATGGGTAATGCCTTCTTCCCCATTTACAGTCGTGCATGCGCATTCAGACGGGACAAGAGCGAAGAGCGTAAAGCCTGTTCTGCGTGCCTAGCGGACAAGAAGCTTAAGGCAATAAAATAAAAAGACAGGGGCGCAAGTGCTGGCTAAGCATAAGGCAGGGGCACAAGTGTCGGCTAGGCATAAGGCAGGGGCACAAGTGCCGGCTAAGGCATAAGGCAGGGGCATAAGTGCCGGCTAAGGCATAAGGCAGGGGCACAAGTGCCGGCTAAGGCATAAGGCAGGGGCACAAGTGCCGGCTAAGGCATAAGGCAGGGGCACAAGTGCCGGCTAAGGCATAAGGCAGGGGCACAAGTGCCGGCTAAGGCATAAGGCAGGGGCACAAGTGCCGGCTAAGGCATAAGGCAGGGGCACAAGTGCCGGCTAAGGCATAAGGCAGGGGCACAAGTGCCGGCTAAGGCATAAGGCAGGGGCACAAGTGCCGGCTAAGGCAGGGGCACAAGTGCCAGCTAAGGCATAAGGCAGGGGCACAAGTGTCGGCTAAGGCATAAGGCGGGGCAAAAGTAGCTGATAGGCATAAGGCAGGGGCACAAGTGCCGGCTGAGGCATAAGGCAGGGGCACAAGTGCCGGCTAAAGCATAAGGCAGGGGCACAAGTACCTAATAGGCATAAGGCAGGGGCACAAGTGCCGGCTAAAGCATAAGGCAGGGGCACAAGTGCCGGCTAAGGCATAAGGCAGGGGCACAAGTACCTCATAGGCATAAGGCAGGGGCACAAGTGCCGGCTAAAGCATAAGGCAGGGGCACAAGTGCCGGCTAAGGCATAAGGCAGGGGCAAAAGTGCCGGCTAGGCATAAGACAGGGGCACAAGTGCCGGCTAAGGCATGAGGCAGGGGCACAAGTACGTGATAGGCATAAGGAAGGGGCACAAGTGCCTGCTAAGGCATAAGGCAGGGGCACATGTACCTAATAGGCATAAGGCAGGGGCACAAGTTCCGGCTAAGGCATAAGGCAGCGGCACAAGTGCCGGCTAAGGCACAAGGCATAAGGCAGGGGCACAAGTGCCGGCTAAAGCATAAGGCAGGGGCACAAGTACCTGATAGGCATAAGGCAGGGGCACAAGTGCCGGCTAAGGCATAAGGCAGGGGCACAAGTGCCGGCTAAGGCATGGGCAAAAGTGCCGGCTAAGGCATAAGGCAGGGGCACAAGTGCCAGCTAAGGCATAAGGCAGGGGCAAAAGTGCCAGCTAAGGCATAAGGCAGGGGCAAAAGTGCCAGCTAAGGTATAAGGCAGGGGCAAAAGTGCAGGCTAAGGCATAAGGCAGGGGCACAAGTGCAGGCTAAGGCATAAGGCAGGGGCAAAAGTGCCGGCTAAGGCATAAGGCAAGGGCACAAGTGCCGGCTAAGGCATAAGGCAAGGGCACAAGTGCCGGCTAAGGCATAAGGCAGGGGCACATGTGCCGGCTAAGGCATAAGGCAGGGGCACAAGTACCTGATAGGTATAAGGCAGGGGCACAAGTGCCGGCTAAGACAAGGCAGGGGCACAAGTGCCAGCTAAGGCATAAAGGCAGGGGCACAAGTGCCGGCTAAGGCATAAAGCAGGGGCACAAGTGCCGGCTAAGGCATAAGGAAGGGGCACATGTGCCGGCTAAGGCATAAGGCAGTGGCACAAGTACCTGATAGGCATAAGGCAGAGTCACAAGTTCCGGCTAAGGCATAAGGCAGCGGCACAAGTGCCGGCTATGGCATAAGGCAGGGGCACAAGTGCCGGCTAAGGCATAAAGCAGGGGCACAAGTGCCGGCTAAAGCATAAGGCAGGGGCACAAGTGCCGGCTAAGGCATAAGGCAGGGGCACAAGTACCTCATAGGCATAAGGCAGGGGCACAAGTGCCGGCTAAGGCATAAGGCAGGGGCACAAGTGCCGGCTAAGGCATAAGGAAGGGGCACAAGTGCCGGCTAAGGCATAAGGAAGGGGCACAAGTGCTGGCTAAGGCTTAAGGCTAACTCTTTGCACTCTTTGCATTAAGGTTGAGGCACCCATAGGGGTGAAGAGCTAGCTTTCACCCCTCTACTCTGTACTTGGACATTGAGGACTACATCCTTTGTTGTACAGTGCGGAGCCACTCCACAACCCCATGCTCCAAGCGACCAGGCACTTGTTGTCTGTCCTCCATAAATGGGTAATGCCTTCTTCCCCATTTACAGTCGTGCATGCGCATTCAGACGGGACAAGAGCGAAGAGCGTAAAGCCTGTTCTGCGTGCCTAGCGGACAAGAAGCTTAAGGCAATAAAATAAGAAGACAGGGGCGCAAGTGCCGGCTAAGGCATAAGGCAGGGGCACAAGTGTCGGCTAGGCATAAGGCAGGGGCACAAGTGCCGGCTAAGGCATAAGGCAGGGGCACAAGTGCCGGCTAAGGCATAAGGCAGGGGCACAAGTGCCGGCTAAGGCATAAGGCAGGGGCACAAGTGCCGGCTAAGGCATAAGGCAGGGGCACAAGTGCCGGCTAAGGCATAAGGCAGGGGCACAAGTGCCGGCTAAGGCATAAGGCAGGGGCACAAGTGCCAGCTAAGGCATAAGGCAGGGGCACAAGTGTCGGCTAAGGCATAAGGCGGGGCAAAAGTAGCTGATAGGCATAAGGCAGGGGCACAAGTGCCGGCTGAGGCATAAGGCAGGGGCACAAGTGCCGGCTAAAGCATAAGGCAGGGGCACAAGTACCTAATTGGCATAAGTGAGGGGCACAAGTGCTGGCTAAGGCATAAGGCAGCGGCACAATTGCCGGCTAAAGCATAAGGCAGGGGCACAAGTGCCGGCTAAGGCATAAGGCAGGGGCAAAAGTGCCAGCTAAGGCATAAGGCAGGGGCAAAAGTGCAGGCTAAGGCATAAGGCAGGGGCACAAGTGCAGGCTAAGGCATAAGGCAGGGGCACAAGTGCCGGCTAAGGCATAAGGCAAGGGCACAAGTGCCGGCTAAGGCATAAGGCAAGGGCACAAGTGCCGGCTAAGGCATAAGGCAAGGGCACAAGTGCCGGCTAAGGCATAAGGCAGGGGCACAAGTGCCGGCTAAGGCATAAGGCAGGGGCACAAGTGCCGGCTAAGGCATAAGGCAGGGGCACATGTGCCGGCTAAGGCATAAGGCAGGGGCACAAGTACCTGATAGGTATAAGGCAGGGGCACAAGTGCCGGCTAAGACAAGGCAGGGGCACAAGTGCCAGCTAAGGCATAAAGGCAGGGGCACAAGTGCCGGCTAAGGCATAAAGCAGGGGCACAAGTGCCGGCTAAGGCATAAGGCAGGGGCACATGTGCCGGCTAAGGCATAAGGCAGGGGCACAAGTACCTGATAGGCATAAGGCAGAGTCACAAGTTCCGGCTAAGGCATAAGGCAGCGGCACAAGTGCCGGCTAAGGCATAAGGCAGGGGCACAAGTGCCGGCTAAGGCATAAAGCAGGGGCACAAGTGCCGGCTAAAGCATAAGGCAGGGGCACAAGTGCCGGCTAAGGCATAAGGCAGGGGCACAACTACCTCATAGGCATAAGGCAGGGGCACAAGTGCCGGCTAAGGCATAAGGCAGGGGCACAAGTGCCGGCTAAGGCATAAGGAAGGGGCACAAGTGCCGGCTAAGGCATAAGTCAGGGGCACAAGTGCTGGCTAAGGCTTAAGGCTAACTCTTTGCACTCTTTGCATTAAGGTTGAGGCACCCATAGGGGTGAAGAGCTAGCTTTCACCCCTCTACTCTGTACTTGGACATTGAGGACTACATCCTTTGTTGTACAGTGCGGAGCCACTCCACAACCCCATGCTCCAAGCGACCAGGCACTTGTTGTCTGTCCTCCATAAATGGGTAATGCCTTCTTCCCCATTTACAGTCGTGCATGCGCATTCAGACGGGACAAGAGCGAAGAGCGTAAAGCCTGTTCTGCGTGCCTAGCGGACAAGAAGCTTAAGGCAATAAAATAAAAAGACAGGGGCGCAAGTGCTGGCTAAGCATAAGGCAGGGGCACAAGTGTCGGCTAGGCATAAGGCAGGGGCACAAGTGCCGGCTAAGGCATAAGGCAGGGGCATAAGTGCCGGCTAAGGCATAAGGCAGGGGCACAAGTGCCGGCTAAGGCATAAGGCAGGGGCACAAGTGCCGGCTAAGGCATAAGGCAGGGGCACAAGTGCCGGCTAAGGCATAAGGCAGGGGCACAAGTGCCGGCTAAGGCATAAGGCAGGGGCACAAGTGCCGGCTAAGGCATAAGGCAGGGGCACAAGTGCCGGCTAAGGCATAAGGCAGGGGCACAAGTGCCGGCTAAGGCATAAGGCAGGGGCACAAGTGCCGGCTAAGGCAGGGGCACAAGTGCCAGCTAAGGCATAAGGCAGGGGCACAAGTGTCGGCTAAGGCATAAGGCGGGGCAAAAGTAGCTGATAGGCATAAGGCAGGGGCACAAGTGCCGGCTGAGGCATAAGGCAGGGGCACAAGTGCCGGCTAAAGCATAAGGCAGGGGCACAAGTACCTAATAGGCATAAGTGAGGGGCACAAGTGCTGGCTAAGGCATAAGGCAGCGGCACAATTGCCGGCTAAAGCATAAGGCAGGGGCACAAGTGCCGGCTAAGGCATAAGGCAGGGGCACAAGTACCTCATAGGCATAAGGCAGGGGCACAAGTGCCGGCTAAAGCATAAGGCAGGGGCACAAGTACCTGATAGGCATAAGGCAGGGGCACAAGTGCCGGCTAAGGCATAAGGCAGGGGCACAAGTGCCGGCTAAGGCATAAGCAGGGGCACAAGTGCCGGCTAAGGCATAAGGCAGGGGCACAAGTGCCGGCTAAGGCATAAGGCAGGGGCACAAGTGCCGGCTAAGGCATAAGGCAGGGGTACAAGTGCCGGCTAAGGCATAAGGCAGGGGCAAAAGTGCCGGCTAAGGCATAAGGCAGGGGCAAAAGTGCCGGCTAGGCATAAGACAGGGGCACAAGTGCCGGCTAAGGCATGAGGCAGGGGCACAAGTACGTGATAGGCATAAGGAAGGGGCACAAGTGCCTGCTAAGGCATAAGGCAGGGGCACATGTACCTAATAGGCATAAGGCAGGGGCACAAGTTCCGGCTAAGGCATAAGGCAGCGGCACAAGTGCCGGCTAAGGCACAAGGCATAAGGCAGGGGCACAAGTGCCGGCTAAAGCATAAGGCAGGGGCACAAGTACCTGATAGGCATAAGGCAGGGGCACAAGTGCCGGCTAAGGCATAAGGCAGGGGCACAAGTGCCGGCTAAGGCATAAGGCAGGGGCACAAGTGCCGGCTAAGGCATAAGGCAGGGGCACAAGTGCCGGCTAAGGCATAAGGCAGGGGCACAAGTGCCGGCTAAGGCATAAGGCAGGGGCACAAGTGCCGGCTAAGGCATAAGGCAGGGGCACAAGTGCCGGCTAAGGCAGGGGCACAAGTGCCAGCTAAGGCATAAGGCAGGGGCACAAGTGTCGGCTAAGGCATAAGGCGGGGCAAAAGTAGCTGATAGGCATAAGGCAGGGGCACAAGTGCCGGCTGAGGCATAAGGCAGGGGCACAAGTGCCGGCTAAAGCATAAGGCAGGGGCACAAGTACCTAATAGGCATAAGTGAGGGGCACAAGTGCTGGCTAAGGCATAAGGCAGCGGCACAATTGCCGGCTAAAGCATAAGGCAGGGGCACAAGTGCCGGCTAAGGCATAAGGCAGGGGCACAAGTACCTCATAGGCATAAGGCAGGGGCACAAGTGCCGGCTAAAGCATAAGGCAGGGGCACAAGTACCTGATAGGCATAAGGCAGGGGCACAAGTGCCGGCTAAGGCATAAGGCAGGGGCACAAGTGCCGGCTAAGGCATAAGCAGGGGCACAAGTGCCGGCTAAGGCATAAGGCAGGGGCACAAGTGCCGGCTAAGGCATAAGGCAGGGGCACAAGTGCCGGCTAAGGCATAAGGCAGGGGTACAAGTGCCGGCTAAGGCATAAGGCAGGGGCAAAAGTGCCGGCTAAGGCATAAGGCAGGGGCAAAAGTGCCGGCTAGGCATAAGACAGGGGCACAAGTGCCGGCTAAGGCATGAGGCAGGGGCACAAGTACGTGATAGGCATAAGGAAGGGGCACAAGTGCCTGCTAAGGCATAAGGCAGGGGCACATGTACCTAATAGGCATAAGGCAGGGGCACAAGTTCCGGCTAAGGCATAAGGCAGCGGCACAAGTGCCGGCTAAGGCACAAGGCATAAGGCAGGGGCACAAGTGCCGGCTAAAGCATAAGGCAGGGGCACAAGTACCTGATAGGCATAAGGCAGGGGCACAAGTGCCGGCTAAGGCATAAGGCAGGGGCACAAGTGCCGGCTAAGGCATGGGCAAAAGTGCCGGCTAAGGCATAAGGCAGGGGCACAAGTGCCAGCTAAGGCATAAGGCAGGGGCAAAAGTGCCAGCTAAGGCATAAGGCAGGGGCAAAAGTGCCAGCTAAGGTATAAGGCAGGGGCAAAAGTGCAGGCTAAGGCATAAGGCAGGGGCACAAGTGCAGGCTAAGGCATAAGGCAGGGGCAAAAGTGCCGGCTAAGGCATAAGGCAAGGGCACAAGTGCCGGCTAAGGCATAAGGCAAGGGCACAAGTGCCGGCTAAGGCATAAGGCAGGGGCACAAGTGCCGGCTAAGGCATAAGGCAGGGGCACATGTGCCGGCTAAGGCATAAGGCAGGGGCACAAGTACCTGATAGGTATAAGGCAGGGGCACAAGTGCCGGCTAAGACAAGGCAGGGGCACAAGTGCCAGCTAAGGCATAAAGGCAGGGGCACAAGTGCCGGCTAAGGCATAAAGCAGGGGCACAAGTGCCGGCTAAGGCATAAGGCAGGGGCACATGTGCCGGCTAAGGCATAAGGCAGTGGCACAAGTACCTGATAGGCATAAGGCAGAGTCACAAGTTCCGGCTAAGGCATAAGGCAGCGGCACAAGTGCCGGCTATGGCATAAGGCAGGGGCACAAGTGCCGGCTAAGGCATAAAGCAGGGGCACAAGTGCCGGCTAAAGCATAAGGCAGGGGCACAAGTGCCGGCTAAGGCATAAGGCAGGGGCACAAGTACCTCATAGGCATAAGGCAGGGGCACAAGTGCCGGCTAAGGCATAAGGCAGGGGCACAAGTGCCGGCTAAGGCATAAGGAAGGGGCACAAGTGCCGGCTAAGGCATAAGGAAGGGGCACAAGTGCTGGCTAAGGCTTAAGGCTAACTCTTTGCACTCTTTGCATTAAGGTTGAGGCACCCATAGGGGTGAAGAGCTAGCTTTCACCCCTCTACTCTGTACTTGGACATTGAGGACTACATCCTTTGTTGTACAGTGCGGAGCCACTCCACAACCCCATGCTCCAAGCGACCAGGCACTTGTTGTCTGTCCTCCATAAATGGGTAATGCCTTCTTCCCCATTTACAGTCGTGCATGCGCATTCAGACGGGACAAGAGCGAAGAGCGTAAAGCCTGTTCTGCGTGCCTAGCGGACAAGAAGCTTAAGGCAATAAAATAAGAAGACAGGGGCGCAAGTGCCGGCTAAGGCATAAGGCAGGGGCACAAGTGTCGGCTAGGCATAAGGCAGGGGCACAAGTGCCGGCTAAGGCATAAGGCAGGGGCACAAGTGCCGGCTAAGGCATAAGGCAGGGGCACAAGTGCCGGCTAAGGCATAAGGCAGGGGCACAAGTGCCGGCTAAGGCATAAGGCAGGGGCACAAGTGCCGGCTAAGGCATAAGGCAGGGGCACAAGTGCCGGCTAAGGCATAAGGCAGGGGCACAAGTGCCAGCTAAGGCATAAGGCAGGGGCACAAGTGTCGGCTAAGGCATAAGGCGGGGCAAAAGTAGCTGATAGGCATAAGGCAGGGGCACAAGTGCCGGCTGAGGCATAAGGCAGGGGCACAAGTGCCGGCTAAAGCATAAGGCAGGGGCACAAGTACCTAATTGGCATAAGTGAGGGGCACAAGTGCTGGCTAAGGCATAAGGCAGCGGCACAATTGCCGGCTAAAGCATAAGGCAGGGGCACAAGTGCCGGCTAAGGCATAAGGCAGGGGCAAAAGTGCCAGCTAAGGCATAAGGCAGGGGCAAAAGTGCAGGCTAAGGCATAAGGCAGGGGCACAAGTGCAGGCTAAGGCATAAGGCAGGGGCACAAGTGCCGGCTAAGGCATAAGGCAAGGGCACAAGTGCCGGCTAAGGCATAAGGCAAGGGCACAAGTGCCGGCTAAGGCATAAGGCAAGGGCACAAGTGCCGGCTAAGGCATAAGGCAGGGGCACAAGTGCCGGCTAAGGCATAAGGCAGGGGCACAAGTGCCGGCTAAGGCATAAGGCAGGGGCACATGTGCCGGCTAAGGCATAAGGCAGGGGCACAAGTACCTGATAGGTATAAGGCAGGGGCACAAGTGCCGGCTAAGACAAGGCAGGGGCACAAGTGCCAGCTAAGGCATAAAGGCAGGGGCACAAGTGCCGGCTAAGGCATAAAGCAGGGGCACAAGTGCCGGCTAAGGCATAAGGCAGGGGCACATGTGCCGGCTAAGGCATAAGGCAGGGGCACAAGTACCTGATAGGCATAAGGCAGAGTCACAAGTTCCGGCTAAGGCATAAGGCAGCGGCACAAGTGCCGGCTAAGGCATAAGGCAGGGGCACAAGTGCCGGCTAAGGCATAAAGCAGGGGCACAAGTGCCGGCTAAAGCATAAGGCAGGGGCACAAGTGCCGGCTAAGGCATAAGGCAGGGGCACAACTACCTCATAGGCATAAGGCAGGGGCACAAGTGCCGGCTAAGGCATAAGGCAGGGGCACAAGTGCCGGCTAAGGCATAAGGAAGGGGCACAAGTGCCGGCTAAGGCATAAGTCAGGGGCACAAGTGCTGGCTAAGGCTTAAGGCTAACTCTTTGCACTCTTTGCATTAAGGTTGAGGCACCCATAGGGGTGAAGAGCTAGCTTTCACCCCTCTACTCTGTACTTGGACATTGAGGACTACATCCTTTGTTGTACAGTGCGGAGCCACTCCACAACCCCATGCTCCAAGCGACCAGGCACTTGTTGTCTGTCCTCCATAAATGGGTAATGCCTTCTTCCCCATTTACAGTCGTGCATGCGCATTCAGACGGGACAAGAGCGAAGAGCGTAAAGCCTGTTCTGCGTGCCTAGCGGACAAGAAGCTTAAGGCAATAAAATAAAAAGACAGGGGCGCAAGTGCTGGCTAAGCATAAGGCAGGGGCACAAGTGTCGGCTAGGCATAAGGCAGGGGCACAAGTGCCGGCTAAGGCATAAGGCAGGGGCATAAGTGCCGGCTAAGGCATAAGGCAGGGGCACAAGTGCCGGCTAAGGCATAAGGCAGGGGCACAAGTGCCGGCTAAGGCATAAGGCAGGGGCACAAGTGCCGGCTAAGGCATAAGGCAGGGGCACAAGTGCCGGCTAAGGCATAAGGCAGGGGCACAAGTGCCGGCTAAGGCATAAGGCAGGGGCACAAGTGCCGGCTAAGGCATAAGGCAGGGGCACAAGTGCCGGTTAAGGCATAAGGCAGGGGCACAAGTGCCGGCTAAGGCAGGGGCACAAGTGCCAGCTAAGGCATAAGGCAGGGGCACAAGTGTCGGCTAAGGCATAAGGCGGGGCAAAAGTAGCTGATAGGCATAAGGTAGGGGCACAAGTGCCGGCTGAGGCATAAGGCAGGGGCACAAGTGCCGGCTAAAGCATAAGGCAGGGGCACAAGTACCTAATAGGCATAAGTGAGGGGCACAAGTGCTGGCTAAGGCATAAGGCAGCGGCACAATTGCCGGCTAAAGCATAAGGCAGGGGCACAAGTGCCGGCTAAGGCATAAGGCAGGGGCACAAGTACCTCATAGGCATAAGGCAGGGGCACAAGTGCCGGCTAAAGCATAAGGCAGGGGCACAAGTACCTGATAGGCATAAGGCAGGGGCACAAGTGCCGGCTAAGGCATAAGGCAGGGGCACAAGTGCCGGCTAAGGCATAAGCAGGGGCACAAGTGCCGGCTAAGGCATAAGGCAGGGGCACAAGTGCCGGCTAAGGCATAAGGCAGGGGCACAAGTGCCGGCTAAGGCATAAGGCAGGGGTACAAGTGCCGGCTAAGGCATAAGGCAGGGGCAAAAGTGCCGGCTAAGGCATAAGGCAGGGGCAAAAGTGCCGGCTAGGCATAAGACAGGGGCACAAGTGCCGGCTAAGGCATGAGGCAGGGGCACAAGTACGTGATAGGCATAAGGAAGGGGCACAAGTGCCTGCTAAGGCATAAGGCAGGGGCACATGTACCTAATAGGCATAAGGCAGGGGCACAAGTTCCGGCTAAGGCATAAGGCAGCGGCACAAGTGCCGGCTAAGGCACAAGGCATAAGGTAGGGGCACAAGTGCCGGCTAAAGCATAAGGCAGGGGCACAAGTACCTGATAGGCATAAGGCAGGGGCACAAGTGCCGGCTAAGGCATAAGGCAGGGGCACAAGTGCCGGCTAAGGCATGGGCAAAAGTGCCGGCTAAGGCATAAGGCAGGGGCACAAGTGCCAGCTAAGACATAAGGCAGGGGCAAAAGTGCCAGCTAAGGCATAAGGCAGGGGCAAAAGTGCCAGCTAAGGTATAAGGCAGGGGCAAAAGTGCAGGCTAAGGCATAAGGCAGGGGCACAAGTGCAGGCTAAGGCATAAGGCAGGGGCACAAGTGCCGGCTAAGGCATAAGGCAAGGGCACAAGTGCCGGCTAAGGCATAAGGCAAGGGCACAAGTGCCGGCTAAGGCATAAGGCAGGGGCACAAGTGCCGGCTAAGGCATAAGGCAGGGGCACAAGTGCCGGCTAAGGCATAAGGCAGGGGCACAAGTACCTGATAGGTATAAGGCAGGGGCACAAGTGCCGGCTAAGACAAGGCAGGGGCACAAGTGCCAGCTAAGGCATAAAGGCAGGGGCACAAGTGCCGGCTAAGGCATAAAGCAGGGGCACAAGTGCCGGCTAAGGCATAAGGCAGGGGCACATGTGCCGGCTAAGGCATAAGGCAGTGGCACAAGTACCTGATAGGCATAAGGCAGAGTCACAAGTTCCGGCTAAGGCATAAGGCAGCGGCACAAGTGCCGGCTATGGCATAAGGCAGGGGCACAAGTGCCGGCTAAAGCATAAGGCAGGGGCACAAGTGCCGGCTAAGGCATAAGGCAGGGGCACAAGTACCTCATAGGCATAAGGCAGGGGCACAAGTGCCGGCTAAGGCATAAGGCAGGGGCACAAGTGCCGGCTAAGGCATAAGGAAGGGGCACAAGTGCCGGCTAAGGCATAAGGAAGGGGCACAAGTGCTGGCTAAGGCTTAAGGCTAACTCTTTGCACTCTTTGCATTAAGGTTGAGGCACCCATAGGGGTGAAGAGCTAGCTTTCACCCCTCTACTCTGTACTTGGACATTGAGGACTACATCCTTTGTTGTACAGTGCGGAGCCACTCCACAACCCCATGCTCCAAGCGACCAGGCACTTGTTGTCTGTCCTCCATAAATGGGTAATGCCTTCTTCCCCATTTACAGTCGTGCATGCGCATTCAGACGGGACAAGAGCGAAGAGCGTAAAGCCTGTTCTGCGTGCCTAGCGGACAAGAAGCTTAAGGCAATAAAATAAGAAGACAGGGGCGCAAGTGCCGGCTAAGGCATAAGGCAGGGGCACAAGTGTCGGCTAGGCATAAGGCAGGGGCACAAGTGCCGGCTAAGGCATAAGGCAGGGGCACAAGTGCCGGCTAAGGCATAAGGCAGGGGCACAAGTGCCGGCTAAGGCATAAGGCAGGGGCACAAGTGCCGGCTAAGGCATAAGGCAGGGGCACAAGTGCCGGCTAAGGCATAAGGCAGGGGCACAAGTGCCGGCTAAGGCATAAGGCAGGGGCACAAGTGCCGGCTAAGGCATAAGGCAGGGGCACAAGTGCCAGCTAAGGCATAAGGCAGGGGCACAAGTGTCGGCTAAGGCATAAGGCGGGGCAAAAGTAGCTGATAGGCATAAGGCAGGGGCACAAGTGCCGGCTGAGGCATAAGGCAGGGGCACAAGTGCCGGCTAAAGAATAAGGCAGGGGCACAAGTACCTAATTGGCATAAGTGAGGGGCACAAGTGCTGGCTAAGGCATAAGGCAGCGGCACAATTGCCGGCTAAAGCATAAGGCAGGGGCACAAGTGCCGGCTAAGGCATAAGGCAGGGGCACAAGTACCTCATAGGCATAAGGCAGGGGCACAAGTGCCGGCTAAAGCATAAGGCAGGGGCACAAGTACCTGATAGGCATAAGGCAGGGGCACAAGTGCCGGCTAAGGCATAAGGCAGGGGCACAAGTGCCGGCTAAGGCATAAGCAGGGGCACATGTGCCGGCTAAGGCATAAGGCAGGGGCACAAGTGCCGGCTAAGGCATAAGGCAGGGGCAAAAGTGCCAGCTAAGGCATAAGGCAGGGGCAAAAGTGCCGGCTAAGGCATAAGGCAGGGGCAAAAGTGCCGGCTAGGCATAAGACAGGGGCACAAGTGCCGGCTAAGGCATGAGGCAGGGGCACAAGTACGTGATAGGCATAAGGAAGGGGCACAAGTGCCTGCTAAGGCATAAGGCAGGGGCACAAGTACCTAATAGGCATAAGGCAGGGGCACAAGTTCCGGCTAAGGCATAAGGCAGCGGCACAAGTGCCGGCTAAGGCACAAGGCATAAGGCAGGGGCACAAGTGCCGGCTAAAGCATAAGGCAGGGGCACAAGTACCTGATAGGCATAAGGCAGGGGCACAAGTGCCGGCTAAGGCATAAGGCAGGGGCACAAGTGCCGGCTAAGGCATGGGCAAAAGTGCCGGCTAAGGCATAAGGCAGGGGCACAAGTGCCAGCTAAGGCATAAGGCAGGGGCAAAAGTGCCAGCTAAGGCATAAGGCAGGGGCAAAAGTGCCAGCTAAGGCATAAGGCAGGGGCAAAAGTGCAGGCTAAGGCATAAGGCAGGGGCACAAATGCAGGCTAAGGCATAAGGCAGGGGCACAAGTGCAGGCTAAGGCATAAGGCAAGGGCACAAGTGCCGGCTAAGGCATAAGGCAAGGGCACAAGTGCCGGCTAAGGCATAAGGCAGGGGCACAAGTGCCGGCTAAGGCATAAGGCAGGGGCACATGTGCTGGCTAAGGCATAAGGCAGGGGCACAAGTACCTGATAGGTATAAGGCAGGGGCACAAGTGCCGGCTAAGACAAGGCAGGGGCACAAGTGCCAGCTAAGGCATAAAGGCAGGGGCACAAGTGCCGGCTAAGGCATAAAGCAGGGGCACAAGTGCCGGCTAAGGCATAAGGCAGGGGCACATGTGCCGGCTAAGGCATAAGGCAGGGGCACAAGTACCTGATAGGTATAAGGCAGGGGCACAAGTGCCGGCTAAGACAAGGCAGGGGCACAAGTGCCAGCTAAGGCATAAAGGCAGGGGCACAAGTGCCGGCTAAGGCATAAAGCAGGGGAACAAGTGCCGGCTAAGGCATAAGGCAGGGGCACATGTGCCGGCTAAGGCATAAGGCAGTGGCACAAGTACCTGATAGGCATAAGGCAGAGTCACAAGTTCCGGATAAGGCATAAGGCAGCGGTACAAGTGCCGGCTATGGCATAAGGCAGGGGCACAAGTGCCGGCTAAGGCATAAAGCAGGGGCACAATTGCCGGCTAAAGCATAAGGCAGGGGCACAAGTGCCGGCTAAGGCATAAAGCAGGGGCACAAGTGCCGGCTAAGGCATAAGGCAGGGGCACATGTGCCGGCTAAGGCATAAGGCAGTGGCACAAGTACCTGATAGGCATAAGGCAGAGTCACAAGTTCCGGCTAAGGGATAAGGCAGCGGCACAAGTGCCGGCTATGGCATAAGGCAGGGGCACAAGTGCCGGCTAAGGCATAAAGCAGGGGCACAAGTGCCGGCTAAAGCATAAGGCAGGGGCACAAGTGCCGGCTAAGGCATAAGGCAGGGGCACAAGTACCTCATAGGCATAAGGCAGGGGCACAAGTGCCGGCTAAGGCATAAGGCAGGGGCACAAGTGCCGGCTAAGGCATAAGGAAGGGGCACAAGTGCCGGCTAAGGCATAAGTCAGGGGCACAAGTGCTGGCTAAGGCTTAAGGCTAACTCTTTGCACTCTTTGCATTAAGGTTGAGGCACCCATAGGGGTGAAGAGCTAGCTTTCACCCCTCTACTCTGTACTTGGACATTGAGGACTACATCCTTTGTTGTACAGTGCGGAGCCACTCCACAACCCCATGCTCCAAGCGACCAGGCACTTGTTGTCTGTCCTCCATAAATGGGTAATGCCTTCTTCCCCATTTACAGTCGTGCATGCGCATTCAGACGGGACAAGAGCGAAGAGCGTAAAGCCTGTTCTGCGTGCCTAGCGGACAAGAAGCTTAAGGCAATAAAATAAAAAGACAGGGGCGCAAGTGCTGGCTAAGCATAAGGCAGGGGCACAAGTGCCGGCTAAGGCATAAGGCAGGGGCACAAGTGCCGGCTAAGGCATAAGGCAGGGGCACAAGTGCCGGCTAAGGCATAAGGCAGGGGCACAAGTGCCGGCTAAGGCATAAGGCAGGGGCACAAGTGCCGGCTAAGGCATAAGGCAGGGGCACAAGTGCCGGCTAAGGCATAAGGCAGGGGCACAAGTGCCAGCTAAGGCATAAGGCAGGGGCACAAGTGTCGGCTAAGGCATAAGGCGGGGCAAAAGTAGCTGATAGGCATAAGGCAGGGGTACAAGTGCCGGCTGAGGCATAAGGCAGGGGCACAAGTGCCGGCTAAAGCATAAGGCAGGGGCACAAGTACCTAATTGGCATAAGTGAGGGGCACAAGTGCTGGCTAAGGCATAAGGCAGCGGCACAATTGCCGGCTAAAGCATAAGGCAGGGGCACAAGTGCCGGCTAAGGCATAAGGCAGGGGCACAAGTACATCATAGGCATAAGGCAGGGGCACAAGTGCCGGCTAAAGCATAAGGCAGGGGCACAAGTACCTGATAGGCATAAGGCAGGGGCACAAGTGCCGGCTAAGGCATAAGGCAGGGGCACAAGTGCCGGCTAAGGCATAAGGCAGGGGCACATGTGCCGGCTAAGGCATAAGGCAGGGGCACAAGTGCCGGCTAAGGCATAAGGCAGGGGCAAAAGTGCCGGCTAAGGCATAAGGCAGGGGCAAAAGTGCCGGCTAGGCATAAGACAGGGGCACAAGTGCCGGCTAAGGCATGAGGCAGGGGCACAAGTACGTGATAGGCATAAGGAAGGGGCACAAGTGCCTGCTAAGGCATAAGGCAGGGGCACAAGTACCTAATAGGCATAAGGCAGGGGCACAAGTTCCGGCTAAGGCATAAGGCAGCGGCACAAGTGCCGGCTAAGGCACAAGGCATAAGGCAGGGGCACAAGTGCCGGCTAAAGCATAAGGCAGGGGCACAAGTACCTGATAGGCATAAGGCAGGGGCACAAGTGCCGGCTAAGGCATAAGGCAGGGGCAAAAGTGCCGGCTAAGGCATAAGGCAGGGGCAAAAGTGCCGGCTAAGGCATAAGGCAGGGGCAAAAGTGCCGGCTAGGCATAAGACAGGGGCACAAGTGCCGGCTAAGGCATGAGGCAGGGGCACAAGTACGTGATAGGCATAAGGAAGGGGCACAAGTGCCTGCTAAGGCATAAGGCAGGGGCACAAGTACCTAATAGGCATAAGGCAGGGGCACAAGTGCCGGCTAAGGCATAAGGCAGGGGCACAAGTGCCGGCTAAGGCATAAGGCAGGGGCACAAGTGCCGGCTAAGGCATAAGGCAGGGGCACAAGTGCCGGCTAAGGCATAAGGCAGGGGCACAAGTGCCGGCTAAGGCATAAGGCAGGGGCACAAGTGCCGGCTAAGGCATAAGGCAGGGGCACAAGTGCCGGCTAAGGCATAAGGCAGGGGCACAAGTGCCGGCTAAGGCATAAGGCAGGGGCACAAGTGCCGGCTAAGGCATAAGACAGGGGCACAAGTGCCGACTAAGGCATAAGGCAGGGGCACAAGTGCCGGCTAAGGCAGGGGCACAAGTGCCGGCTAAGGCATAAGGCAGGGGCACAAGTGCCGGCTAAGGCATAAGGCAGGGGCACAAGTGCCGGCTAAGGCATAAGGCAGGGGCACAAGTGCCGGCTAAGGCATAAGGCAAGGGCACAAGTGCCGGCTAAGGCATAAGGCAGGGGCACAAGTGCCGGCTAAGGCATAAGGCAGGGGCACAAGTGCCGGCTAAGGCATGAGGCAGGGGCTCAAGTGCCGGCTAAGTCATAAGGCAGGGGCACAAGTGCCGGCTAAGGCATAAGGCAGGGGCAAAAGTAGCTGATAGGCATAAGGCAGGGGCACAAGTGCCGGCTAAGGCATAAGGCAGGGGCACAAGTGCCGGCTAAGGCATAAGGCGGGGGCACAAGTGCCGGCTAAGGCATAAGGCAGGGGCACAAGTGCCGGCTTAGGCATAAGGCAGGGGCACAAGTGCCGGCTAAGGCATAAGGCAGGGGCACAAGTGCCGGCTAAGGCATAAGGCAGGGGCTCAAGTGCCGGCTAAGGCAGGGGCACAAGTGCCGGCTAAGGCATAAGGCAGGGGCTCAAGTGCCGGCTAAGGCATAAGGCAGGGGCTCAAGTGCCGGCTAAGTCATAAGGCAGGGGCACAAGTGCCGGCTAAGGCATAAGGCAGGGGCAAAAGTAGCTGATAGGCATAAGGCAGGGGCACAAGTGCCGGCTAAGGCATAAGGCAGGGGCACAAGTGCCGGCTAAGGCATAAGGCGGGGGCACAAGTGCCGGCTTAGGCATAAGGCAGGGGCACAAGTGCCGGCTAAGGCATAAGGCAGGGGCACAAGTGCCGGCTAAGGCATAAGGCAGGGGCACAAGTGCCGGCTAAGGCATAAGGCAGGGGCACAAGTGCCGGCTAAGGCATAAGGCAGGGGCACAAATGCCAGCTAAGGCATAAGGCAGGGGCTCAAGTGCCGGCTAAGGCATAAGGCAGGGGCACAAGTGCCGGCTAAGGCATAAGGCAGGGGCACAAGTGCCAGCTAAGGCATAAGGCAGGGGCACATGTGCCGGCTAAGGCATAAGGCAGTGGCACAAGTACCTGATAGGCATAAGGCAGAGTCACAAGTTCCGGCTAAGGCATAAGGCAGCGGCACAAGTGCCGGCTATGGCATAAGGCAGGGGCACAAGTGCCGGCTAAGGCATAAAGCAGGGGCACAAGTGCCGGCTAAAGCATAAGGCAGGGGCACAAGTGCCGGCTAAGGCATAAGGCAGGGGCACAAGTGCCGGCTAAGGCATAAGGCAAGGGCACAAGTGCCGGCTAAGGCATAAGGCAGGGGCACAAGTGCCGGCTAAGGCATAAGGCAGGGGCACAAGTGCCGGCTAAGGCATGAGGCAGGGGCTCAAGTGCCGGCTAAGTCATAAGGCAGGGGCACAAGTGCCGGCTAAGGCATGAGGCAGGGGCTCAAGTGCCGGCTAAGTCATAAGGCAGGGGCACAAGTGCCGGCTAAGGCATAAGGCAGGGGCACAAGTGCCGGCTAAGGCATGAGGCAGGGGCTCAAGTGCCGGCTAAGTCATAAGGCAGGGGCACAAGTGCCGGCTAAGGCATAAGGCAGGGGCAAAAGTGCCGGCTAAGGCAGGGGCACAAGTGCCGGCTAAGGCATAAGGCAGGGGCACAAGTGCCGGCTAAGGCATAAGGCAGGGGCACAAGTGCCGGCTAAGGCATAAGGCAGGGGCACAAGTGCCGGCTAAGGCATAAGACAGGGGCACAAGTGCCGACTAAGGCATAAGGCAGGGGCACAAGTGCCGGCTAAGGCAGGGGCACAAGTGCCGGCTAAGGCATAAGGCAGGGGCACAAGTGCCGGCTAAGGCATAAGGCAGGGGCACAAGTGCCGGCTAAGGCATAAGGCAGGGGCACAAGTGCCGGCTAAGGCATAAGGCAAGGGCACAAGTGCCGGCTAAGGCATAAGGCAGGGGCACAAGTGCCGGCTAAGGCATAAGGCAGGGGCACAAGTGCCGGCTAAGGCATGAGGCAGGGGCTCAAGTGCCGGCTAAGTCATAAGGCAGGGGCACAAGTGCCGGCTAAGGCATAAGGCAGGGGCAAAAGTAGCTGATAGGCATAAGGCAGGGGCACAAGTGCCGGCTAAGGCATAAGGCAGGGGCACAAGTGCCGGCTAAGGCATAAGGCGGGGGCACAAGTGCCGGCTAAGGCATAAGGCAGGGGCACAAGTGCCGGCTTAGGCATAAGGCAGGGGCACAAGTGCCGGCTAAGGCATAAGGCAGGGGCACAAGTGCCGGCTAAGGCATAAGGCAGGGGCTCAAGTGCCGGCTAAGGCAGGGGCACAAGTGCCGGCTAAGGCATAAGGCAGGGGCTCAAGTGCCGGCTAAGGCATAAGGCAGGGGCTCAAGTGCCGGCTAAGTCATAAGGCAGGGGCACAAGTGCCGGCTAAGGCATAAGGCAGGGGCAAAAGTAGCTGATAGGCATAAGGCAGGGGCACAAGTGCCGGCTAAGGCATAAGGCAGGGGCACAAGTGCCGGCTAAGGCATGAGGCAGGGGCTCAAGTGCCGGCTAAGTCATAAGGCAGGGGCACAAGTGCCGGCTAAGGCATAAGGCAGGGGCACAAGTGCCGGCTAAGGCATAAGGCAGGGGCACAAGTGCCGGCTAAGGCATAAGACAGGGGCACAAGTGCCGACTAAGGCATAAGGCAGGGGCACAAGTGCCGGCTAAGGCAGGGGCACAAGTGCCGGCTAAGGCATAAGGCAGGGGCACAAGTGCCGGCTAAGGCATAAGGCAGGGGCACAAGTGCCGGCTAAGGCATAAGGCAGGGGCACAAGTGCCGGCTAAGGCATAAGGCAAGGGCACAAGTGCCGGCTAAGGCATAAGGCAGGGGCACAAGTGCCGGCTAAGGCATAAGGCAGGGGCACAAGTGCCGGCTAAGGCATGAGGCAGGGGCTCAAGTGCCGGCTAAGTCATAAGGCAGGGGCACAAGTGCCGGCTAAGGCATAAGGCAGGGGCAAAAGTAGCTGATAGGCATAAGGCAGGGGCACAAGTGCCGGCTAAGGCATAAGGCAGGGGCACAAGTGCCGGCTAAGGCATAAGGCGGGGGCACAAGTGCCGGCTAAGGCATAAGGCAGGGGCACAAGTGCCGGCTTAGGCATAAGGCAGGGGCACAAGTGCCGGCTAAGGCATAAGGCAGGGGCACAAGTGCCGGCTAAGGCATAAGGCAGGGGCTCAAGTGCCGGCTAAGGCAGGGGCACAAGTGCCGGCTAAGGCATAAGGCAGGGGCTCAAGTGCCGGCTAAGGCATAAGGCAGGGGCTCAAGTGCCGGCTAAGTCATAAGGCAGGGGCACAAGTGCCGGCTAAGGCATAAGGCAGGGGCAAAAGTAGCTGATAGGCATAAGGCAGGGGCACAAGTGCCGGCTAAGGCATAAGGCAGGGGCACAAGTGCCGGCTAAGGCATAAGGCGGGGGCACAAGTGCCGGCTTAGGCATAAGGCAGGGGCACAAGTGCCGGCTAAGGCATAAGGCAGGGGCACAAGTGCCGGCTAAGGCATAAGGCAGGGGCACAAGTGCCGGCTAAGGCATAAGGCAGGGGCACAAGTGCCGGCTAAGGCATAAGGCAGGGGCACAAATGCCAGCTAAGGCATAAGGCAGGGGCTCAAGTGCCGGCTAAGGCATAAGGCAGGGGCACAAGTGCCGGCTAAGGCATAAGGCAGGGGCACAAGTGCCAGCTAAGGCATAAGGCAGGGGCACATGTGCCGGCTAAGGCATAAGGCAGTGGCACAAGTACCTGATAGGCATAAGGCAGAGTCACAAGTTCCGGCTAAGGCATAAGGCAGCGGCACAAGTGCCGGCTATGGCATAAGGCAGGGGCACAAGTGCCGGCTAAGGCATAAAGCAGGGGCACAAGTGCCGGCTAAAGCATAAGGCAGGGGCAAAAGTGCCGGCTAAGGCATAAGGCAGGGGCACAAGTGCCGGCTAAGGCATAAGGCAAGGGCACAAGTGCCGGCTAAGGCATAAGGCAGGGGCACAAGTGCCGGCTAAGGCATAAGGCAGGGGCACAAGTGCCGGCTAAGGCATGAGGCAGGGGCTCAAGTGCCGGCTAAGTCATAAGGCAGGGGCACAAGTGCCGGCTAAGGCATGAGGCAGGGGCTCAAGTGCCGGCTAAGTCATAAGGCAGGGGCACAAGTGCCGGCTAAGGCATAAGGCAGGGGCACAAGTGCCGGCTAAGGCATGAGGCAGGGGCTCAAGTGCCGGCTAAGTCATAAGGCAGGGGCACAAGTGCCGGCTAAGGCATAAGGCAGGGGCAAAAGTAGCTGATAGGCATAAGGCAGGGGCACAAGTGCCGGCTAAGGCATAAGGCAGGGGCACAAGTGCCGGCTAAGGCATAAGGCGGGGGCACAAGTGCCGGCTAAGGCATAAGGCAGGGGCACAAGTGCCGGCTTAGGCATAAGGCAGGGGCACAAGTGCCGGCTAAGGCATAAGGCAGGGGCACAAGTGCCGGCTAAGGCATAAGGCAGGGGCTCAAGTGCCGGCTAAGGCAGGGGCACAAGTGCCGGCTAAGGCATAAGGCAGGGGCTCAAGTGCCGGCTAAGTCATAAGGCAGGGGCACAAGTGCCGGCTAAGGCATAAGGCAGGGGCAAAAGTAGCTGATAGGCATAAGGCAGGGGCACAAGTGCCGGCTAAGGCATAAGGCAGGGGCACAAGTGCCGGCTAAGGCATAAGGCGGGGGCACAAGTGCCGGCTTAGGCATAAGGCAGGGGCACAAGTGCCGGCTAAGGCATAAGGCAGGGGCACAAGTGCCGGCTAAGGCATAAGGCAGGGGCTCAAGTGCCGGCTAAGGCATAAGGCAGGGGCACAAGTGCCGGCTAAGGCATAAGGCAGGGGCGCAAGTGCCGGCTAAGGCATAAGGCAGGGGCGCAAGTGCCGGCTAAGGCATAAGGCAGGGGCACGAGTGCCGGCTAAGGCATAAGGCAGGGGCACGAGTGCCGGCTAAGGCATAAGGCAGGGGCACGAGTGCCGGCTAAGGCATAAGGCAGGGGCACGAGTGCCGGCTAAGGCATAAGGCAGGGGCACGAGTGCCGGCTAAGGCATAAGGCAGGGGCACGAGTGCCGGCTAAGGCATAAGGCAGGGGCACGAGTGCCGGCTAAGGCATAAGGCAGGGGCACGAGTGCCGGCTAAGGCATAAGGCAGGGGCAAGAGTGCCGGCTAAGGCATAAGGCAGGGGCACGAGTGCCGGCTAAGGCATAAGGCAGGGGCACGAGTGCCGGCTAAGGCATAAGGCAGGGGCACGAGTGCCGGCTAAGGCATAAGGCAGGGGCACGAGTGCCGGCTAAGGCATAAGGCAGGGGCACAAGTGCCGGCTAAGGCATAAGGCAGGGGCACAAGTGCCGGCTAAGGAATAAGGCAGGGGCACAAGTGCCGGCTAAGGCATAAGGCAGGGGCACAAGTGCCGGCTAAGGCATAAGGCAGGGGCACAAGTGCCGGCTAAGGCATAAGGCAGGGGCGCAAGTGCCGGCTAAGGCATAAGGCAGGGGCGCAAGTGCCGGCTAAGGCATAAGGCAGGGGCGCAAGTGCCGGCTAAGGCATAAGGCAGGGGCGCAAGTGCCGGCTAAGGCATAAGGCAGGGGCGCAAGTGCCGGCTAAGGCATAAGGCAGGGGCGCAAGTGCCGGCTAAGGCATAAGGCAGGGGCGCGAGTGCCGGCTAAGGCATAAGGCAGGGGCGCGAGTGCCGGCTAAGGCATAAGGCAGGGGCACGAGTGCCGGCTAAGGCATAAGGCAGGGGCACGAGTGCCGGCTAAGGCATAAGGCAGGGGCACGAGTGCCGGCTAAGGCATAAGGCAGGGGCACGAGTGCCGGCTAAGGCATAAGGCAGGGGCACGAGTGCCGGCTAAGGCATAAGGCAGGGGCACGAGTGCCGGCTAAGGCATAAGGCAGGGGCACGAGTGCCGGCTAAGGCATAAGGCAGGGGCACGAGTGCCGGCTAAGGCATAAGGCAGGGGCACGAGTGCCGGCTAAGGCATAAGGCAGGGGCACGAGTGCCGGCTAAGGCATAAGGCAGGGGCACGAGTGCCGGCTAAGGCATAAGGCAGGGGCACGAGTGCCGGCTAAGGCATAAGGCAGGGGCACGAGTGCCGGCTAAGGCATAAGGCAGGGGCACAAGTGCCGGCTAAGGCATAAGGCAGGGGCACAAGTGCCGGCTAAGGCATAAGGCAGGGGCACAAGTGCCGGCTAAGGCATAAGGCAGGGGCACAAGTGCCGGCTAAGGCATAAGGCAGGGGCACAAGTGCCGGCTAAGGCATAAGGCAGGGGCAAAAGTAGCTGATAGGCATAAGGCAGGGGCACAAGTGCCGGCTGAGGCATAAGGAAGGGGCACAAGTGCCGGCTAAAGCATAAGGCAGGGGCACAAGTGCCGGCTAAAGCATAAGGCAGGGGCACAAGTGCCGGCTAAAGCATAAGGCAGGGGCACAAGTGCCGGCTAAGGCATAAGGCAGGGGCAAAAGTAGCTGATAGGCATAAGGCAGGGGCACAAGTGCCGGCTAAGGCATAAGGCAGGGGCACAAGTGCCGGCTAAGGCATAAGGCAGGGGCACAAGTGCCGGCTAAGGCATAAGGCAGGGGCACAAGTGCCGGCTAAGGCATAAGGCAGGGGCACAAGTGCCGGCTAAGGCATAAGGCAGGGGCACAAGTGCCGGTAAGGCATAAGGCAGGGGCACAAGTGCCGGCTAAGGCATAAGGCAGGGGCACAAGTGCCGGCTAAGGCATAAGGCAGGGGCACAAGTGCCGGCTAAGGCATAAGGCAGGGGCACAAGTGCCGGCTAAGGCATAAGGCAGGGGCAAAAGTAGCTGATAGGCATAAGGCAGGGGCACAAGTGCCGGCTGAGGCATAAGGAAGGGGCACAAGTGCCGGCTGAGGCATAAGGAAGGGGCACAAGTGCCGGCTAAAGCATAAGGCAGGGGCACAAGTGCCGGCTAAAGCATAAGGCAGGGGCACAAGTGCCGGCTAAAGCATAAGGCAGGGGCAAAAGTAGCTGATAGGCATAAGGCAGGGGCACAAGTGCCGGCTAAGGCATAAGGCAGGGGCACAAGTGCCGGCTAAGGCATAAGGCAGGGGCACAAGTGCCGGCTAAGGCATAAGGCAGGGGCACAAGTGCCGGCTAAGGCATAAGGCAGGGGCACAAGTGCCGGCTAAGGCATAAGGCAGGGGCAAAAGTAGCTGATAGGCATAAGGCAGGGGCACAAGTGCCGGCTGAGGCATAAGGAAGGGGCACAAGTGCCGGCTAAAGCATAAGGCAGGGGCACAAGTGCCGGCTAAAGCATAAGGCAGGGGCACAAGTGCCGGCTAAAGCATAAGGCAGGGGCACAAGTGCCGGCTAAGGCATAAGGCAGGGGCAAAAGTAGCTGATGGGCATAAGGCAGGGGCACAAGTGCCGGCTAAGGCATAAGGCAGGGGCACAAGTGCCGGCTAAGGCATAAGGCAGGGGCACAAGTGCCGGCTAAGGCATAAGGCAGGGGCACAAGTGCCGGCTAAGGCATAAGGCAGGGGCACAAGTGCCGGCTAAGGCATAAGGCAGGGGCACAAGTGCCGGTAAGGCATAAGGCAGGGGCACAAGTGCCGGCTAAGGCATAAGGCAGGGGCACAAGTGCCGGCTAAGGCATAAGGCAGGGGCACAAGTGCCGGCTAAGGCATAAGGCAGGGGCACAAGTGCCGGCTAAGGCATAAGGCAGGGGCAAAAGTAGCTGATAGGCATAAGGCAGGGGCACAAGTGCCGGCTGAGGCATAAGGAAGGGGCACAAGTGCCGGCTAAAGCATAAGGCAGGGGCACAAGTGCCGGCTAAAGCATAAGGCAGGGGCACAAGTGCCGGCTAAAGCATAAGGCAGGGGCACAAGTGCCGGCTAAAGCATAAGGCAGGGGCA
Source organism: Ranitomeya variabilis (assembly GCF_051348905.1). Taxonomy (NCBI): domain Eukaryota; kingdom Metazoa; phylum Chordata; class Amphibia; order Anura; family Dendrobatidae; genus Ranitomeya; species Ranitomeya variabilis. Next base: position 324,291,893 of record NC_135234.1, read on the forward strand.
AAAGTAGCTGATAGGCATAAGGCAGGGGCACAAGTGCCGGCTAAGGCATAAGGCAGGGGCACAAGTGCCGGCTAAGGCATAAGGCAGGGGCACAAGTGCCGGCTAAGGCATAAGGCAGGGGCACAAGTGCCGGCTAAGGCATAAGGCAGGGGCACAAGTGCCGGCTAAGGCATAAGGCAGGGGCACAAGTGCCGGCTAAGGCATAAGGCAGGGGCACAAGTGCCGGCTAAGGCATAAGGCAGGGGCACAAGTGCCGGCTAAGGCATAAGGCAGGGGCACAAGTGCCGGCTAAGGCATAAGGCAGCGGCACAAGTACCTGGTAGGCATAAGGCAGGGGCACAAGTGCCGGCTAAGGCATAAGGCAGGGGCACAAGTGCCGGCTAAGGCATAAGGCAGGGGCACAAGTGCCGGCTAAGGCATAAGGCAGGGGCACAAGTGCCGGCTAAGGCATAAGGCAGGGGCACAAGTGCCGGGTAAGGCATAAGGCAGGGGCACAAGTGCCGGCTAAGGCATAAGGCAGGGGCACAAGTGCCGGCTAAGGCATAAGGCAGGGGCACAAGTGCCGGCTAAGGCATAAGACAGGGGCACAAGTGCCGGCTAAGGCATAAGGCAGGGGCACAAGTGCCGGCTAAGGCATAAGGCAGGGGCACAAGTGCCGGCTAAGGCATAAGGCAGGGGCACAAGTGCCGGCTAAGGCATAAGGCAGGGGCACAAGTGCCGGCTAAGGCATAAGGCAGGGGCACAAGTGCCGGCTAAGGCATAAGGCAGGGGCACAAGTGCCGGCTAAGGCATAAGGCAGGGGCACAAGTGCCGGCTAAGGCATAAGGCAGGGGCACAAGTGCCGGCTAAGGCATAAGGCAGGGGCACAAGTGCCGGCTAAGGCATAAGGCAGGGGCACAAGTGCCGGCTAAGGCATAAGGCAGGGGCACAAGTGCCGGCTAAGGCATAAGGCAGGGGCACAAGTGCCGGCTAAGGCATAAGGCAGGGGCACAAGTGCCGGCTAAGGCATAAGGCAGGGGCACAAGTGCCGGCTAAGGCATAAGGCAGGGGCACAAGTGCCGGCTAAGGCATAAGGCAGGGGCAAAAGTAGCTGATAGGCATAAGGCAGGGGCACAAGTGCCGGCTGAGGCATAAGGAAGGGGCACAAGTGTCGGCTAAAGCATAAGGCAGGGGCACAAGTGCCGGCTAAAGCATAAGGTAGGGGCACAAGTGGCGGCTAAGGCATAAGGCAGGGGCACAAGTGCCGGCTAAGGAATAAGGCAGAGGCACAAGTGCCAGCTAAGGCATAAGGCAGGGGCACAAGTGCCGGCTAAGGCATAAGGCAGGGGAACAAGTGCCGGCTAAGGCATAAGGCAGGGGAACAAGTGCCGGCTAAGGCATAAGGCATAAGGCAGGGGCACAAGTGCCGGCTAAGGCATAAGGCAGGGGCACAACTGCCGGCTAAGGCATAAGGCAGGGGCACAAGTGCCGGCTAAGGCATAAGGCAGGGGCACAAGTGCCGGCTAAGGCATAAGGCAGGGGCACAAGTGCCGGCTAAGGCATAAGGCAGGGGCACAATTGCCGGCTAAGGCATAAGGCAGGTGCACAAGTGCTGGCTAAGACATAAGGCTAACTCTTTGCACTCTTTGCATTAAGGTTGAGGCACCCATAGGGGTGAAGAGCTAGCTTTCACCCCTCTACTCTGTACTTGGACATTGAGGACTAGATCCTTTGTTGTACAGTGCGGAGCCACTCCACAACCCCATGCTCCAAGCGACCAGGCACTTCTTGTCTGTCCTCCATAAATGGGTAATGCCTTCTTCCCCATTTACAGTCGTGCATGCGCATTCAGACTGGACAAGAGCGAAGAGCGTAAAGCCTGTTCTGCGTGCCTAGCGGACAAGAAGCTTAAGGCAATAAAATAAGAAGACAGGGGCGCAAGTGCCGGCTAAGGCATAAGGCAGGGGCACAAGTGCCGGCTAAGGCATAAGGCAGGGGCACAAGTGCCGGCTAAGGCATAAGGCAGGGGCACAAGTGCCGGCTAAGGCATAAGGCAGGGGCACAAGTGCCGGCTAAGGCATAAGGCAGGGGCACAAGTGCCGGCTAAGGCATAAGGCAGGGGCACAAGTGCCGGCTAAGGCATAAGGCAGGGGCACAAGTGCCGGCTAAGGCATAAGGCAGGGGCACAAGTGCCGGCTAAGGCATAAGGCAGGGGCACAAGTGCCGGCTAAGGCATAAGGCAGGGGCACAAGTGCCGGCTAAGGCATAAGGCAGGGGCACAAGTGCCGGCTAAGGCATAAGGCAGGGGCACAAGTGCCGGCTAAGGCATAAGGCAGGGGCACAAGTGCCGGCTAAGGCATAAGGCAGGGGCACAAGTGCCGGCTAAGGCATAAGGCAGGGGCACAAGTGCCGGCTAAGGCATAAGGCAGGGGCACAAGTGCCGGCTAAGGCATAAGGCAGGGGCACAAGTGCCGGCTAAGGCATAAGGCAGGGGCACAAGTGCCGGCTAAGGCATAAGGCAGGGGCACAAGTGCCGGCTAAGGCATAAGGCTGGGGCAAAAGTAGCTGATAGGCATAAGGCAGGGGCAAAAGTAGCTGATAGGCATAAGGCAGGGGCACAAGTGCCGGCTGAGGCATAAGGAAGGGGCACAAGTGTCGGCTAAAGCATAAGGCAGGGGCACAAGTGCCGGCTAAAGCATAAGGTAGGGGCACAAGTGCCGGCTAAGGCATAAGGCAGGGGCACAAGTGCCGGCTAAGGAATAAGGCAGAGGCACAAGTGCCGGATAAGGCATAAGGCAAGGGCACAAGTGCCGGCTAAGGCATAAGGCAGGGGAACAAGTGCCGGCTAAGGCATAAGGCAGGGGAACAAGTGCCGGCTAAGGCATAAGGCAGGGGAACAAGTGCCGGCTAAGGCATAAGGCAGGGGAACAAGTGCCGGCTAAGGCATAAGGCAGGGGCACAACTGCCGGCTAAGGCATAAGGCAGGGGCACAAGTGCCGGCTAAGGCATAAGGCAGGGGCACAAGTGCCGGCTAAGGCATAAGGCAGGGGCACAAGTGCCGGCTAAGGCATAAGGCAGGGGCACAATTGCCGGCTAAGGCATAAGGCAGGTGCACAAGTGCTGGCTAAGACATAAGGCTAACTCTTTGCACTCTTTGCATTAAGGTTGAGGCACCCATAGGGGTGAAGAGCTAGCTTTCACCCCTCTACTCTGTACTTGGACATTGAGGACTAGATCCTTTGTTGTACAGTGCGGAGCCACTCCACAACCCCATGCTCCAAGCTACCAGGCACTTCTTGTCTGTCCTCCATAAATGGGTAATGCCTTCTTCCCCATTTACAGTCGTGCATGCGCATTCAGACGGGACAAGAGCGAAGAGCGTAAAGCCTGTTCTGCGTGCCTAGCGGACAAGAAGCTTAAGGCAATAAAATAAGAAGACAGGGGCGCAAGTGCAGGCTAGGCATAAGGCAGGGGCACAAGTGCCGGCTAAGGCATAAGGCAGGGGCACAAGTGCCGGCTAAGGCATAAGGCAGGGGCACAAGTGCCGGCTAAGGCATAAGGCAGGGGCACAAGTGCCGGCTAAGGCATAAGGCAGGGGCACAAGTGCCGGCTAAGGCATAAGGCAGGGGCACAAGTGCCGGCTAAGGCATAAGGCAGGGGCACAAGTGCCGGCTAAGGCATAAGGCAGGGGTACAAGTGCTGGCTATGGCATAAGGCAGGGGCACAAGTGCCGGCTAAGGCATAAGGCGGGGCACAAGTGCCGGCTAAGGCATAAGGCAGGGGCAAAAGTAGCTGATAGGCATAAGGCAGAGGCACAAGTGCCGGCTGAGGCATAAGGCAGGGGCAAAAGTGCCGGCTAAGGCATAATGCAGGGACACAAGTGCCGGCTAAGGCATAAGGCAGGGGCACAAGTGCCGGCTAAGGCATAAGGCAGGGGCACAAGTACCTCATAGGCATAAGGCAGGGGCACAAGTGCCGGCTAAGGCATAAGGCAGGGGCACAAGTGCCGGCTAAGGAATAAGGCAGGGGCACAAGTGCCGGCTAAGGCATGGGCACAAGTGCCGGCTAAGGCATAAGGCAGGGGCACAAGTGCCAGCTAAGGCATAAGGCAGGGGCACAAGTGCCAGCTAAGGCATAAGGCAGGGGCACAAGTGCCAGCTAAGGCATAAGGCAGGGGCACAAGTGCCAGCTAAGGCATAAGGCAGGGGCACAAGTGCCAGCTAAGGCATAAGGCAGGGGCAAAAGTGCCGGCTAGGCATAAGACAGGGGCACAAGTGCAGGCTAAGGCATAAGGCAGGGGCACAAGTGCAGGCTAAGGCATAAGGCAGGGGCACAAGTGCCGGCTAAGGCATAAGGCAGGGGCACAAGTGCCGGCTAAGGCATAAGGCAGGGGCACAAGTGCCGGCTAAGGCATAAGGCAGGGGCACAAGTGCCGGCTAAGGCATAAGGCAGGGGCACAAGTGCCGGCTAAGGCATAAGGCAAGGGGAAAAGTGCCGGCTAAGGCATAAGGCAGGGGCACAAGTGCTGGCTAAGGCATAAGGCAGCGGCACAATTGCCGGCTAAAGCATAAGGCAGGGGCACAAGTGCTGGCTAAGGAATAAGGCAGGGGCACAAGTACCTCATAGGCATAAGGCAGGGGCACAAGTGCCGGCTAAGGCATAAGGCAGGGGCACAAGTGCCGGCTAAAGCATAAGGCAGGGGCACAAGTGCCGGCTAAAGCATAAGGCAGGGGCACAAGTACCTGATAGGCATAAGGCAGGGGCACAAGTGCCGGCTAAGGCATAAGGCAGGGGCACAAGTGCTGGCTAAGGCATGGGCAAAAGTGCCGGCTAAGGCATAAGGCAGGGGCACAAGTGCCAGCTAAGGCATAAGGCAGGGGCAAAAGTGCCAGCTAAGGAATAAGGCAGGGGCAAAAGTGCCAGCTAAGGAATAAGGCAGGGGCACAAGTGCCGGCTAAGGCATAAGGCAGGGGCACAAGTGCCGGCTAATGCATGGGCAAAAGTGCCGGCTAAGGCATAAGGCAGGGGCACAAGTGCCAGCTAAGGCATAAGGCAGGGGCAAAAGTGCCAGCTAAGGAATAAGGCAGGGGCACAAGTACCTCATAGGCATAAGGCAGGGGCACAAGTGCCGGCTAAGGCATAAGGCAGGGGCACAAGTGCCAGCTAAGGAATAAGGCAGGGGCACAAGTACCTCATAGGCATAAGGCAGGGGCACAAGTGCCGGCTAAGGCATAAGGCATGGGCAAAAGTGCCGGCTAAGGCATAAGGCAGGGGCACAAGTGCCAGCTAAGGCATAAGGCAGGGGCAAAAGTGCCAGCTAAGGCATAAGGCAGGGGCAAAAGTGCCAGCTAAGGCATAAGGCAGGGGCAAAAGTGCAGGCTAAGGCATAAGGCAGGGGCACAAGTGCAGGCTAAGGCATAAGGCAGGGGCACAAGTGCCGGCTAAGGCATAAGGCAAGGGCACAAGTGCCGGCTAAGGCATAAGGCAAGGGCACAAGTGCCGGCTAAGGCATAAGGCAAGGGCACAAGTGCCGGCTAAGGCATAAGGCAGGGGCACAAGTGCCGGCTAAGGCATAAGGCAGGGGCACAAGTGCCGGCTAAGGCATAAGGCAGGGGCACATGTGCCGGCTAAGGCATAAGGCAGGGGCACAAGTACCTGATAGGTATAAGGCAGGGGCACAAGTGCCGGCTAAGACAAGGCAGGGGCACAAGTGCCAGCTAAGGCATAAAGGCAGGGGCACAAGTGCCGGCTAAGGCATAAAGCAGGGGCACAAGTGCCGGCTAAGGCATAAGGCAGGGGCACATGTGCCGGCTAAGGCATAAGGCAGGGGCACAAGTACCTGATAGGCATAAGGCAGAGTCACAAGTTCCGGCTAAGGCATAAGGCAGCGGCACAAGTGCCGGCTAAGGCATAAGGCAGGGGCACAAGTGCCGGCTAAGGCATAAAGCAGGGGCACAAGTGCCGGCTAAAGCATAAGGCAGGGGCACAAGTGCCGGCTAAGGCATAAGGCAGGGGCACAACTACCTCATAGGCATAAGGCAGGGGCACAAGTGCCGGCTAAGGCATAAGGCAGGGGCACAAGTGCCGGCTAAGGCATAAGGAAGGGGCACAATTGCCGGCTAAGGCATAAGTCAGGGGCACAAGTGCTGGCTAAGGCTTAAGGCTAAATCTTTGCACTCTTTGCATTAAGGTTGAGGCACCCATAGGGGTGAAGAGCTAGCTTTCACCCCTCTACTCTGTACTTGGACATTGAGGACTACATCCTTTGTTGTACAGTGCGGAGCCACTCCACAACCCCATGCTCCAAGCGACCAGGCACTTGTTGTCTGTCCTCCATAAATGGGTAATGCCTTCTTCCCCATTTACAGTCGTGCATGCGCATTCAGACGGGACAAGAGCGAAGAGCGTAAAGCCTGTTCTGCGTGCCTAGCGGACAAGAAGCTTAAGGCAATAAAATAAAAAGACAGGGGCGCAAGTGCTGGCTAAGCATAAGGCAGGGGCACAAGTGTCGGCTAGGCATAAGGCAGGGGCACAAGTGCCGGCTAAGGCATAAGGCAGGGGCATAAGTGCCGGCTAAGGCATAAGGCAGGGGCACAAGTGCCGGCTAAGGCATAAGGCAGGGGCACAAGTGCCGGCTAAGGCATAAGGCAGGGGCACAAGTGCCGGCTAAGGCATAAGGCAGGGGCACAAGTGCCGGCTAAGGCATAAGGCAGGGGCACAAGTGCCGGCTAAGGCATAAGGCAGGGGCACAAGTGCCGGCTAAGGCATAAGGCAGGGGCACAAGTGCCGGCTAAGGCATAAGGCAGGGGCACAAGTGCCGGCTAAGGCAGGGGCACAAGTGCCAGCTAAGGCATAAGGCAGGGGCACAAGTGTCGGCTAAGGCATAAGGCGGGGCAAAAGTAGCTGATAGGCATAAGGCAGGGGCACAAGTGCCGGCTGAGGCATAAGGCAGGGGCACAAGTGCCGGCTAAAGCATAAGGCAGGGGCACAAGTACCTAATAGGCATAAGTGAGGGGCACAAGTGCTGGCTAAGGCATAAGGCAGCGGCACAATTGCCGGCTAAAGCATAAGGCAGGGGCACAAGTGCCGGCTAAGGCATAAGGCAGGGGCACAAGTACCTCATAGGCATAAGGCAGGGGCACAAGTGCCGGCTAAAGCATAAGGCAGGGGCACAAGTGCCGGCTAAGGCATAAGGCAGGGGCAAAAGTGCCGGCTAGGCATAAGACAGGGGCACAAGTGCCGGCTAAGGCATGAGGCAGGGGCACAAGTACGTGATAGGCATAAGGAAGGGGCACAAGTGCCTGCTAAGGCATAAGGCAGGGGCACATGTACCTAATAGGCATAAGGCAGGGGCACAAGTTCCGGCTAAGGCATAAGGCAGCGGCACAAGTGCCGGCTAAGGCACAAGGCATAAGGCAGGGGCACAAGTGCCGGCTAAAGCATAAGGCAGGGGCACAAGTACCTGATAGGCATAAGGCAGGGGCACAAGTGCCGGCTAAGGCATAAGGCAGGGGCACAAGTGCCGGCTAAGGCATGGGCAAAAGTGCCGGCTAAGGCATAAGGCAGGGGCACAAGTGCCAGCTAAGGCATAAGGCAGGGGCAAAAGTGCCAGCTAAGGCATAAGGCAGGGGCAAAAGTGCCAGCTAAGGTATAAGGCAGGGGCAAAAGTGCAGGCTAAGGCATAAGGCAGGGGCACAAGTGCAGGCTAAGGCATAAGGCAGGGGCAAAAGTGCCGGCTAAGGCATAAGGCAAGGGCACAAGTGCCGGCTAAGGCATAAGGCAAGGGCACAAGTGCCGGCTAAGGCATAAGGCAGGGGCACAAGTGCCGGCTAAGGCATAAGGCAGGGGCACATGTGCCGGCTAAGGCATAAGGCAGGGGCACAAGTACCTGATAGGTATAAGGCAGGGGCACAAGTGCCGGCTAAGACAAGACAGGGGCACAAGTGCCAGCTAAGGCATAAAGGCAGGGGCACAAGTGCCGGCTAAGGCATAAAGCAGGGGCACAAGTGCCGGCTAAGGCATAAGGCAGGGGCACATGTGCCGGCTAAGGCATAAGGCAGTGGCACAAGTACCTGATAGGCATAAGGCAGAGTCACAAGTTCCGGCTAAGGCATAAGGCAGCGGCACAAGTGCCGGCTATGGCATAAGGCAGGGGCACAAGTGCCGGCTAAGGCATAAAGCAGGGGCACAAGTGCCGGCTAAAGCATAAGGCAGGGGCACAAGTGCCGGCTAAGGCATAAGGCAGGGGCACAAGTACCTCATAGGCATAAGGCAGGGGCACAAGTGCCGGCTAAGGCATAAGGCAGGGGCACAAGTGCCGGCTAAGGCATAAGGAAGGGGCACAAGTGCCGGCTAAGGCATAAGGAAGGGGCACAAGTGCTGGCTAAGGCTTAAGGCTAACTCTTTGCACTCTTTGCATTAAGGTTGAGGCACCCATAGGGGTGAAGAGCTAGCTTTCACCCCTCTACTCTGTACTTGGACATTGAGGACTACATCCTTTGTTGTACAGTGCGGAGCCACTCCACAACCCCATGCTCCAAGCGACCAGGCACTTGTTGTCTGTCCTCCATAAATGGGTAATGCCTTCTTCCCCATTTACAGTCGTGCATGCGCATTCAGACGGGACAAGAGCGAAGAGCGTAAAGCCTGTTCTGCGTGCCTAGCGGACAAGAAGCTTAAGGCAATAAAATAAGAAGACAGGGGCGCAAGTGCCGGCTAAGGCATAAGGCAGGGGCACAAGTGTCGGCTAGGCATAAGGCAGGGGCACAAGTGCCGGCTAAGGCATAAGGCAGGGGCACAAGTGCCGGCTAAGGCATAAGGCAGGGGCACAAGTGCCGGCTAAGGCATAAGGCAGGGGCACAAGTGCCGGCTAAGGCATAAGGCAGGGGCACAAGTGCCGGCTAAGGCATAAGGCAGGGGCACAAGTGCCGGCTAAGGCATAAGGCAGGGGCACAAGTGCCGGCTAAGGCATAAGGCAAGGGGAAAAGTGCCGGCTAAGGCATAAGGCAGGGGCACAAGTGCTGGCTAAGGCATAAGGCAGCGGCACAATTGCCGGCTAAAGCATAAGGCAGGGGCACAAGTGCTGGCTAAGGAATAAGGCAGGGGCACAAGTACCTCATAGGCATAAGGCAGGGGCACAAGTGCCGGCTAAGGCATAAGGCAGGGGCACAAGTGCCGGCTAAAGCATAAGGCAGGGGCACAAGTGCCGGCTAAAGCATAAGGCAGGGGCACAAGTACCTGATAGGCATAAGGCAGGGGCACAAGTGCCGGCTAAGGCATAAGGCAGGGGCACAAGTGCTGGCTAAGGCATGGGCAAAAGTGCCGGCTAAGGCATAAGGCAGGGGCACAAGTGCCAGCTAAGGCATAAGGCAGGGGCAAAAGTGCCAGCTAAGGAATAAGGCAGGGGCAAAAGTGCCAGCTAAGGAATAAGGCAGGGGCACAAGTGCCGGCTAAGGCATAAGGCAGGGGCACAAGTGCCGGCTAATGCATGGGCAAAAGTGCCGGCTAAGGCATAAGGCAGGGGCACAAGTGCCAGCTAAGGCATAAGGCAGGGGCAAAAGTGCCAGCTAAGGAATAAGGCAGGGGCACAAGTACCTCATAGGCATAAGGCAGGGGCACAAGTGCCGGCTAAGGCATAAGGCAGGGGCACAAGTGCCAGCTAAGGAATAAGGCAGGGGCACAAGTACCTCATAGGCATAAGGCAGGGGCACAAGTGCCGGCTAAGGCATAAGGCATGGGCAAAAGTGCCGGCTAAGGCATAAGGCAGGGGCACAAGTGCCAGCTAAGGCATAAGGCAGGGGCAAAAGTGCCAGCTAAGGCATAAGGCAGGGGCAAAAGTGCCAGCTAAGGCATAAGGCAGGGGCAAAAGTGCAGGCTAAGGCATAAGGCAGGGGCACAAGTGCAGGCTAAGGCATAAGGCAGGGGCACAAGTGCCGGCTAAGGCATAAGGCAAGGGCACAAGTGCCGGCTAAGGCATAAGGCAAGGGCACAAGTGCCGGCTAAGGCATAAGGCAAGGGCACAAGTGCCGGCTAAGGCATAAGGCAGGGGCACAAGTGCCGGCTAAGGCATAAGGCAGGGGCACAAGTGCCGGCTAAGGCATAAGGCAGGGGCACATGTGCCGGCTAAGGCATAAGGCAGGGGCACAAGTACCTGATAGGTATAAGGCAGGGGCACAAGTGCCGGCTAAGACAAGGCAGGGGCACAAGTGCCAGCTAAGGCATAAAGGCAGGGGCACAAGTGCCGGCTAAGGCATAAAGCAGGGGCACAAGTGCCGGCTAAGGCATAAGGCAGGGGCACATGTGCCGGCTAAGGCATAAGGCAGGGGCACAAGTACCTGATAGGCATAAGGCAGAGTCACAAGTTCCGGCTAAGGCATAAGGCAGCGGCACAAGTGCCGGCTAAGGCATAAGGCAGGGGCACAAGTGCCGGCTAAGGCATAAAGCAGGGGCACAAGTGCCGGCTAAAGCATAAGGCAGGGGCACAAGTGCCGGCTAAGGCATAAGGCAGGGGCACAACTACCTCATAGGCATAAGGCAGGGGCACAAGTGCCGGCTAAGGCATAAGGCAGGGGCACAAGTGCCGGCTAAGGCATAAGGAAGGGGCACAATTGCCGGCTAAGGCATAAGTCAGGGGCACAAGTGCTGGCTAAGGCTTAAGGCTAAATCTTTGCACTCTTTGCATTAAGGTTGAGGCACCCATAGGGGTGAAGAGCTAGCTTTCACCCCTCTACTCTGTACTTGGACATTGAGGACTACATCCTTTGTTGTACAGTGCGGAGCCACTCCACAACCCCATGCTCCAAGCGACCAGGCACTTGTTGTCTGTCCTCCATAAATGGGTAATGCCTTCTTCCCCATTTACAGTCGTGCATGCGCATTCAGACGGGACAAGAGCGAAGAGCGTAAAGCCTGTTCTGCGTGCCTAGCGGACAAGAAGCTTAAGGCAATAAAATAAAAAGACAGGGGCGCAAGTGCTGGCTAAGCATAAGGCAGGGGCACAAGTGTCGGCTAGGCATAAGGCAGGGGCACAAGTGCCGGCTAAGGCATAAGGCAGGGGCATAAGTGCCGGCTAAGGCATAAGGCAGGGGCACAAGTGCCGGCTAAGGCATAAGGCAGGGGCACAAGTGCCGGCTAAGGCATAAGGCAGGGGCACAAGTGCCGGCTAAGGCATAAGGCAGGGGCACAAGTGCCGGCTAAGGCATAAGGCAGGGGCACAAGTGCCGGCTAAGGCATAAGGCAGGGGCACAAGTGCCGGCTAAGGCATAAGGCAGGGGCACAAGTGCCGGCTAAGGCATAAGGCAGGGGCACAAGTGCCGGCTAAGGCAGGGGCACAAGTGCCAGCTAAGGCATAAGGCAGGGGCACAAGTGTCGGCTAAGGCATAAGGCGGGGCAAAAGTAGCTGATAGGCATAAGGCAGGGGCACAAGTGCCGGCTGAGGCATAAGGCAGGGGCACAAGTGCCGGCTAAAGCATAAGGCAGGGGCACAAGTACCTAATAGGCATAAGTGAGGGGCACAAGTGCTGGCTAAGGCATAAGGCAGCGGCACAATTGCCGGCTAAAGCATAAGGCAGGGGCACAAGTGCCGGCTAAGGCATAAGGCAGGGGCACAAGTACCTCATAGGCATAAGGCAGGGGCACAAGTGCCGGCTAAAGCATAAGGCAGGGGCACAAGTGCCGGCTAAGGCATAAGGCAGGGGCAAAAGTGCCGGCTAGGCATAAGACAGGGGCACAAGTGCCGGCTAAGGCATGAGGCAGGGGCACAAGTACGTGATAGGCATAAGGAAGGGGCACAAGTGCCTGCTAAGGCATAAGGCAGGGGCACATGTACCTAATAGGCATAAGGCAGGGGCACAAGTTCCGGCTAAGGCATAAGGCAGCGGCACAAGTGCCGGCTAAGGCACAAGGCATAAGGCAGGGGCACAAGTGCCGGCTAAAGCATAAGGCAGGGGCACAAGTACCTGATAGGCATAAGGCAGGGGCACAAGTGCCGGCTAAGGCATAAGGCAGGGGCACAAGTGCCGGCTAAGGCATGGGCAAAAGTGCCGGCTAAGGCATAAGGCAGGGGCACAAGTGCCAGCTAAGGCATAAGGCAGGGGCAAAAGTGCCAGCTAAGGCATAAGGCAGGGGCAAAAGTGCCAGCTAAGGTATAAGGCAGGGGCAAAAGTGCAGGCTAAGGCATAAGGCAGGGGCACAAGTGCAGGCTAAGGCATAAGGCAGGGGCAAAAGTGCCGGCTAAGGCATAAGGCAAGGGCACAAGTGCCGGCTAAGGCATAAGGCAAGGGCACAAGTGCCGGCTAAGGCATAAGGCAGGGGCACAAGTGCCGGCTAAGGCATAAGGCAGGGGCACATGTGCCGGCTAAGGCATAAGGCAGGGGCACAAGTACCTGATAGGTATAAGGCAGGGGCACAAGTGCCGGCTAAGACAAGACAGGGGCACAAGTGCCAGCTAAGGCATAAAGGCAGGGGCACAAGTGCCGGCTAAGGCATAAAGCAGGGGCACAAGTGCCGGCTAAGGCATAAGGCAGGGGCACATGTGCCGGCTAAGGCATAAGGCAGTGGCACAAGTACCTGATAGGCATAAGGCAGAGTCACAAGTTCCGGCTAAGGCATAAGGCAGCGGCACAAGTGCCGGCTATGGCATAAGGCAGGGGCACAAGTGCCGGCTAAGGCATAAAGCAGGGGCACAAGTGCCGGCTAAAGCATAAGGCAGGGGCACAAGTGCCGGCTAAGGCATAAGGCAGGGGCACAAGTACCTCATAGGCATAAGGCAGGGGCACAAGTGCCGGCTAAGGCATAAGGCAGGGGCACAAGTGCCGGCTAAGGCATAAGGAAGGGGCACAAGTGCCGGCTAAGGCATAAGGAAGGGGCACAAGTGCTGGCTAAGGCTTAAGGCTAACTCTTTGCACTCTTTGCATTAAGGTTGAGGCACCCATAGGGGTGAAGAGCTAGCTTTCACCCCTCTACTCTGTACTTGGACATTGAGGACTACATCCTTTGTTGTACAGTGCGGAGCCACTCCACAACCCCATGCTCCAAGCGACCAGGCACTTGTTGTCTGTCCTCCATAAATGGGTAATGCCTTCTTCCCCATTTACAGTCGTGCATGCGCATTCAGACGGGACAAGAGCGAAGAGCGTAAAGCCTGTTCTGCGTGCCTAGCGGACAAGAAGCTTAAGGCAATAAAATAAGAAGACAGGGGCGCAAGTGCCGGCTAAGGCATAAGGCAGGGGCACAAGTGTCGGCTAGGCATAAGGCAGGGGCACAAGTGCCGGCTAAGGCATAAGGCAGGGGCACAAGTGCCGGCTAAGGCATAAGGCAGGGGCACAAGTGCCGGCTAAGGCATAAGGCAGGGGCACAAGGGCCGGCTAAGGCATAAGGCAGGGGCACAAGTGCCGGCTAAGGCATAAGGCAGGGGCACAAGTGCCAGCTAAGGCATAAGGCAGGGGCACAAGTGTCGGCTAAGGCATAAGGCGGGGCAAAAGTAGCTGATAGGCATAAGGCAGGGGCACAAGTGCCGGCTGAGGCATAAGGCAGGGGCACAAGTGCCGGCTAAAGCATAAGGCAGGGGCACAAGTACCTAATTGGCATAAGTGAGGGGCACAAGTGCTGGCTAAGGCATAAGGCAGTGGCACAATTGCCGGCTAAAGCATAAGGCAGGGGCACAAGTGCCGGCTAAGGCATAAGGCAGGGGCAAAAGTGCCAGCTAAGGCATAAGGCAGGGGCAAAAGTGCAGGCTAAGGCATAAGGCAGGGGCACAAGTGCAGGCTAAGGCATAAGGCAGGGGCACAAGTGCCGGCTAAGGCATAAGGCAAGGGCACAAGTGCCGGCTAAGGCATAAGGCAAGGGCACAAGTGCCGGCTAAGGCATAAGGCAAGGGCACAAGTGCCGGCTAAGGCATAAGGCAGGGGCACAAGTGCCGGCTAAGGCATAAGGCAGGGGCACAAGTGCCGGCTAAGGCATAAGGCAGGGGCACATGTGCCGGCTAAGGCATAAGGCAGGGGCACAAGTACCTGATAGGTATAAGGCAGGGGCACAAGTGCCGGCTAAGACAAGGCAGGGGCACAAGTGCCAGCTAAGGCATAAAGGCAGGGGCACAAGTGCCGGCTAAGGCATAAAGCAGGGGCACAAGTGCCGGCTAAGGCATAAGGCAGGGGCACATGTGCCGGCTAAGGCATAAGGCAGGGGCACAAGTACCTGATAGGCATAAGGCAGAGTCACAAGTTCCGGCTAAGGCATAAGGCAGCGGCACAAGTGCCGGCTAAGGCATAAGGCAGGGGCACAAGTGCCGGCTAAGGCATAAAGCAGGGGCACAAGTGCCAGCTAAAGCATAAGGCAGGGGCACAAGTGCCGGCTAAGGCATAAGGCAGGGGCACAAGTGCCGGCTAAGGCATAAAGCAGGGGCACAAGTGCCGGCTAAAGCATAAGGCAGGGGCACAAGTGCCGGCTAAGGCATAAGGCAGGGGCACAAGTGCCGGCTAAGGCATAAGGCAGGGGCACAAGTGCCGGCTAAGGCATAAGGCAGGGGCACAAGTGCCAGCTAAGGCATAAGGCAGGGGCACAAGTGTCGGCTAAGGCATAAGGCGGGGCAAAAGTAGCTGATAGGCATAAGGCAGGGGCACAAGTGCCGGCTGAGGCATAAGGCAGGGGCACAAGTGCCGGCTAAAGCATAAGGCAGGGGCACAAGTACCTAATTGGCATAAGTGAGGGGCACAAGTGCTGGCTAAGGCATAAGGCAGTGGCACAATTGCCGGCTAAAGCATAAGGCAGGGGCACAAGTGCCGGCTAAGGCATAAGGCAGGGGCAAAAGTGCCAGCTAAGGCATAAGGCAGGGGCAAAAGTGCAGGCTAAGGCATAAGGCAGGGGCACAAGTGCAGGCTAAGGCATAAGGCAGGGGCACAAGTGCCGGCTAAGGCATAAGGCAAGGGCACAAGTGCCGGCTAAGGCATAAGGCAAGGGCACAAGTGCCGGCTAAGGCATAAGGCAAGGGCACAAGTGCCGGCTAAGGCATAAGGCAGGGGCACAAGTGCCGGCTAAGGCATAAGGCAGGGGCACAAGTGCCGGCTAAGGCATAAGGCAGGGGCACATGTGCCGGCTAAGGCATAAGGCAGGGGCACAAGTACCTGATAGGTATAAGGCAGGGGCACAAGTGCCGGCTAAGACAAGGCAGGGGCACAAGTGCCAGCTAAGGCATAAAGGCAGGGGCACAAGTGCCGGCTAAGGCATAAAGCAGGGGCACAAGTGCCGGCTAAGGCATAAGGCAGGGGCACATGTGCCGGCTAAGGCATAAGGCAGGGGCACAAGTACCTGATAGGCATAAGGCAGAGTCACAAGTTCCGGCTAAGGCATAAGGCAGCGGCACAAGTGCCGGCTAAGGCATAAGGCAGGGGCACAAGTGCCGGCTAAGGCATAAAGCAGGGGCACAAGTGCCGGCTAAAGCATAAGGCAGGGGCACAAGTGCCGGCTAAGGCATAAGGCAGGGGCACAACTACCTCATAGGCATAAGGCAGGGGCACAAGTGCCGGCTAAGGCATAAGGCAGGGGCACAAGTGCCGGCTAAGGCATAAGGAAGGGGCACAAGTGCCGGCTAAGGCATAAGTCAGGGGCACAAGTGCTGGCTAAGGCTTAAGGCTAACTCTTTGCACTCTTTGCATTAAGGTTGAGGCACCCATAGGGGTGAAGAGCTAGCTTTCACCCCTCTACTCTGTACTTGGACATTGAGGACTACATCCTTTGTTGTACAGTGCGGAGCCACTCCACAACCCCATGCTCCAAGCGACCAGGCACTTGTTGTCTGTCCTCCATAAATGGGTAATGCCTTCTTCCCCATTTACAGTCGTGCATGCGCATTCAGACGGGACAAGAGCGAAGAGCGTAAAGCCTGTTCTGCGTGCCTAGCGGACAAGAAGCTTAAGGCAATAAAATAAAAAGACAGGGGCGCAAGTGCTGGCTAAGCATAAGGCAGGGGCACAAGTGTCGGCTAGGCATAAGGCAGGGGCACAAGTGCCGGCTAAGGCATAAGGCAGGGGCATAAGTGCCGGCTAAGGCATAAGGCAGGGGCACAAGTGCCGGCTAAGGCATAAGGCAGGGGCACAAGTGCCGGCTAAGGCATAAGGCAGGGGCACAAGTGCCGGCTAAGGCATAAGGCAGGGGCACAAGTGCCGGCTAAGGCATAAGGCAGGGGCACAAGTGCCGGCTAAGGCATAAGGCAGGGGCACAAGTGCCGGCTAAGGCATAAGGCAGGGGCACAAGTGCCGGCTAAGGCATAAGGCAGGGGCACAAGTGCCGGCTAAGGCAGGGGCACAAGTGCCAGCTAAGGCATAAGGCAGGGGCACAAGTGTCGGCTAAGGCATAAGGCGGGGCAAAAGTAGCTGATAGGCATAAGGCAGGGGCACAAGTGCCGGCTGAGGCATAAGGCAGGGGCACAAGTGCCGGCTAAAGCATAAGGCAGGGGCACAAGTACCTAATAGGCATAAGTGAGGGGCACAAGTGCTGGCTAAGGCATAAGGCAGCGGCACAATTGCCGGCTAAAGCATAAGGCAGGGGCACAAGTGCCGGCTAAGGCATAAGGCAGGGGCACAAGTACCTCATAGGCATAAGGCAGGGGCACAAGTGCCGGCTAAAGCATAAGGCAGGGGCACAAGTACCTGATAGGCATAAGGCAGGGGCACAAGTGCCGGCTAAGGCATAAGGCAGGGGCACAAGTGCCGGCTAAGGCATAAGCAGGGGCACAAGTGCCGGCTAAGGCATAAGGCAGGGGCACAAGTGCCGGCTAAGGCATAAGGCAGGGGCACAAGTGCCGGCTAAGGCATAAGGCAGGGGTACAAGTGCCGGCTAAGGCATAAGGCAGGGGCAAAAGTGCCGGCTAAGGCATAAGGCAGGGGCAAAAGTGCCGGCTAGGCACAAGACAGGGGCACAAGTGCCGGCTAAGGCATGAGGCAGGGGCACAAGTACGTGATAGGCATAAGGAAGGGGCACAAGTGCCTGCTAAGGCATAAGGCAGGGGCACATGTACCTAATAGGCATAAGGCAGGGGCACAAGTTCCGGCTAAGGCATAAGGCAGCGGCACAAGTGCCGGCTAAGGCACAAGGCATAAGGCAGGGGCACAAGTGCCGGCTAAAGCATAAGGCAGGGGCACAAGTACCTGATAGGCATAAGGCAGGGGCACAAGTGCCGGCTAAGGCATAAGGCAGGGGCACAAGTGCCGGCTAAGGCATGGGCAAAAGTGCCGGCTAAGGCATAAGGCAGGGGCACAAGTGCCAGCTAAGGCATAAGGCAGGGGCAAAAGTGCCAGCTAAGGCATAAGGCAGGGGCAAAAGTGCCAGCTAAGGTATAAGGCAGGGGCAAAAGTGCAGGCTAAGGCATAAGGCAGGGGCACAAGTGCCGGCTAAGGCATAAGGCAGGGGCACAAGTGCCGGCTAAGGCAGGGGCACAAGTGCCAGCTAAGGCATAAGGCAGGGGCACAAGTGTCGGCTAAGGCATAAGGCGGGGCAAAAGTAGCTGATAGGCATAAGGCAGGGGCACAAGTGCCGGCTGAGGCATAAGGCAGGGGCACAAGTGCCGGCTAAAGCATAAGGCAGGGGCACAAGTACCTAATAGGCATAAGTGAGGGGCACAAGTGCTGGCTAAGGCATAAGGCAGCGGCACAATTGCCGGCTAAAGCATAAGGCAGGGGCACAAGTGCCGGCTAAGGCATAAGGCAGGGGCACAAGTACCTCATAGGCATAAGGCAGGGGCACAAGTGCCGGCTAAAGCATAAGGCAGGGGCACAAGTGCCGGCTAAGGCATAAGGCAGGGGCAAAAGTGCCGGCTAGGCATAAGACAGGGGCACAAGTGCCGGCTAAGGCATGAGGCAGGGGCACAAGTACGTGATAGGCATAAGGAAGGGGCACAAGTGCCTGCTAAGGCATAAGGCAGGGGCACATGTACCTAATAGGCATAAGGCAGGGGCACAAGTTCCGGCTAAGGCATAAGGCAGCGGCACAAGTGCCGGCTAAGGCACAAGGCATAAGGCAGGGGCACAAGTGCCGGCTAAAGCATAAGGCAGGGGCACAAGTACCTGATAGGCATAAGGCAGGGGCACAAGTGCCGGCTAAGGCATAAGGCAGGGGCACAAGTGCCGGCTAAGGCATGGGCAAAAGTGCCGGCTAAGGCATAAGGCAGGGGCACAAGTGCCAGCTAAGGCATAAGGCAGGGGCAAAAGTGCCAGCTAAGGCATAAGGCAGGGGCAAAAGTGCCAGCTAAGGTATAAGGCAGGGGCAAAAGTGCAGGCTAAGGCATAAGGCAGGGGCACAAGTGCAGGCTAAGGCATAAGGCAGGGGCAAAAGTGCCGGCTAAGGCATAAGGCAAGGGCACAAGTGCCGGCTAAGGCATAAGGCAAGGGCACAAGTGCCGGCTAAGGCATAAGGCAGGGGCACAAGTGCCGGCTAAGGCATAAGGCAGGGGCACATGTGCCGGCTAAGGCATAAGGCAGGGGCACAAGTACCTGATAGGTATAAGGCAGGGGCACAAGTGCCGGCTAAGACAAGGCAGGGGCACAAGTGCCAGCTAAGGCATAAAGGCAGGGGCACAAGTGCCGGCTAAGGCATAAAGCAGGGGCACAAGTGCCGGCTAAGGCATAAGGCAGGGGCACATGTGCCGGCTAAGGCATAAGGCAGTGGCACAAGTACCTGATAGGCATAAGGCAGAGTCACAAGTTCCGGCTAAGGCATAAGGCAGCGGCACAAGTGCCGGCTATGGCATAAGGCAGGGGCACAAGTGCCGGCTAAGGCATAAAGCAGGGGCACAAGTGCCGGCTAAAGCATAAGGCAGGGGCACAAGTGCCGGCTAAGGCATAAGGCAGGGGCACAAGTACCTCATAGGCATAAGGCAGGGGCACAAGTGCCGGCTAAGGCATAAGGCAGGGGCACAAGTGCCGGCTAAGGCATAAGGAAGGGGCACAAGTGCCGGCTAAGGCATAAGGAAGGGGCACAAGTGCTGGCTAAGGCTTAAGGCTAACTCTTTGCACTCTTTGCATTAAGGTTGAGGCACCCATAGGGGTGAAGAGCTAGCTTTCACCCCTCTACTCTGTACTTGGACATTGAGGACTACATCCTTTGTTGTACAGTGCGGAGCCACTCCACAACCCCATGCTCCAAGCGACCAGGCACTTGTTGTCTGTCCTCCATAAATGGGTAATGCCTTCTTCCCCATTTACAGTCGTGCATGCGCATTCAGACGGGACAAGAGCGAAGAGCGTAAAGCCTGTTCTGCGTGCCTAGCGGACAAGAAGCTTAAGGCAATAAAATAAGAAGACAGGGGCGCAAGTGCCGGCTAAGGCATAAGGCAGGGGCACAAGTGTCGGCTAGGCATAAGGCAGGGGCACAAGTGCCGGCTAAGGCATAAGGCAGGGGCACAAGTGCCGGCTAAGGCATAAGGCAGGGGCACAAGTGCCGGCTAAGGCATAAGGCAGGGGCACAAGTGCCGGCTAAGGCATAAGGCAGGGGCACAAGTGCCGGCTAAGGCATAAGGCAGGGGCACAAGTGCCGGCTAAGGCATAAGGCAGGGGCACAAGTGCCAGCTAAGGCATAAGGCAGGGGCACAAGTGTCGGCTAAGGCATAAGGCGGGGCAAAAGTAGCTGATAGGCATAAGGCAGGGGCACAAGTGCCGGCTGAGGCATAAGGCAGGGGCACAAGTGCCGGCTAAAGCATAAGGCAGGGGCACAAGTACCTAATTGGCATAAGTGAGGGGCACAAGTGCTGGCTAAGGCATAAGGCAGTGGCACAATTGCCGGCTAAAGCATAAGGCAGGGGCACAAGTGCCGGCTAAGGCATAAGGCAGGGGCAAAAGTGCCAGCTAAGGCATAAGGCAGGGGCAAAAGTGCAGGCTAAGGCATAAGGCAGGGGCACAAGTGCAGGCTAAGGCATAAGGCAGGGGCACAAGTGCCGGCTAAGGCATAAGGCAAGGGCACAAGTGCCGGCTAAGGCATAAGGCAAGGGCACAAGTGCCGGCTAAGGCATAAGGCAAGGGCACAAGTGCCGGCTAAGGCATAAGGCAGGGGCACAAGTGCCGGCTAAGGCATAAGGCAGGGGCACAAGTGCCGGCTAAGGCATAAGGCAGGGGCACATGTGCCGGCTAAGGCATAAGGCAGGGGCACAAGTACCTGATAGGTATAAGGCAGGGGCACAAGTGCCGGCTAAGACAAGGCAGGGGCACAAGTGCCAGCTAAGGCATAAAGGCAGGGGCACAAGTGCCGGCTAAGGCATAAAGCAGGGGCACAAGTGCCGGCTAAGGCATAAGGCAGGGGCACATGTGCCGGCTAAGGCATAAGGCAGGGGCACAAGTACCTGATAGGCATAAGGCAGAGTCACAAGTTCCGGCTAAGGCATAAGGCAGCGGCACAAGTGCCGGCTAAGGCATAAGGCAGGGGCACAAGTGCCGGCTAAGGCATAAAGCAGGGGCACAAGTGCCGGCTAAAGCATAAGGCAGGGGCACAAGTGCCGGCTAAGGCATAAGGCAGGGGCACAACTACCTCATAGGCATAAGGCAGGGGCACAAGTGCCGGCTAAGGCATAAGGCAGGGGCACAAGTGCCGGCTAAGGCATAAGGAAGGGGCACAAGTGCCGGCTAAGGCATAAGTCAGGGGCACAAGTGCTGGCTAAGGCTTAAGGCTAACTCTTTGCACTCTTTGCATTAAGGTTGAGGCACCCATAGGGGTGAAGAGCTAGCTTTCACCCCTCTACTCTGTACTTGGACATTGAGGACTACATCCTTTGTTGTACAGTGCGGAGCCACTCCACAACCCCATGCTCCAAGCGACCAGGCACTTGTTGTCTGTCCTCCATAAATGGGTAATGCCTTCTTCCCCATTTACAGTCGTGCATGCGCATTCAGACGGGACAAGAGCGAAGAGCGTAAAGCCTGTTCTGCGTGCCTAGCGGACAAGAAGCTTAAGGCAATAAAATAAAAAGACAGGGGCGCAAGTGCTGGCTAAGCATAAGGCAGGGGCACAAGTGTCGGCTAGGCATAAGGCAGGGGCACAAGTGCCGGCTAAGGCATAAGGCAGGGGCATAAGTGCCGGCTAAGGCATAAGGCAGGGGCACAAGTGCCGGCTAAGGCATAAGGCAGGGGCACAAGTGCCGGCTAAGGCATAAGGCAGGGGCACAAGTGCCGGCTAAGGCATAAGGCAGGGGCACAAGTGCCGGCTAAGGCATAAGGCAGGGGCACAAGTGCCGGCTAAGGCATAAGGCAGGGGCACAAGTGCCGGCTAAGGCATAAGGCAGGGGCACAAGTGCCGGCTAAGGCATAAGGCAGGGGCACAAGTGCCGGCTAAGGCAGGGGCACAAGTGCCAGCTAAGGCATAAGGCAGGGGCACAAGTGTCGGCTAAGGCATAAGGCGGGGCAAAAGTAGCTGATAGGCATAAGGCAGGGGCACAAGTGCCGGCTGAGGCATAAGGCAGGGGCACAAGTGCCGGCTAAAGCATAAGGCAGGGGCACAAGTACCTAATAGGCATAAGTGAGGGGCACAAGTGCTGGCTAAGGCATAAGGCAGCGGCACAATTGCCGGCTAAAGCATAAGGCAGGGGCACAAGTGCCGGCTAAGGCATAAGGCAGGGGCACAAGTACCTCATAGGCATAAGGCAGGGGCACAAGTGCCGGCTAAAGCATAAGGCAGGGGCACAAGTACCTGATAGGCATAAGGCAGGGGCACAAGTGCCGGCTAAGGCATAAGGCAGGGGCACAAGTGCCGGCTAAGGCATAAGCAGGGGCACAAGTGCCGGCTAAGGCATAAGGCAGGGGCACAAGTGCCGGCTAAGGCATAAGGCAGGGGCACAAGTGCCGGCTAAGGCATAAGGCAGGGGTACAAGTGCCGGCTAAGGCATAAGGCAGGGGCAAAAGTGCCGGCTAAGGCATAAGGCAGGGGCAAAAGTGCCGGCTAGGCATAAGACAGGGGCACAAGTGCCGGCTAAGGCATGAGGCAGGGGCACAAGTACGTGATAGGCATAAGGAAGGGGCACAAGTGCCTGCTAAGGCATAAGGCAGGGGCACATGTACCTAATAGGCATAAGGCAGGGGCACAAGTTCCGGCTAAGGCATAAGGCAGCGGCACAAGTGCCGGCTAAGGCACAAGGCATAAGGCAGGGGCACAAGTGCCGGCTAAAGCATAAGGCAGGGGCACAAGTACCTGATAGGCATAAGGCAGGGGCACAAGTGCCGGCTAAGGCATAAGGCAGGGGCACAAGTGCCGGCTAAGGCATGGGCAAAAGTGCCGGCTAAGGCATAAGGCAGGGGCACAAGTGCCAGCTAAGGCATAAGGCAGGGGCAAAAGTGCCAGCTAAGGCATAAGGCAGGGGCAAAAGTGCCAGCTAAGGTATAAGGCAGGGGCAAAAGTGCAGGCTAAGGCATAAGGCAGGGGCACAAGTGCAGGCTAAGGCATAAGGCAGGGGCAAAAGTGCCGGCTAAGGCATAAGGCAAGGGCACAAGTGCCGGCTAAGGCATAAGGCAAGGGCACAAGTGCCGGCTAAGGCATAAGGCAAGGGCACAAGTGCCGGCTAAGGCATAAGGCAGGGGCACATGTGCCGGCTAAGGCATAAGGCAGGGGCACAAGTACCTGATAGGTATAAGGCAGGGGCACAAGTGCCGGCTAAGACAAGGCAGGGGCACAAGTGCCAGCTAAGGCATAAAGGCAGGGGCACAAGTGCCGGCTAAGGCATAAAGCAGGGGCACAAGTGCCGGCTAAGGCATAAGGCAGGGGCACATGTGCCGGCTAAGGCATAAGGCAGTGGCACAAGTACCTGATAGGCATAAGGCAGAGTCACAAGTTCCGGCTAAGGCATAAGGCAGCGGCACAAGTGCCGGCTATGGCATAAGGCAGGGGCACAAGTGCCGGCTAAGGCATAAAGCAGGGGCACAAGTGCCGGCTAAAGCATAAGGCAGGGGCACAAGTGCCAGCTAAGGCATAAGGCAGGGGCACAAGTACCTCATAGGCATAAGGCAGGGGCACAAGTGCCGGCTAAGGCATAAGGCAGGGGCACAAGTGCCGGCTAAGGCATAAGGAAGGGGCACAAGTGCCGGCTAAGGTATAAGGAAGGGGCACAAGTGCTGGCTAAGGCTTAAGGCTAACTCTTTGCACTCTTTGCATTAAGGTTGAGGCACCCATAGGGGTGAAGAGCTAGCTTTCACCCCTCTACTCTGTACTTGGACATTGAGGACTACATCCTTTGTTGTACAGTGCGGAGCCACTCCACAACCCCATGCTCCAAGCGACCAGGCACTTGTTGTCTGTCCTCCATAAATGGGTAATGCCTTCTTCCCCATTTACAGTCGTGCATGCGCATTCAGACGGGACAAGAGCGAAGAGCGTAAAGCCTGTTCTGCGTGCCTAGCGGACAAGAAGCTTAAGGCAATAAAATAAGAAGACAGGGGCGCAAGTGCCGGCTAAGGCATAAGGCAGGGGCACAAGTGTCGGCTAGGCATAAGGCAGGGGCACAAGTGCCGGCTAAGGCATAAGGCAGGGGCACAAGTGCCGGCTAAGGCATAAGGCAGGGGCACAAGTGCCGGCTAAGGCATAAGGCAGGGGCACAAGTGCCGGCTAAGGCATAAGGCAGGGGCACAAGTGCCGGCTAAGGCATAAGGCAGGGGCACAAGTGCCGGCTAAGGCATAAGGCAGGGGCACAAGTGCCAGCTAAGGCATAAGGCAGGGGCACAAGTGTCGGCTAAGGCATAAGGCGGGGCAAAAGTAGCTGATAGGCATAAGGCAGGGGCACAAGTGCCGGCTGAGGCATAAGGCAGGGGCACAAGTGCCGGCTAAAGCATAAGGCAGGGGCACAAGTACCTAATTGGCATAAGTGAGGGGCACAAGTGCTGGCTAAGGCATAAGGCAGCGGCACAATTGCCGGCTAAAGCATAAGGCAGGGGCACAAGTGCCGGCTAAGGCATAAGGCAGGGGCAAAAGTGCCAGCTAAGGCATAAGGCAGGGGCAAAAGTGCAGGCTAAGGCATAAGGCAGGGGCACAAGTGCAGGCTAAGGCATAAGGCAGGGGCACAAGTGCCGGCTAAGGCATAAGGCAAGGGCACAAGTGCCGGCTAAGGCATAAGGCAAGGGCACAAGTGCCGGCTAAGGCATAAGGCAAGGGCACAAGTGCCGGCTAAGGCATAAGGCAGGGGCACAAGTGCCGGCTAAGGCATAAGGCAGGGGCACAAGTGCCGGCTAAGGCATAAGGCAGGGGCACATGTGCCGGCTAAGGCATAAGGCAGGGGCACAAGTACCTGATAGGTATAAGGCAGGGGCACAAGTGCCGGCTAAGACAAGGCAGGGGCACAAGTGCCAGCTAAGGCATAAAGGCAGGGGCACAAGTGCCGGCTAAGGCATAAAGCAGGGGCACAAGTGCCGGCTAAGGCATAAGGCAGGGGCACATGTGCCGGCTAAGGCATAAGGCAGGGGCACAAGTACCTGATAGGCATAAGGCAGAGTCACAAGTTCCGGCTAAGGCATAAGGCAGCGGCACAAGTGCCGGCTAAGGCATAAGGCAGGGGCACAAGTGCCGGCTAAGGCATAAAGCAGGGGCACAAGTGCCGGCTAAAGCATAAGGCAGGGGCACAAGTGCCGGCTAAGGCATAAGGCAGGGGCACAACTACCTCATAGGCATAAGGCAGGGGCACAAGTGCCGGCTAAGGCATAAGGCAGGGGCACAAGTGCCGGCTAAGGCATAAGGAAGGGGCACAAGTGCCGGCTAAGGCATAAGTCAGGGGCACAAGTGCTGGCTAAGGCTTAAGGCTAACTCTTTGCACTCTTTGCATTAAGGTTGAGGCACCCATAGGGGTGAAGAGCTAGCTTTCACCCCTGTACTCTGTACTTGGACATTGAGGACTACATCCTTTGTTGTACAGTGCGGAGCCACTCCACAACCCCATGCTCCAAGCGACCAGGCACTTGTTGTCTGTCCTCCATAAATGGGTAATGCCTTCTTCCCCATTTACAGTCGTGCATGCGCATTCAGACGGGACAAGAGCGAAGAGCGTAAAGCCTGTTCTGCGTGCCTAGCGGACAAGAAGCTTAAGGCAATAAAATAAAAAGACAGGGGCGCAAGTGCTGGCTAAGCATAAGGCAGGGGCACAAGTGTCGGCTAGGCATAAGGCAGGGGCACAAGTGCCGGCTAAGGCATAAGGCAGGGGCATAAGTGCCGGCTAAGGCATAAGGCAGGGGCACAAGTGCCGGCTAAGGCATAAGGCAGGGGCACAAGTGCCGGCTAAGGCATAAGGCAGGGGCACAAGTGCCGGCTAAGGCATAAGGCAGGGGCACAAGTGCCGGCTAAGGCATAAGGCAGGGGCACAAGTGCCGGCTAAGGCAGGGGCACAAGTGCCAGCTAAGGCATAAGGCAGGGGCACAAGTGTCGGCTAAGGCATAAGGCGGGGCAAAAGTAGCTGATAGGCATAAGGTAGGGGCACAAGTGCCGGCTGAGGCATAAGGCAGGGGCACAAGTGCCGGCTAAAGCATAAGGCAGGGGCACAAGTACCTAATAGGCATAAGTGAGGGGCACAAGTGCTGGCTAAGGCATAAGGCAGCGGCACAATTGCCGGCTAAAGCATAAGGCAGGGGCACAAGTGACGGCTAAGGCATAAGGCAGGGGCACAAGTACCTCATAGGCATAAGGCAGGGGCACAAGTGCCGGCTAAAGCATAAGGCAGGGGCACAAGTACCTGATAGGCATAAGGCAGGGGCACAAGTGCCGGCTAAGGCATAAGGCAGGGGCACAAGTGCCGGCTAAGGCATAAGCAGGGGCACAAGTGCCGGCTAAGGCAAAAGGCAGGGGCACAAGTGCCGGCTAAGGCATAAGGCAGGGGCACAAGTGCCGGCTAAAGCATAAGGCAGGGGTACAAGTGCCGGCTAAGGCATAAGGCAGGGGCAAAAGTGCCGGCTAAGGCATAAGGCAGGGGCAAAAGTGCCGGCTAGGCATAAGACAGGGGCACAAGTGCCGGCTAAGGCATAAGGCAGGGGCACAAGTGCCTGCTAAGGCATAAGGCAGGGGCACATGTACCTAATAGGCATAAGGCAGGGGCACAAGTTCCGGCTAAGGCATAAGGCAGCGGCACAAGTGCCGGCTAAGGCACAAGGCATAAGGCAGGGGCACAAGTGCCGGCTAAAGCATAAGGCAGGGGCACAAGTACCTGATAGGCATAAGGCAGGGGCACAAGTGCCGGCTAAGGCATAAGGCAGGGGCACAAGTGCCGGCTAAGGCATGGGCAAAAGTGCCGGCTAAGGCATAAGGCAGGGGCACAAGTGCCAGCTAAGGCATAAGGCAGGGGCAAAAGTGCCAGCTAAGGCATAAGGCAGGGGCAAAAGTGCCAGCTAAGGTATAAGGCAGGGGCAAAAGTGCAGGCTAAGGCATAAGGCAGGGGCACAAGTGCAGGCTAAGGCATAAGGCAGGGGCACAAGTGCCGGCTAAGGCATAAGGCAAGGGCACAAGTGCCGGCTAAGGCATAAGGCAAGGGCACAAGTGCCGGCTAAGGCATAAGGCAGGGGCACAAGTGCCGGCTAAGGCATAAGGCAGGGGCACAAGTGCCGGCTAAGGCATAAGGCAGGGGCACAAGTACCTGATAGGTATAAGGCAGGGGCACAAGTGCCGGCTAAGACAAGGCAGGGGCACAAGTGCCAGCTAAGGCATAAAGGCAGGGGCACAAGTGCCGGCTAAGGCATAAAGCAGGGGCACAAGTGCCGGCTAAGGCATAAGGCAGGGGCACATGTGCCGGCTAAGGCATAAGGCAGTGGCACAAGTACCTGATAGGCATAAGGCAGAGTCACAAGTTCCGGCTAAGGCATAAGGCAGCGGCACAAGTGCCGGCTATGGCATAAGGCAGGGGCACAAGTGCCGGCTAAAGCATAAGGCAGGGGCACAAGTGCCGGCTAAGGCATAAGGCAGGGGCACAAGTACCTCATAGGCATAAGGCAGGGGCACAAGTGCCGGCTAAGGCATAAGGCAGGGGCACAAGTGCCGGCTAAGGCATAAGGAAGGGGCACAAGTGCCGGCTAAGGCATAAGGAAGGGGCACAAGTGCTGGCTAAGGCTTAAGGCTAACTCTTTGCACTCTTTGCATTAAGGTTGAGGCACCCATAGGGGTGAAGAGCTAGCTTTCACCCCTCTACTCTGTACTTGGACATTGAGGACTACATCCTTTGTTGTACAGTGCAGAGCCACTCCACAACCCCATGCTCCAAGCGACCAGGCACTTGTTGTCTGTCCTCCATAAATGGGTAATGCCTTCTTCCCCATTTACAGTCGTGCATGCGCATTCAGACGGGACAAGAGCGAAGAGCGTAAAGCCTGTTCTGCGTGCCTAGCGGACAAGAAGCTTAAGGCAATAAAATAAGAAGACAGGGGCGCAAGTGCCGGCTAAGGCATAAGGCAGGGGCACAAGTGTCGGCTAGGCATAAGGCAGGGGCACAAGTGCCGGCTAAGGCATAAGGCAGGGGCACAAGTGCCGGCTAAGGCATAAGGCAGGGGCACAAGTGCCGGCTAAGGCATAAGGCAGGGGCACAAGTGCCGGCTAAGGCATAAGGCAGGGGCACAAGTGCCGGCTAAGGCATAAGGCAGGGGCACAAGTGCCGGCTAAGGCATAAGGCAGGGGCACAAGTGCCGGCTAAGGCATAAGGCAGGGGCACAAGTGCCAGCTAAGGCATAAGGCAGGGGCACAAGTGTCGGCTAAGGCATAAGGCGGGGCAAAAGTAGCTGATAGGCATAAGGCAGGGGCACAAGTGCCGGCTGAGGCATAAGGCAGGGGCACAAGTGCCGGCTAAAGCATAAGGCAGGGGCACAAGTACCTAATTGGCATAAGTGAGGGGCACAAGTGCTGGCTAAGGCATAAGGCAGCGGCACAATTGCCGGCTAAAGCATAAGGCAGGGGCACAAGTGCCGGCTAAGGCATAAGGCAGGGGCACAAGTACCTCATAGGCATAAGGCAGGGGCACAAGTGCCGGCTAAAGCATAAGGCAGGGGCACAAGTACCTGATAGGCATAAGGCAGGGGCACAAGTGCCGGCTAAGGCATAAGGCAGGGGCACAAGTGCCGGCTAAGGCATAAGCAGGGGCACATGTGCCGGCTAAGGCATAAGGCAGGGGCACAAGTGCCGGCTAAGGCATAAGGCAGGGGCAAAAGTGCCAGCTAAGGCATAAGGCAGGGGCAAAAGTGCCGGCTAAGGCATAAGGCAGGGGCAAAAGTGCCGGCTAGGCATAAGACAGGGGCACAAGTGCCGGCTAAGGCATGAGGCAGGGGCACAAGTACGTGATAGGCATAAGGAAGGGGCACAAGTGCCTGCTAAGGCATAAGGCAGGGGCACAAGTACCTAATAGGCATAAGGCAGGGGCACAAGTTCCGGCTAAGGCATAAGGCAGCGGCACAAGTGCCGGCTAAGGCACAAGGCATAAGGCAGGGGCACAAGTGCCGGCTAAAGCATAAGGCAGGGGCACAAGTACCTGATAGGCATAAGGCAGGGGCACAAGTGCCGGCTAAGGCATAAGGCAGGGGCACAAGTGCCGGCTAAGGCATGGGCAAAAGTGCCGGCTAAGGCATAAGGCAGGGGCACAAGTGCCAGCTAAGGCATAAGGCAGGGGCAAAAGTGCCAGCTAAGGCATAAGGCAGGGGCAAAAGTGCCAGCTAAGGCATAAGGCAGGGGCAAAAGTGCAGGCTAAGGCATAAGGCAGGGGCACAAGTGCAGGCTAAGGCATAAGGCAGGGGCACAAGTGCAGGCTAAGGCATAAGGCAAGGGCACAAGTGCCGGCTAAGGCATAAGGCAAGGGCACAAGTGCCGGCTAAGGCATAAGGCAGGGGCAGAAGTGCCGGCTAAGGCATAAGGCAGGGGCACATGTGCTGGCTAAGGCATAAGGCAGGGGCACAAGTACCTGATAGGTATAAGGCAGGGGCACAAGTGCCGGCTAAGACAAGGCAGGGGCACAAGTGCCAGCTAAGGCATAAAGGCAGGGGCACAAGTGCCGGCTAAGGCATAAAGCAGGGGCACAAGTGCCGGCTAAGGCATAAGGCAGGGGCACATGTGCCGGCTAAGGCATAAGGCAGGGGCACAAGTACCTGATAGGTATAAGGCAGGGGCACAAGTGCCGGCTAAGACAAGGCAGGGGCACAAGTGCCAGCTAAGGCATAAAGGCAGGGGCACAAGTGCCGGCTAAGGCATAAAGCAGGGGCACAAGTGCCGGCTAAGGCATAAGGCAGGGGCACATGTGCCGGCTAAGGCATAAGGCAGTGGCACAAGTACCTGATAGGCATAAGGCAGAGTCACAAGTTCCGGCTAAGGCATAAGGCAGCGGTACAAGTGCCGGCTATGGCATAAGGCAGGGGCACAAGTGCCGGCTAAGGCATAAAGCAGGGGCACAATTGCCGGCTAAAGCATAAGGCAGGGGCACAAGTGCCGGCTAAGGCATAAAGCAGGGGCACAAGTGCCGGCTAAGGCATAAGGCAGGGGCACATGTGCCGGCTAAGGCATAAGGCAGTGGCACAAGTACCTGATAGGCATAAGGCAGAGTCACAAGTTCCGGCTAAGGCATAAGGCAGCGGCACAAGTGCCGGCTATGGCATAAAGCAGGGGCACAAGTGCCGGCTAAAGCATAAGGCAGGGGCACAAGTGCCGGCTAAGGCATAAGGCAGGGGCACAAGTACCTCATAGGCATAAGGCAGGGGCACAAGTGCCGGCTAAGGCATAAGGCAGGGGCACAAGTGCCGGCTAAGGCATAAGGAAGGGGCACAAGTGCCGGCTAAGGCATAAGGAAGGGGCACAAGTGCCGGCTAAGGCATAAGTCAGGGGCACAAGTGCTGGCTAAGGCTTAAGGCTAACTCTTTGCACTCTTTGCATTAAGGTTGAGGCACCCATAGGGGTGAAGAGCTAGCTTTCACCCCTCTACTCTGTACTTGGACATTGAGGACTACATCCTTTGTTGTACAGTGCGGAGCCACTCCACAACCCCATGCTCCAAGCGACCAGGCACTTGTTGTCTGTCCTCCATAAATGGGTAATGCCTTCTTCCCCATTTACAGTCGTGCATGCGCATTCAGACGGGACAAGAGCGAAGAGCGTAAAGCCTGTTCTGCGTGCCTAGCGGACAAGAAGCTTAAGGCAATAAAATAAAAAGACAGGGGCGCAAGTGCTGGCTAAGCATAAGGCAGGGGCACAAGTGCCGGCTAAGGCATAAGGCAGGGGCACAAGTGCCGGCTAAGGCATAAGGCAGGGGCACAAGTGCCGGCTAAGGCATAAGGCAGGGGCACAAGTGCCGGCTAAGGCATAAGGCAGGGGCACAAGTGCCGGCTAAGGCATAAGGCAGGGGCACAAGTGCCGGCTAAGGCATAAGGCAGGGGCACAAGTGCCAGCTAAGGCATAAGGCAGGGGCACAAGTGTCGGCTAAGGCATAAGGCAGGGGCACAAGTGCCGGCTAAAGCATAAGGCAGGGGCACAAGTGCCGGCTGAGGCATAAGGCAGGGGCACAAGTGCCGGCTAAAGCATAAGGCAGGGGCACAAGTACCTAATTGGCATAAGTGAGGGGCACAAGTGCTGGCTAAGGCATAAGGCAGCGGCACAATTGCCGGCTAAAGCATAAGGCAGGGGCACAAGTGCCGGCTAAGGCATAAGGCAGGGGCACAAGTACCTCATAGGCATAAGGCAGGGGCACAAGTGCCGGCTAAAGCATAAGGCAGGGGCACAAGTACCTGATAGGCATAAGGCAGGGGCACAAGTGCCGGCTAAGGCATAAGGCAGGGGCACAAGTGCCGGCTAAGGCATAAGGCAGGGGCACATGTGCCGGCTAAGGCATAAGGCAGGGGCACAAGTGCCGGCTAAGGCATAAGGCAGGGGCAAAAGTGCCGGCTAAGGCATAAGGCAGGGGCAAAAGTGCCGGCTAGGCATAAGACAGGGGCACAAGTGCCGGCTAAGGCATGAGGCAGGGGCACAAGTACGTGATAGGCATAAGGAAGGGGCACAAGTGCCTGCTAAGGCATAAGGCAGGGGCACAAGTACCTAATAGGCATAAGGCAGGGGCACAAGTTCCGGCTAAGGCATAAGGCAGCGGCACAAGTGCCGGCTAAGGCACAAGGCATAAGGCAGGGGCACAAGTGCCGGCTAAAGCATAAGGCAGGGGCACAAGTACCTGATAGGCATAAGGCAGGGGCACAAGTGCCGGCTAAGGCATAAGGCAGGGGCAAAAGTGCCGGCTAAGGCATAAGGCAGGGGCAAAAGTGCCGGCTAAGGCATAAGGCAGGGGCAAAAGTGCCGGCTAGGCATAAGACAGGGGCACAAGTGCCGGCTAAGGCATGAGGCAGGGGCACAAGTACGTGATAGGCATAAGGAAGGGGCACAAGTGCCTGCTAAGGCATAAGGCAGGGGCACAAGTACCTAATAGGCATAAGGCAGGGGCACAAGTGCCGGCTAAGGCATAAGGCAGGGGCACAAGTGCCGGCTAAGGCATAAGGCAGGGGCACAAGTGCCGGCTAAGGCATAAGGCAGGGGCACAAGTGCCGGCTAAGGCATAAGGCAGGGGCACAAGTGCCGGCTAAGGCATAAGGCAGGGGCACAAGTGCCGGCTAAGGCATAAGGCAGGGGCACAAGTGCCGGCTAAGGCATAAGGCAGGGGCACAAGTGCCGGCTAAGGCATAAGGCAGGGGCACAAGTGCCGGCTAAGGCATAAGACAGGGGCACAAGTGCCGACTAAGGCATAAGGCAGGGGCACAAGTGCCGGCTAAGGCAGGGGCACAAGTGCCGGCTAAGGCATAAGGCAGGGGCACAAGTGCCGGCTAAGGCATAAGGCAGGGGCACAAGTGCCGGCTAAGGCATAAGGCAGGGGCACAAGTGCCGGCTAAGGCATAAGGCAAGGGCACAAGTGCCGGCTAAGGCATAAGGCAGGGGCACAAGTGCCGGCTAAGGCATAAGGCAGGGGCACAAGTGCCGGCTAAGGCATGAGGCAGGGGCTCAAGTGCCGGCTAAGTCATAAGGCAGGGGCACAAGTGCCGGCTAAGGCATAAGGCAGGGGCAAAAGTAGCTGATAGGCATAAGGCAGGGGCACAAGTGCCGGCTTAGGCATAAGGCAGGGGCACAAGTGCCGGCTAAGGCAGGGGCACAAGTGCCGGCTAAGGCATAAGGCAGGGGCTCAAGTGCCGGCTAAGGCAGGGGCACAAGTGCCGGCTAAGGCATAAGGCAGGGGCTCAAGTGCCGGCTAAGGCATAAGGCAGGGGCTCAAGTGCCGGCTAAGTCATAAGGCAGGGGCACAAGTGCCGGCTAAGGCATAAGGCAGGGGCAAAAGTAGCTGATAGGCATAAGGCAGGGGCACAAGTGCCGGCTAAGGCATAAGGCAGGGGCACAAGTGCCGGCTAAGGCATAAGGCGGGGGCACAAGTGCCGGCTTAGGCATAAGGCAGGGGCACAAGTGCCGGCTAAGGCATAAGGCAGGGGCACAAGTGCCGGCTAAGGCATAAGGCAGGGGCACAAGTGCCGGCTAAGGCATAAGGCAGGGGCACAAGTGCCGGCTAAGGCATAAGGCAGGGGCACAAATGCCAGCTAAGGCATAAGGCAGGGGCTCAAGTGCCGGCTAAGGCATAAGGCAGGGGCACAAGTGCCGGCTAAGGCATAAGGCAGGGGCACAAGTGCCAGCTAAGGCATAAGGCAGGGGCACATGTGCCGGCTAAGGCATAAGGCAGTGGCACAAGTACCTGATAGGCATAAGGCAGAGTCACAAGTTCCGGCTAAGGCATAAGGCAGCGGCACAAGTGCCGGCTATGGCATAAGGCAGGGGCACAAGTGCCGGCTAAGGCATAAAGCAGGGGCACAAGTGCCGGCTAAAGCATAAGGCAGGGGCACAAGTGCCGGCTAAGGCATAAGGCAGGGGCACAAGTGCCGGCTAAGGCATAAGGCAAGGGCACAAGTGCCGGCTAAGGCATAAGGCAGGGGCACAAGTGCCGGCTAAGGCATAAGGCAGGGGCACAAGTGCCGGCTAAGGCATGAGGCAGGGGCTCAAGTGCCGGCTAAGTCATAAGGCAGGGGCACAAGTGCCGGCTAAGGCATGAGGCAGGGGCTCAAGTGCCGGCTAAGTCATAAGGCAGGGGCACAAGTGCCGGCTAAGGCATAAGGCAGGGGCACAAGTGCCGGCTAAGGCATGAGGCAGGGGCTCAAGTGCCGGCTAAGTCATAAGGCAGGGGCACAAGTGCCGGCTAAGGCATAAGGCAGGGGCAAAAGTAGCTGATAGGCATAAGGCAGGGGCACAAGTGCCGGCTAAGGCATAAGGCAGGGGCACAAGTGCCGGCTAAGGCATAAGGCGGGGGCACAAGTGCCGGCTAAGGCATAAGGCAGGGGCACAAGTGCCGGCTTAGGCATAAGGCAGGGGCACAAGTGCCGGCTAAGGCATAAGGCAGGGGCACAAGTGCCGGCTAAGGCATAAGGCAGGGGCTCAAGTGCCGGCTAAGGCAGGGGCACAAGTGCCGGCTAAGGCATAAGGCAGGGGCTCAAGTGCCGGCTAAGTCATAAGGCAGGGGCACAAGTGCCGGCTAAGGCATAAGGCAGGGGCAAAAGTAGCTGATAGGCATAAGGCAGGGGCACAAGTGCCGGCTAAGGCATAAGGCAGGGGCACAAGTGCCGGCTAAGGCATAAGGCGGGGGCACAAGTGCCGGCTTAGGCATAAGGCAGGGGCACAAGTGCCGGCTAAGGCATAAGGCAGGGGCACAAGTGCCGGCTAAGGCATAAGGCAGGGGCTCAAGTGCCGGCTAAGGCATAAGGCAGGGGCACAAGTGCCGGCTAAGGCATAAGGCAGGGGCGCAAGTGCCGGCTAAGGCATAAGGCAGGGGCGCAAGTGCCGGCTAAGGCATAAGGCAGGGGCACGAGTGCCGGCTAAGGCATAAGGCAGGGGCACGAGTGCCGGCTAAGGCATAAGGCAGGGGCACGAGTGCCGGCTAAGGCATAAGGCAGGGGCACGAGTGCCGGCTAAGGCATAAGGCAGGGGCACGAGTGCCGGCTAAGGCATAAGGCAGGGGCACGAGTGCCGGCTAAGGCATAAGGCAGGGGCACGAGTGCCGGCTAAGGCATAAGGCAGGGGCACGAGTGCCGGCTAAGGCATAAGGCAGGGGCAAGAGTGCCGGCTAAGGCATAAGGCAGGGGCACGAGTGCCGGCTAAGGCATAAGGCAGGGGCACGAGTGCCGGCTAAGGCATAAGGCAGGGGCACGAGTGCCGGCTAAGGCATAAGGCAGGGGCACGAGTGCCGGCTAAGGCATAAGGCAGGGGCACAAGTGCCGGCTAAGGCATAAGGCAGGGGCACAAGTGCCGGCTAAGGCATAAGGCAGGGGCACAAGTGCCGGCTAAGGCATAAGGCAGGGGCACAAGTGCCGGCTAAGGCATAAGGCAGGGGCAAAAGTAGCTGATAGGCATAAGGCAGGGGCACAAGTGCCGGCTGAGGCATAAGGCAGGGGCGCAAGTGCCGGCTAAGGCGTAAGGCAGGGGCGCAAGTGCCGGCTAAGGCGTAAGGCAGGGGCGCAAGTGCCGGCTAAGGCGTAAGGCAGGGGCGCAAGTGCCGGCTAAGGCATAAGGCAGGGGCGCAAGTGCCGGCTAAGGCATAAGGCAGGGGCGCAAGTGCCGGCTAAGGCATAAGGCAGGGGCGCAAGTGCCGGCTAAGGCATAAGGCAGGGGCGCAAGTGCCGGCTAAGGCATAAGGCAGGGGCGCAAGTGCCGGCTAAGGCATAAGGCAGGGGCGCAAGTGCCGGCTAAGGCATAAGGCAGGGGCGCAAGTGCCGGCTAAGGCATAAGGCAGGGGCGCAAGTGCCGGCTAAGGCATAAGGCAGGGGCGCAAGTGCCGGCTAAGGCATAAGGCAGGGGCGCAAGTGCCGGCTAAGGCATAAGGCAGGGGCGCGAGTGCCGGCTAAGGCATAAGGCAGGGGCACGAGTGCCGGCTAAGGCATAAGGCAGGGGCACGAGTGCCGGCTAAGGCATAAGGCAGGGGCACGAGTGCCGGCTAAGGCATAAGGCAGGGGCACGAGTGCCGGCTAAGGCATAAGGCAGGGGCACGAGTGCCGGCTAAGGCATAAGGCAGGGGCACGAGTGCCGGCTAAGGCATAAGGCAGGGGCACGAGTGCCGGCTAAGGCATAAGGCAGGGGCACGAGTGCCGGCTAAGGCATAAGGCAGGGGCACGAGTGCCGGCTAAGGCATAAGGCAGGGGCACGAGTGCCGGCTAAGGCATAAGGCAGGGGCACGAGTGCCGGCTAAGGCATAAGGCAGGGGCACGAGTGCCGGCTAAGGCATAAGGCAGGGGCACCAGTGCCGGCTAAGGCATAAGGCAGGGGCACAAGTGCCGGCTAAGGCATAAGGCAGGGGCACAAGTGCCGGCTAAGGCATAAGGCAGGGGCACAAGTGCCGGCTAAGGCATAAGGCAGGGGCACAAGTGCCGGCTAAGGCATAAGGCAGGGGCAAAAGTAGCTGATAGGCATAAGGCAGGGGCACAAGTGCCGGCTGAGGCATAAGGAAGGGGCACAAGTGCCGGCTAAAGCATAAGGCAGGGGCACAAGTGCCGGCTAAAGCATAAGGCAGGGGCACAAGTGCCGGCTAAAGCATAAGGCAGGGGCACAAGTGCCGGCTAAGGCATAAGGCAGGGGCAAAAGTAGCTGATAGGCATAAGGCAGGGGCACAAGTGCCGGCTAAGGCATAAGGCAGGGGCACAAGTGCCGGCTAAGGCATAAGGCAGGGGCACAAGTGCCGGCTAAGGCATAAGGCAGGGGCACAAGTGCCGGCTAAGGCATAAGGCAGGGGCACAAGTGCCGGTAAGGCATAAGGCAGGGGCACAAGTGCCGGCTAAGGCATAAGGCAGGGGCACAAGTGCCGGCTAAGGCATAAGGCAGGGGCACAAGTGCCGGCTAAGGCATAAGGCAGGGGCACAAGTGCCGGCTAAGGCATAAGGCAGGGGCAAAAGTAGCTGATAGGCATAAGGCAGGGGCACAAGTGCCGGCTGAGGCATAAGGAAGGGGCACAAGTGCCGGCTGAGGCATAAGGAAGGGGCACAAGTGCCGGCTAAAGCATAAGGCAGGGGCACAAGTGCCGGCTAAAGCATAAGGCAGGGGCACAAGTGCCGGCTAAAGCATAAGGCAGGGGCAAAAGTAGCTGATAGGCATAAGGCAGGGGCACAAGTGCCGGCTAAGGCATAAGGCAGGGGCACAAGTGCCGGCTAAGGCATAAGGCAGGGGCACAAGTGCCGGCTAAGGCATAAGGCAGGGGCACAAGTGCCGGCTAAGGCATAAGGCAGGGGCACAAGTGCCGGCTAAGGCATAAGGCAGGGGCAAAAGTAGCTGATAGGCATAAGGCAGGGGCACAAGTGCCGGCTGAGGCATAAGGAAGGGGCACAAGTGCCGGCTAAAGCATAAGGCAGGGGCACAAGTGCCGGCTAAAGCATAAGGCAGGGGCACAAGTGCCGGCTAAAGCATAAGGCAGGGGCACAAGTGCCGGCTAAGGCATAAGGCAGGGGCAAAAGTAGCTGATAGGCATAAGGCAGGGGCACAAGTGCCGGCTAAGGCATAAGGCAGGGGCACAAGTGCCGGCTAAGGCATAAGGCAGGGGCACAAGTGCCGGCTAAGGCATAAGGCAGGGGCACAAGTGCCGGCTAAGGCATAAGGCAGGGGCACAAGTGCCGGCTAAGGCATAAGGCAGGGGCACAAGTGCCGGTAAGGCATAAGGCAGGGGCACAAGTGCCGGCTAAGGCATAAGGCAGGGGCACAAGTGCCGGCTAAGGCATAAGGCAGGGGCACAAGTGCCGGCTAAGGCATAAGGCAGGGGCACAAGTGCCGGCTAAGGCATAAGGCAGGGGCAAAAGTAGCTGATAGGCATAAGGCAGGGGCACAAGTGCCGGCTGAGGCATAAGGAAGGGGCACAAGTGCCGGCTAAAGCATAAGGCAGGGGCACAAGTGCCGGCTAAAGCATAAGGCAGGGGCACAAGTGCCGGCTAAAGCATAAGGCAGGGGCACAAGTGCCGGCTAAAGCATAAGGCAGGGGCAAAAGTAGCTGATAGGCATAAGGCAGGGGCACAAGTGCCGGCTAAGGCATAAGGCAGGGGCACAAGTGCCGGCTAAGGCATAAGGCAGGGGCACAAGTGCCGGCTAAGGCATAAGGCAGGGGCACAAGTGCCGGCTAAGGCATAAGGCAGGGGCACAAGTGCCGGCTAAGGCATAAGGCAGGGGCACAAGTGCCGGCTAAGGCATAAGGCAGGGGCACAAGTGCCGGCTAAGGCATAAGGCAGGGGCACAAGTGCCGGCTAAGGCATAAGGCAGGGGCACAAGTGCCGGCTAAGGCATAAGGCAGGGGCACAAGTGCAGGCTAAGGCATAAGGCAGCGGCACAAGTACCTGGTAGGCATAAGGCAGGGGCACAAGTGCCGGCTAAGGCATAAGGCAGGGGCACAAGTGCCGGCTAAGGCATAAGGCAGGGGCACAAGTGCCGGCTAAGGCATAAGGCAGGGGCACAAGTGCCGGCTAAGGCATAAGGCAGGGGCACAAATGCCGGGTAAGGCATAAGGCAGGGGCACAAGTGCCGGCTAAGGCATAAGGCAGGGGCACAAGTGCCGGCTAAGGCATAAGGCAGGGGCACAAGTGCCGGCTAAGGCATAAGACAGGGGCACAAGTGCCGGCTAAGGCATAAGGCAGGGGCACAAGTGCCGGCTAAGGCATAAGGCAGGGGCACAAGTGCCGGCTAAGGCATAAGGCAGGGGCACAAGTGCCGGCTAAGGCATAAGGCAGGGGCACAAGTGCCGGCTAAGGCATAAGGCAGGGGCACAAGTGCCGGCTAAGGCATAAGGCAGGGGCACAAGTGCCGGCTAAGGCATAAGGCAGGGGCACAAGTGCCGGCTAAGGCATAAGGCAGGGGCACAAGTGCCGGCTAAGGCATAAGGCAGGGGCACAAGTGCCGGCTAAGGCATAAGGCAGGGGCACAAGTGCCGGCTAAGGCACAAGGCAGGGGCACAAGTGCCGGCTAAGGCATAAGGCAGGGGCACAAGTGCCGGCTAAGGCATAAGGCAGGGGCACAAGTGCCGGCTAAGGCATAAGGCAGGGGCAAAAGTAGCTGATAGGCATAAGGCAGGGGCACAAGTGCCGGCTGAGGCATAAGGAAGGGGCACAAGTGTCGGCTAAAGCATAAGGCAGGGGCACAAGTGCCGGCTAAAGCATAAGGTAGGGGCACAAGTGGCGGCTAAGGCATAAGGCAGGGGCACAAGTGCCGGCTAAGGAATAAGGCAGAGGCACAAGTGCCAGCTAAGGCATAAGGCAGGGGCACAAGTGCCGGCTAAGGCATAAGGCAGGGGAACAAGTGCCGGCTAAGGCATAAGGCAGGGGAACAAGTGCCGGCTAAGGCATAAGGCATAAGGCAGGGGCACAAGTGCCGGCTAAGGCATAAGGCAGGGGCACAACTGCCGGCTAAGGCATAAGGCAGGGGCACAAGTGCCGGCTAAGGCATAAGGCAGGGGCACAAGTGCCGGCTAAGGCATAAGGCAGGGGCACAAGTGCCGGCTAAGGCATAAGGCAGGGGCACAATTGCCGGCTAAGGCATAAGGCAGGTGCACAAGTGCTGGCTAAGACATAAGGCTAACTCTTTGCACTCTTTGCATTAAGGTTGAGGCACCCATAGGGGTGAAGAGCTAGCTTTCACCCCTCTACTCTGTACTTGGACATTGAGGACTAGATCCTTTGTTGTACAGTGCGGAGCCACTCCACAACCCCATGCTCCAAGCGACCAGGCACTTCTTGTCTGTCCTCCATAAATGGGTAATGCCTTCTTCCCCATTTACAGTCGTGCATGCGCATTCAGACTGGACAAGAGCGAAGAGCGTAAAGCCTGTTCTGCGTGCCTAGCGGACAAGAAGCTTAAGGCAATAAAATAAGAAGACAGGGGCGCAAGTGCCGGCTAAGGCATAAGGCAGGGGCACAAGTGCCGGCTAAGGCATAAGGCAGGGGCACAAGTGCCGGCTAAGGCATAAGGCAGGGGCACAAGTGCCGGCTAAGGCATAAGGCAGGGGCACAAGTGCCGGCTAAGGCATAAGGCAGGGGCACAAGTGCCAGCTAAGGCATAAGGCAGGGGCACAAGTGCCGGCTAAGGCATAAGGCAGGGGCACAAGTGCCGGCTAAGGCATAAGGCAGGGGCACAAGTGCCGGCTAAGGCATAAGGCAGGGGCACAAGTGCCGGCTAAGGCATAAGGCAGGGGCACAAGTGCCGGCTAAGGCATAAGGCAGGGGCACAAGTGCCGGCTAAGGCATAAGGCAGGGGCACAAGTGCCGGCTAAGGCATAAGGCAGGGGCACAAGTGCCGGCTAAGGCATAAGGCAGGGGCACAAGTGCCGGCTAAGGCATAAGGCAGGGGCACAAGTGCCGGCTAAGGCATAAGGCAGGGGCACAAGTGCCGGCTAAGGCATAAGGCAGGGGCACAAGTGCCGGCTAAGGCATAAGGCAGGGGCACAAGTGCCGGCTAAGGCATAAGGCAGGGGCACAAGTGCCGGCTAAGGCATAAGGCAGGGGCACAAGTGCCGGCTAAGGCATAAGGCAGGGGCAAAAGTAGCTGATAGGCATAAGGCAGGGGCAAAAGTAGCTGATAGGCATAAGGCAGGGGCACAAGTGCCGGCTGAGGCATAAGGAAGGGGCACAAGTGTCGGCTAAAGCATAAGGCAGGGGCACAAGTGCCGGCTAAAGCATAAGGTAGGGGCACAAGTGCCGGCTAAGGCATAAGGCAGGGGCACAAGTGCCGGCTAAGGAATAAGGCAGAGGCACAAGTGCCGGATAAGGCATAAGGCAAGGGCACAAGTGCCGGCTAAGGCATAAGGCAGGGGAACAAGTGCCGGCTAAGGCATAAGGCAGGGGAACAAGTGCCGGCTAAGGCATAAGGCAGGGGAACAAGTGCCGGCTAAGGCATAAGGCAGGGGAACAAGTGCCGGCTAAGGCATAAGGCAGGGGCACAACTGCCGGCTAAGGCATAAGGCAGGGGCACAAGTGCCGGCTAAGGCATAAGGCAGGGGCACAAGTGCCGGCTAAGGCATAAGGCAGGGGCACAAGTGCCGGCTAAGGCATAAGGCAGGGGCACAATTGCCGGCTAAGGCATAAGGCAGGTGCACAAGTGCTGGCTAAGACATAAGGCTAACTCTTTGCACTCTTTGCATTAAGGTTGAGGCACCCATAGGGGTGAAGAGCTAGCTTTCACCCCTCTACTCTGTACTTGGACATTGAGGACTAGATCCTTTGTTGTACAGTGCGGAGCCACTCCACAACCCCATGCTCCAAGCTACCAGGCACTTCTTGTCTGTCCTCCATAAATGGGTAATGCCTTCTTCCCCATTTACAGTCGTGCATGCGCATTCAGACGGGACAAGAGCGAAGAGCGTAAAGCCTGTTCTGCGTGCCTAGCGGACAAGAAGCTTAAGGCAATAAAATAAGAAGACAGGGGCGCAAGTGCAGGCTAGGCATAAGGCAGGGGCACAAGTGCCGGCTAAGGCATAAGGCAGGGGCACAAGTGCCGGCTAAGGCATAAGGCACGGGCACAAGTGCCGGCTAAGGCATAAGGCAGGGGCACAAGTGCCGGCTAAGGCATAACGCAGGGGCACAAGTGCCGGCTAAGGCATAAGGCAGGGGCACAAGTGCCGGCTAAGGCATAAGGCAGGGGCACAAGTGCCGGCTAAGGCATAAGGCAGGGGCACAAGTGCCGGCTAAGGCATAAGGCAGGGGCACAAGTGCCGGCTAAGGCATAAGGCAGGGGCACAAGTGCCGGCTAAGGCATAAGGCAGGGGCACAAGTGCCGGCTATGGCATAAGGCAGGGGCACAAGTGCCGGCTAAGGCATAAGGCAGGGGCACAAGTGCCGGCTAAGGCATAAGGCAGGGGCACAAGTGCCGGCTAAGGCATAAGGCAGGGGCACAAGTGCCGGCTAAGGCATAAGGCAGGGGCACAAGTGCCGGCTAAGGCATAAGGCAGGGGCACAAGTGCCGGCTAAGGCATAAGGCAGGGGCACAAGTGCCGGCTAAGGCATAAGGCAGGGGCACAAGTGCCGGCTAAGGCATAAGGCAGGGGCACAAGTGCCGGCTAAGGCATAAGGCAGGGGCACAAGTGCCGGCTAAGGCATAAGGCAGGGGCACAAGTGCCGGCTAAGGCATAAGGCAGGGGCAAAAGTAGCTGATAGGCATAAGGCAGGGGCACAAGTGCCGGCTGAGGCATAAGGCAGGGGCACAAGTGCCGGCTGAGGCATAAGGAAGGGGCACAAGTGCCGGCTGAGGCATAAGGAAGGGGCACAAGTGCCGGCTAAAGCATAAGGCAGGGGCACAAGTGCCGGCTAAAGCATAAGGCAGGGGCACAAGTGCCGGCTAAAGCATAAGGCAGGGGCACAAGTGCCGGCTAAGGCATAAGGCAGGGGCACAAGTGCCGGCTAAGGCATAAGGCAGGGGCACAAGTGCCGGCTAAGGCATAAGGCAGGGGCACAAGTGCCGGCTAAGGCATAAGGCAGGGGCACAAGTGCCGGCTAAGGCATAAGGCAGGGGCACAAGTGCCGGCTAAGGCATAAGGCAGGGGCACAAGTGCCGGCTAAGGCATAAGGCAGGGGCACAAGTGCCGGCTAAGGCATAAGGCAGGGGCACAAGTGCCGGCTAAGGCATAAGGCAGGGGCACAAGTGCCGGCTAAGGCATAAGGCAGGGGCACAAGTGCCGGCTAAGGCATAAGGCAGGGGCACAAGTGCCGGCTAAGGCATAAGGCAGGGGCACAAGTGCCGGCTAAGGCATAAGGCAGGGGCACAAGTGCCGGCTAAGGCATAAGGCAGGGGCACAAGTGCCGGCTAAGGCATAAGGCAGGGGCACAAGTGCCGGCTAAGGCATAAGGCAGTGGCACAAGTGCCGGCTAAGACATAAGGCAGGGGCACAAGTGCCGGCTAAGGCATAAGGCAGGGGCACAAATGCCAGCTAAGGCATAAGGCAGGGGCTCAAGTGCCGGCTAAGGCATAAGGCAGGGGCACAAGTGCCGGCTAAGGCATAAGGCAGGGGCACAAGTAGCTGATAGGCATAAGGCAGGGGCACAAGTGCCGGCTGAGGCATAAGGAAGGGGCACAAGTGCCGGCTAAAACATAAGGCAGGGGCACAAGTGCCGGCTAAAGCATAAGGCAGGGGCACAAGTGCCGGCTAAGGCATAAGGCAGGGGCACAAGTGCCAGCTAAGGCATAAGGCAGGGGCACAAGTGCCGGCTAAGGCATAAGGCAGGGGCACAAGTGCCGGCTAAGGCATAAGGCAGGGGCACAAGTGCCGGCTAAGGCATAAGGCAGGGGCACAAGTGCCGGCAAAGGCATAAGGCAGGGGAACAAGTGCCAGCTAAGGCATAAGGCAGGGGCTCAAGTGCCGGCTAAGGCATAAGGCAGGGGCACAAGTGCCGGCTAAGGCATAAGGCAGGGGCACAAGTGCCGGCTAAGGCATAAGGCAGGGGCACAAGTGCCGGCTGAGGCATAAGGAAGGGGCACAAGTGCCGGCTAAAGCATAAGGCAGGGGCACAAGTGCCGGCTAAGGCATAAGGTAGGGGCACAAGTGCCGGCTAAGGCATAAGGCAGGGGCACAAGTGCCGGCTAAGGCATAAGGCAGGGGCACAAGTGCCGGTTAAGGCATAAGGCAG
This sequence comes from Ranitomeya variabilis, assembly GCF_051348905.1. Taxonomy (NCBI): domain Eukaryota; kingdom Metazoa; phylum Chordata; class Amphibia; order Anura; family Dendrobatidae; genus Ranitomeya; species Ranitomeya variabilis. Next base: position 324,334,474 of record NC_135234.1, read on the forward strand.
GGGCACAAATGCCGGCTAAGGCATAAGGCAGGGGCAAAAGTAGCTGATAGGCATAAGGCAGGGGCACAAGTGCCGGCTGAGGCATAAGGCAGGGGCACAAGTGCCTGCTAAGGCATAAGGCAGGGGCAAAAGTAGCTGATAGGCATAAGGCAGGGGCACAAGTGCCGGCTGAGGCATAAGGCAGGGGCACAAGTGCCGGCTAAAGCATAAGGCAGGGGCACAAGTGCCGGCTAAAGCATAAGGCAGGGGCACAAGTGCCGGCTAAGGCATAAGGCAGGGGCACAAGTGCCGGCTAAGGCATAAGGCAGGGGCAAAAGTAGCTGATAGGCATAAGGAAGGGGCACAAGTGCCGGCTGAGGCATAAGGAAGGGGCACAAGTGCCGGCTAAAGCATAAGGCAGGGGCACAAGTGCCGGCTAAAGCATAAGGCAGGGGCACAAGTGCCGGCTAAGGCATAAGGCAGGGGCACAAGTGCCGGCTAAGGCATAAGGCAGGGGCACAAGTGCCGGCTAAGGCATAAGGCAGGGGAACAAGTGCCGGCTAAGGCATAAGGCAGGGGAACAAGTGCCGGCTAAGGCATAAGGCAGAGGCACAACTGCCGGCTAAGGCATAAGGCAGAGGCACAACTGCCGGCTAAGGCATAAGGCAGGGGCAAAAGTGCCGGCTAAGGCATAAGGCAGGGGCACAAGTGCCGGCTAAGGCATAAGGCAGGGGCACAAGTGCCGGCTAAGGCATAAGGCAGGGGCACAAGTGCCGGCTAAGGCATAAGGCAGGGGCACAATTGCCGGCTAAGGCATAAGGCAGGGGCACAAGTGCCGGCTAAGGCATAAGGCAGGGGCACAAGTGCCGGTTAAGGCATAAGGCAGGGGCACAAATGCCGGCTAAGGCATAAGGCAGGGGCAAAAGTAGCTGATAGGCATAAGGCAGGGGCACAAGTGCCGGCTGAGGCATAAGGCAGGGGCACAAGTGCCTGCTAAGGCATAAGGCAGGGGCAAAAGTAGCTGATAGGCATAAGGCAGGGGCACAAGTGCCGGCTGAGGCATAAGGAAGGGGCACAAGTGCCGGCTAAAGCATAAGGCAGGGGCACAAGTGCCGGCTAAAGCATAAGGCAGGGGCACAAGTGCCGGCTAAGGCATAAGGCAGGGGCACAAGTGCCGGCTAGGCATAAGGCAGGGGCACAAGTGCCGGCTAAGGCATAAGGCAGGGGCACAAGTGCCGGCTAAGGCATAAGGCAGGGGCACAAGTGCCGGCTAAGGCATAAGGCAGGGGCACAATTGCCGGCTAAGGCATAAGGCAGGGGCACAAGTGCCGGCTAAGGCATAAGGCAGGGGCACAAGTGCCGGCTAAGGCATAAGGCAGGGGCACAAGTGCCGGTTAAGGCATAAGGCAGGGGAACAAGTGCCGGCTAAGGCATAAGGCAGGGGAACAAGTGCCGGCTAAGGCATAAGGCAGGGGAACAAGTGCCGGCTAAGGCATAAGGCAGGGGCACAACTGCCGGCTAAGGCATAAGGCAGGGGCACAAGTGCCGGCTAAGGCATAAGGCAGGGGCACAAGTGCCGGCTAAGGCATAAGGCAGGGGCACAAGTGCCGGCTAAGGCATAAGGCAGGGGCACAAGTGCCGGCTAAGGCATAAGGCAGGGGCACAAGTGCCGGCTAAGGCATAAGGCAGGGGCACGGGCACAAGTGCCGGCTAAGGCATAAGGCAGGGGCACAAGTGCCGGCTAAGGCATAAGGCAGGGGCACAAGTGCCGGCTAAGGCATAAGGCAGGGGCACAAATGCCAGCTAAGGCATAAGGCTGGGGCACAAGTACCTCATAGGCATAAGGCAGGGGCACAAGTGCCGGCTAAGGCATAAGGCAGGGGCACAAGTGCCGGCTAAGGCATAAGGCAGGGGCACAAGTGCCGGCTAAGGCATAAGGCAGGGGCACAAGTGCCGGCTAAGGCATAAGGCAGGGGCAAAAGTAGCTGATAGGCATAAGGCAGGGGCACAAGTGCCGGCTGAGGCATAAGGAAGGGGCACAAGTGCCGGCTAAGGCATAAGGCAGGGGCACAAGTGCCGGCTAAGGCATAAGGCAGGGGCACAAGTGCCGGCTAAGGCATAAGGCAGGGGCACAAGTGCCGGCTAAGGCATAAGGCAGGGGCACAAGTGCCGGCTAAGGCATAAGGCAGGGGCACAAGTGCCGGCTAAGGCATAAGGCAGGGGCACAAGTGCCGGCTAAGGCATAAGGCAGGGGCACAAGTGCCGGCTAAGGCATAAGGCAGGGGCACAAGTGCCGGCTAAGGCATAAGGCAGGGGCACAAGTGCCGGCTAAGGCATAAGGCAGGGGCACAAGTGCCGGCTAAGGCATAAGGCAGGGGCACAAGTGCCGGCTAAGGCATAAGGCAGGGGCACAAGTGCCGGCTAAGGCATAAGGCAGGGGCACAAGTGCCGGCTAAGGCATGAGGCAGGGGCACAAGTGCCGGCTAAGGCATAAGGCAGGGGCACAAGTGCCGGCTAAGGCATAAGGCAGGGGCACAAGTGCCGGCTAAGGCATAAGGCAGGGGCACAAGTGCCGGCTAAGGCATAAGGCAGGGGCACAAGTGCCGGCTAAGGCATAAGGCAGGGGCACAAGTGCCGGCTAAGGCATAAGGCAGGGGCACAATTGCCGGCTAAGGCATAAGGCAGGGGCACAAGTGCCGGCTAAGGCATAAGGCAGGGGCACAAGTGCCGGCTAAAGCATAAGGCAGGGGCACAAGTGCCGGCTAAGGCATAAGGCAGGGGCACAAGTGCCGGCTAAGGCATAAGGCAGGGGCACAAGTGCCAGTTAAGGCATAAGGCAGGGGCACAAGTGCCGGCTAAGGCATAAGGCAGGGGCACAAGTGCCATCTAAGGCATAAGGCAGGGGCACAAATGCCAGCTAAGGCATAAGGCAGGGGCACAAGTACCTCATAGGCATAAGGCAGGGGCACAAGTGCCGGCTAAGGCATAAGGCAGGGGAACAAGTGCCATCTAAGGCATAAGGCAGGGGCACAAGTGCCGGCTAAGGCATAAGGCAGAGGCACAAGTGCCGGCTAAGGCATAAGGCAGGGGAACAAGTGCCATCTAAGGCATAAGGCAGGGGCACAAGTGCCGGCTAAGGCATAAGGCAGAGGCACAAGTGCCGGCTAAGGCATAAGGCAGGGGCACAAGTGCCGGCTAAGGCATAAGGCAGGGGCACAAGTGCCGGCTAAGGCATAAGGCAGGGGCACAAGTGCCGGCTAAGGCATAAGGCAGGGGCACAAGTGCCATCTAAGGCATAAGGCAGGGGCACAAGTGCCGGCTAAGGCATAAGGCAGGGGCACAAGTGCCGGCTAAGGCATAAGGCAGGGGCACAAGTGCCGGCTAAGGCATAAGGCAGGGGCACAAGTGCCGGCTAAGGCATAAGGCAGGGGCACAAGTGCCGGCTAAGGCATAAGGCAGGGGCACAAGTGCCGGCTAAGGCATAAGGCAGGGGCAAAAGTAGCTGATAGGCATAAGGCAGGGGCACAAGTGCCGGATGAGGCATAAGGCAGGGGAACAAGTGCCGGCTAAGGCATAAGGCAGGGGCACAAGTGCCGGCTGAGGCATAAGGCAGGGGCACAAGTGCCGGCTGAGGCATAAGGAAGGGGCACAAGTGCCGGCTAAAGCATAAGGCAGGGGCACAAGTGCCGGCTAAAGCATAAGGCAGGGGCACAAGTGCCGGCTAAAGCATAAGGCAGGGGCACAAGTGCCGGCTAAAGCATAAGGCAGGGGCACAAGTGCCGGCTAAAGCATAAGGCAGGGGCACAAGTGCCGGCTGAGGCATAAGGAAGGGGCACAAGTGCCGGTTAAAGCATAAGGCAGGGGCACAAGTGCCGGCTAAAGCATAAGGCAGGGGCACAAGTGCCGGCTAAGGCATAAGGCAGGGGCACAAGTGCCGGCTAAAGCATAAGGCAGGGGCACAAGTGCCGGCTAAAGCATAAGGCAGGGGCACAAGTGCCGGCTAAGGCATAAGGCAGGGGCACAAGTGCCGGCTAAGGCATAAGGCAGAGGCACAAGTGCCGGCTAAGGCATAAGGCAGGGGCACAAGTGCCGGCTAAGGCATAAGGCAGGGGCACAAGTGCCGGCTAAGGCATAAGGCAGGGGCAAAAGTGCCAGCTAAGGCATAAGGCAGGGGCACAATTGCCGGCTAAGGCATAAGGCAGGTGCACAAGTGCTGGCTAAGACATAAGGCTAACTCTTTGCACTCTTTGCATTAAGGTTGAGGCACCCATAGGGGTGAAGAGCTAGCTTTCACCCCTCTACTCTGTACTTGGACATTGAGGACTAGATCCTTTGTTGTACAGTGCGGAGCCACTCCACAACCCCATGCTCCAAGCGACCAGGCACTTCTTGTCTGTCCTCCATAAATGGGTAATGCCTTCTTCCCCATTTACAGTCGTGCATGCGCATTCAGACGGGACAAGAGCGAAGAGCGTAAAGCCTGTTCTGCGTGCCTAGCGGACAAGAAGCTTAAGGCAATAAAATAAAAAGACAGGGGCACAAGTGCCGGATAGGCATAAGGCAGGGGCACAAGTGCCATCTAAGGCATAAGGCAGGGGAACAAGTGCCGGCTAAGGCATAAGGCAGGGGCACAAGTGCCGGCTAAGGCATAAGGCAGGGGCACAAGTGCCGGCTAAGGCATAAGGCAGGGGCACAAGTGCCGGCTAAGGCATAAGGCAGGGGCACAAGTGCCGGCTAAGGCATAAGGCAGGGGCACAAGTGCCGGCTAAGGCATAAGGCAGGGGCACAAATGCCAGCTAAGGCATAAGGCAGGGGCACAAGTACCTCATAGGCATAAGGCAGGGGCTCAAGTGCCGGCTAAGGCAAAAGGCAGGGGCACAAGTGCCGGCTAAGGCATAAGGCAGGGGCAAAAGTAGCTGATAGGCATAAGGCAGGGGCACAAGTGCCGGCTAAGGCATAAGGCAGGGGCAAAAGTAGCTGATAGGCATAAGGCAGGGGCACAAGTGCCGGCTGAGGCATAAGGAAGGGGCACAAGTGCCGGCTAAGGCATAAGGCAGGGGCACAAGTGCCGGCTAAAGTATAAGGCAGGGGCACAAGTGCCGGCTAAAGCATAAGGCAGGGGCACAAGTGCCGGCTAAGGCATAAGGCAGGGGCACAAGTGCCGGCTAAGGCATAAGGCAGAGGCACAAGTGCCGGCTAAGGCATAAGGCAGAGGCACAAGTGCCGGCTAAGGCATAAGGCAGGGGCACAAGTGCCGGCTAAGGCATAAGGCAGGGGCACAAGTGCCGGCTAAGGCATAAGGCAGGGGCACAAGTGCCGGCTAAGGCATAAGGCAGGGGCACAAGTGCCGGCTAAGGCATAAGGCAGGGGCACAAGTGCCGGCTAAGGCATAAGGCAGGGGCACAAGTGCCGGCTAAGGCATAAGGCAGGGGCACAAGTGCCGGCTAAGGCATAAGGCAGGGGCACAAGTGCCGGCTAAGGCATAAGGCAGGGGCACAAGTGCCGGCTAAGGCATAAGGCAGGGGCACAAGTGCCGGCTAAGGCATAAGGCAGGGGCACAAGTGCCGGCTAAGGCATAAGGCAGGGGCACAAGTGCCATCTAAGGCATAAGGCAGGGGCACAAGTGCCGGCTAAGGCATAAGGCAGGGGCACAAGTGCCGGCTAAGGCATAAGGCAGGGGCACAAGTGCCGGCTAAGGCATAAGGCAGGGGCACAAGTGCCGGCTAAGGCATAAGGCAGGGGCACAAGTGCCGGCTAAGGCATAAGGCAGGGGCACAAGTGCCGGCTAAGGCATAAGGCAGGGGCACAAGTGCCGGCTAAGGCATAAGGCAGGGGCACAAGTACCTCATAGGCATAAGGAAGGGGCACAAGTGCCGGCTAAGGCATAAGGCAGGGGCACAAGTGCCGGCTAAGGCATAAGGCAGGGGCACAAGTGCCGGCTAAGGCATAAGGCAGGGGCTCAAGTGCCGGCTAAGGCATAAGGCAGGGGCACAAGTGCCGGCTAAGGCATAAGGCAGGGGCAAAAGTAGCTGATAGGCATAAGGCAGGGGCACAAGTGCCGGCTGAGGCATAAGGGGCACAAGTGCCGGCTAAAGCATAAGGCAGGGGCACAAGTGCCGGCTAAGGCATAAGGCAGGGGCACAAGTGCCGGCTAAGGCATAAGGCAGGGGCACAAGTGCCGGCTAAGGCATAAGGCAGGGGCACAAGTGCCGGCTAAGGCATAAGGCAGGGGCACAAGTGCCGGTTAAGGCATAAGGCAGGGGAACAAGTGCCGGCTAAGGCATAAGGCAGGGGAACAAGTGCCGGCTAAGGCATAAGGCAGAGGCACAACTGCCGGCTAAGGCATAAGGCAGGGGCACAAGTGCCGGCTAAGGCATAAGGCAGGGGCACAAGTGCCGGCTAAGGCATAAGGCAGGGGCACAAGTGCCAGCTAAGGCATAAGGCAGGGGCACAATTGCCGGCTAAGGCATAAGGCAGGTGCACAAGTGCTGGCTAAGACATAAGGCTAACTCTTTGCACTCTTTGCATTAAGGTTGAGGCACCCATAGGGGTGAAGAGCTAGCTTTCACCCCTCTACTCTGTACTTGGACATTGAGGACTAGATCCTTTGTTGTACAGTGCGGAGCCACTCCACAACCCCATGCTCCAAGCGACCAGGCACTTCTTGTCTGTCCTCCATAAATGGGTAATGCCTTCTTCCCCATTTACAGTCGTGCATGCGCATTCAGACGGGACAAGAGCGAAGAGCGTAAAGCCTGTTCTGCGTGCCTAGCGGACAAGAAGCTTAAGGCAATAAAATAAAAAGACAGGGGCGCAAGTGCAGGCTAGGCATAAGGCAGGGGTACAAGTGCCGGCTAAGGCATAAGGCAGGGGCACAAGTGCCGGCTAAGGCATAAGGCAGGGGCACAAATGCCAGCTAAGGCATAAGGCAGGGGCACAAATGCCAGCTAAGGCATAAGGCAGGGGCACAAGTACCTCATAGGCATAAGGCAGGGGCACAAGTGCCGGGTAAGGCATAAGGCAGGGGCTCAAGTGCCGGCTAAGGCATAAGGCAGGGGCACAAGTGCCGGCTAAGGCATAAGGCAGGGGCACAAGTGCCGGCTAAGGCATAAGGCAGGGGCACAAGTGCCGGCTAAGGCATAAGGCAGGGGCACAAGTGCCGGCTAAGGCATAAGGCAGGGGCACAAGTGCCGGCTAAGGCATAAGGCAGGGGCACAAGTGCCGGCTAAGGCATAAGGCAGGGGCACAAGTGCCGGCTAAGGCATAAGGCAGGGGCACAAGTGCCGGCTAAGGCATAAGGCAGGGGCACAAGTGCCGGCTAAGGCATAAGGCAGGGGCACAAGTGCCGGCTAAGGCATAAGGCAGGGGCACAAGTGCCGGTTAAGGCATAAGGTAGGGGAACAAGAGCCGGCTAAGGCATAAGGCAGGGGAACAAGTGCCGGCTAAGGCATATGGCAGGGGAACAAGTGCCGGCTAAGGCATAAGGCAGAGGCACAAGTGCCGGCTAAGGCATAAGGCAGGGGCACAAGTGCCAGCTAAGGCATAAGGCAGGGGCACAATTGCCGGCTAAGGCATAAGGCAGGTGCACAAGTGCTGGCTAAGACATAAGGCTAACTCTTTGCACTCTTTGCATTAAGGTTGAGGCACCCATAGGGGTGAAGAGCTAGCTTTCACCCCTCTACTCTGTACTTGGACATTGAGGACTAGATCCTTTGTTGTACAGTGCGGAGCCACTCCACAACCCCATGCTCCAAGCGACCAGGCACTTCTTGTCTGTCCTCCATAAATGGGTAATGCCTTCTTCCCCATTTACAGTCGTGCATGCCCATTCAGACGGGACAAGAGCGAAGAGCGTAAAGCCTGTTCTGCGTGCCTAGCGGACAAGAAGCTTAAGGCAATAAATTAAAAAGACAGGGGCGCAAGTGCCGGCTAAGGCATAAGGCAGGGGCACAAGTGCCGGTTAAGGCATAAGGCAGGGGCACAAGTGCCGGTTGAGGCATAAGGCAGGGGCACAAGTGCCGGCTGAGGCATAAAGAAGGGGCACAAGTGCCGGCTAAAGCATAAGGCGGGGGCACAAGTGCCGGCTAAAGCATAAGGCGGGGGCACAAGTGCCGGCTAAGGCACAAGGCGGGGGCACAAGTGCCGGCTAAGGCATAAGGCGGGGGCACAAGTGCCGGCTAAGGCATAAGGCGGGGGCACAAGTGCCGGCTAAGGCGTAAGGCGGGGGCACAAGTGCCGGCTAAGGCGTAAGGCGGGGGCACAAGTGCCGGCTAAGGCATAAGGCGGGGGCACAAGTGCCGGCTAAGGCATAAGGCAGGGGCACAAGTGCCGGCTAAGGCATAAGGCAGGGGCACAAGTGCCGGCTAAGGCATAAGGCAGGGGCACAAGTGCCGGCTAAGGCATAAGGCAGGGGCTCAAGTGCCGGCTAAGGCATAAGGCAGGGGCACAAGTGCCGGCTAAGGCATAAGGCAGGGGCACAAGTGCCGGCTAAGGCATAAGGCAGGGGCACAAGTGCCGGCTAAGGCATAAGGCAGGGGCACAAGTGCCGGCTAAGGCATAAGGCAGGGGCACAAGTGCCGGCTAAGGCATAAGGCGGGGGCACAAGTGCCGGCTAAAGCATAAGGCGGGGGCACAAGTGCCGGCTAAGGCACAAGGCGGGGGCACAAGTGCCGGCTAAGACATAAGGCGGGGGCACAAGTGCCGGCTAAGGCATAAGGCGGGGGCACAAGTGCCGGCTAAGGCGTAAGGCGGGGGCACAAGTGCCGGCTAAGGCGTAAGGCGGGGGCACAAGTGCCGGCTAAGGCATAAGGCGGGGGCACAAGTGCCGGCTAAGGCGTAAGGCGGGGGCACAAGTGCCGGCTAAGGCGTAAGGCGGGGGCACAAGTGCCGGCTAAGGCATAAGGCGGGGGCACAAGTGCCGGCTAAGGCATAAGGCAGGGGCACAAGTGCCGGCTAAGGCATAAGGCAGGGGCACAAGTGCCGGCTAAGGCATAAGGCAGGGGCACAAGTGCCGGCTAAGGCATAAGGCAGGGGCTCAAGTGCCGGCTAAGGCATAAGGCAGGGGCACAAGTGCCGGCTAAGGCATAAGGCAGGGGCACAAGTGCCGGCTAAGGCATAAGGCAGGGGCACAAGTGCCGGCTAAGGCATAAGGCAGGGGCACAAGTGCCGGCTAAGGCATAAGGCAGGGGCACAAGTGCCGGCTAAGGCATAAGGCAGGGGCACAAGTGCCGGCTAAGGCATAAGGCAGGGGCACAAGTGCCGGCTAAGGCATAAGGCAGGGGCACAAGTGCCGGCTAAGGCATAAGGCAGGGGCACAAGTGCCGGCTAAGGCATAAGGCAGGGGCACAAGTGCCGGCTATGGCATAAGGCAGGGGCACAAGTGCCGGCTAAGGCATAAGGCAGGGGCACAAGTGCCGGCTAAGGCATAAGGCAGGGGCACAAGTGCCGGCTAAGGCATAAGGCAGGGGCACAAGTGCCGGCTAAGGCATAAGGCAGGGGCACAAGTGCCGGCTAAGGCATAAGGCAGGGGCACAAGTGCCGGCTAAGGCATAAGGCAGGGGCACAAGTGCCGGCTAAGGCATAAGGCAGGGGCACAAGTGCCGGCTAAGGCATAAGGCAGGGGCACAAGTGCCGGCTAAGGCATAAGGCAGGGGCACAAGTACCTCATAGGCATAAGGCAGGGGCACAAGTGCCGGCTAAGGCATAAGGCAGGGGCACAAGTGCCGGCTAAGGCATAAGGCAGGGGCACAAGTGGCGGCTAAGGCATAAGGCAGGGGCACAAGTGCCGGCTAAGGCATAAGGCAGGGGCACAAGTGCCGGCTAAGGCATAAGGCAGGGGCACAAGTGCCGGCTAAGGCATAAGGCAGGGGCACAAGTGCCGGCTAAGGCATAAGGCAGGGGCACAAGTGCCGGCTAAGGCATAAGGCAGGGGCACAAGTGCCGGCTAAGGCATAAGGCAGGGGCACAAGTGCCGGCTAAGGCATAAGGCAGGGGCACAAGTGCCGGCTAAGGCATAAGGCAGGGGCACAAGTGCCGGCTAAGGCATAAGGCAGGGGTACAAGTGCTGGCTATGGCATAAGGCAGGGGCACAAGTGCCGGCTAAGGCATAAGGCGGGGCACAAGTGCCGGCTAAGGCATAAGGCAGGGGCAAAAGTAGCTGATAGGCATAAGGCAGAGGCACAAGTGCCGGCTGAGGCATAAGGCAGGGGCAAAAGTGCCGGCTAAGGAATAAGGCAGGGGCACAAGTGCCGGCTAAGGCATGGGCACAAGTGCCGGCTAAGGCATAAGGCAGGGGCACAAGTGCCAGCTAAGGCATAAGGCAGGGGCACAAGTGCCAGCTAAGGCATAAGGCAGGGGCACAAGTGCCAGCTAAGGCATAAGGCAGGGGCACAAGTGCCAGCTAAGGCATAAGGCAGGGGCACAAGTGCCAGCTAAGGCATAAGGCAGGGGCAAAAGTGCCGGCTAGGCATAAGACAGGGGCACAAGTGCAGGCTAAGGCATAAGGCAGGGGCACAAGTGCCGGCTAAGGCATAAGGCAGGGGCACAAGTGCCGGCTAAGGCATAAGGCAGGGGCACAAGTGCCGGCTAAGGCATAAGGCAGGGGCACAAGTGCCGGCTAAGGCATAAGGCAGGGGCACAAGTGCCGGCTAAGGCATAAGGCAAGGGGAAAAGTGCCGGCTAAGGCATAAGGCAGGGGCACAAGTGCTGGCTAAGGCATAAGGCAGCGGCACAATTGCCGGCTAAAGCATAAGGCAGGGGCACAAGTGCCGGCTAAGGAATAAGGCAGGGGCACAAGTACCTCATAGGCATAAGGCAGGGGCACAAGTGCCGGCTAAGGCATAAGGCAGGGGCACAAGTGCCGGCTAAAGCATAAGGCAGGGGCACAAGTGCCGGCTAAAGCATAAGGCAGGGGCACAAGTACCTGATAGGCATAAGGCAGGGGCACAAGTGCCGGCTAAGGCATAAGGCAGGGGCACAAGTGCCGGCTAAGGCATGGGCAAAAGTGCCGGCTAAGGCATAAGGCAGGGGCACAAGTGCCAGCTAAGGCATAAGGCAGGGGCAAAAGTGCCAGCTAAGGAATAAGGCAGGGGCAAAAGTGCCAGCTAAGGAATAAGGCAGGGGCACAAGTGCCGGCTAAGGCATAAGGCAGGGGCACAAGTGCCGGCTAATGCATGGGCAAAAGTGCCGGCTAAGGCATAAGGCAGGGGCACAAGTGCCAGCTAAGGCATAAGGCAGGGGCAAAAGTGCCAGCTAAGGAATAAGGCAGGGGCACAAGTACCTCATAGGCATAAGGCAGGGGCACAAGTGCCGGCTAAGGCATAAGGCAGGGGCACAAGTGCCAGCTAAGGAATAAGGCAGGGGCACAAGTACCTCATAGGCATAAGGCAGGGGCACAAGTGCCGACTAAGGCATAAGGCATGGGCAAAAGTGCCGGCTAAGGCATAAGGCAGGGGCACAAGTGCCAGCTAAGGCATAAGGCAGGGGCAAAAGTGCCAGCTAAGGCATAAGGCAGGGGCAAAAGTGCCAGCTAAGGCATAAGGCAGGGGCAAAAGTGCAGGCTAAGGCATAAGGCAGGGGCACAAGTGCAGGCTAAGGCATAAGGCAGGGGCACAAGTGCCGGCTAAGGCATAAGGCAAGGGCACAAGTGCCGGCTAAGGCATAAGGCAAGGGCACAAGTGCCGGCTAAGGCATAAGGCAGGGGCACAAGTGCCGGCTAAGGCATAAGGCAGGGGCACAAGTGCCGGCTAAGGCATAAGGCAGGGGCACATGTGCCGGCTAAGGCATAAGGCAGGGGCACAAGTACCTGATAGGTATATGGCAGGGGCACAAGTGCCGGCTAAGACAAGGCAGGGGCACAAGTGCCAGCTAAGGCATAAAGGCAGGGGCACAAGTGCCGGCTAAGGCATAAAGCAGGGGCACAAGTGCCGGCTAAGGCATAAGGCAGGGGCACATGTGCCGGCTAAGGCATAAGGCAGGGGCACAAGTACCTGATAGGCATAAGGCAGAGTCACAAGTTCCGGCTAAGGCATAAGGCAGCGGCACAAGTGCCGGCTAAGGCATAAGGCAGGGGCACAAGTGCCGGCTAAGGCATAAAGCAGGGGCACAAGTGCCGGCTAAAGCATAAGGCAGGGGCACAAGTGCCGGCTAAGGCATAAGGCAGGGGCACAACTACCTCATAGGCATAAGGCAGGGGCACAAGTGCCGGCTAAGGCATAAGGCAGGGGCACAAGTGCCGGCTAAGGCATAAGGAAGGGGCACAAGTGCCGGCTAAGGCATAAGTCAGGGGCACAAGTGCTGGCTAAGGCTTAAGGCTAACTCTTTGCACTCTTTGCATTAAGGTTGAGGCACCCATAGGGGTGAAGAGCTAGCTTTCACCCCTCTACTCTGTACTTGGACATTGAGGACTACATCCTTTGTTGTACAGTGCGGAGCCACTCCACAACCCCATGCTCCAAGCGACCAGGCACTTGTTATCTGTCCTCCATAAATGGGTAATGCCTTCTTCCCCATTTACAGTCGTGCATGCGCATTCAGACGGGACAAGAGCGAAGAGCGTAAAGCCTGTTCTGCGTGCCTAGCGGACAAGAAGCTTAAGGCAATAAAATAAAAAGACAGGGGCGCAAGTGCTGGCTAAGCATAAGGCAGGGGCACAAGTGTCGGCTAGGCATAAGGCAGGGGCACAAGTGCCGGCTAAGGCATAAGGCAGGGGCATAAGTGCCGGCTAAGGCATAAGGCAGGGGCACAAGTGCCGGCTAAGGCATAAGGCAGGGGCACAAGTGCCGGCTAAGGCATAAGGCAGGGGCACAAGTGCCGGCTAAGGCATAAGGCAGGGGCACAAGTGCCGGCTAAGGCATAAGGCAGGGGCACAAGTGCCGGCTAAGGCATAAGGCAGGGGCACAAGTGCCGGCTAAGGCATAAGGCAGGGGCACAAGTGTCGGCTAAGGCATAAGGCGGGGCAAAAGTAGCTGATAGGCATAAGGCAGGGGCACAAGTGCCGGCTGAGGCATAAGGCAGGGGCACAAGTGCCGGCTGAGGCATAAGGCAGGGGCACAAGTGCCGGCTAAAGCATAAGGCAGGGGCACAAGTACCTAATAGGCATAAGTGAGGGGCACAAGTGCTGGCTAAGGCATAAGGCAGCGGCACAATTGCCGGCTAAAGCATAAGGCAGGGGCACAAGTGCCGGCTAAGGCATAAGGCAGGGGCACAAGTACCTCATAGGCATAAGGCAGGGGCACAAGTGCCGGCTAAAGCATAAGGCAGGGGCACAAGTACCTAATAGGCATAAGTGAGGGGCACAAGTGCTGGCTAAGGCATAAGGCAGCGGCACAATTGCCGGCTAAAGCATAAGGCAGGGGCACAAGTGCCGGCTAAGGCATAAGGCAGGGGCACAAGTACCTCATAGGCATAAGGCAGGGGCACAAGTGCCGGCTAAGGCATAAGGCAGGGGCACAAGTGCCGGCTAAGGCATAAGCAGGGGCACAAGTGCCGGCTAAGGCATAAGGCAGGGGCACAAGTGCCGGCTAAGGCATAAGGCAGGGGTACAAGTGCCGGCTAAGGCATAAGGCAGGGGCAAAAGTGCCGGCTAAGGCATAAGGCAGGGGCAAAAGTGCCGGCTAGGCATAAGACAGGGGCACAAGTGCCGGCTAAGGCATGAGGCAGGGGCACAAGTACGTGATAGGCATAAGGAAGGGGCACAAGTGCCTGCTAAGGCATAAGGCAGGGGCACATGTACCTAATAGGCATAAGGCAGGGGCACAAGTTCCGGCTAAGGCATAAGGCAGCGGCACAAGTGCCGGCTAAGGCACAAGGCATAAGGCAGGGGCACAAGTGCCGGCTAAAGCATAAGGCAGGGGCACAAGTACCTGATAGGCATAAGGCAGGGGCACAAGTGCCGGCTAAGGCATGGGCACAAGTGCCGGCTAAGGCATGGGCAAAAGTGCCGGCTAAGGCATAAGGCAGGGGCACAAGTGCCAGCTAAGGCATAAGGCAGGGGCAAAAGTGCCAGCTAAGGCATAAGGCAGGGGCAAAAGTGCCAGCTAAGGTATAAGGCAGGGGCAAAAGTGCAGGCTAAGGCATAAGGCAGGGGCACAAGTGCAGGCTAAGGCATAAGGCAGGGGCACAAGTGCCGGATAAGGCAAGGGCACAAGTGCCGGCTAAGGCATAAGGCAAGGGCACAAGTGCCGGCTAAGGCATAAGGCAGGGGCACAAGTGCCGGCTAAGGCATAAGGCAGGGGCACATGTGCCGGCTAAGGCATAAGGCAGGGGCACAAGTACCTGATAGGTATAAGGCAGGGGCACAAGTGCCGGCTAAGACAAGGCAGGGGCACAAGTGCCAGCTAAGGCATAAAGGCAGGGGCACAAGTGCCGGCTAAGGCATAAAGCAGGGGCACAAGTGCCGGCTAAGGCATAAGGCAGGGGCACATGTGCCGGCTAAGGCATAAGGCAGTGGCACAAGTACCTGATAGGCATAAGGCAGAGTCACAAGTTCCGGCTAAGGCATAAGGCAGCGGCACAAGTGCCGGCTATGGCATAAGGCAGGGGCACAAGTGCCGGCTAAGGCATAAAGCAGGGGCACAAGTGCCGGCTAAAGCATAAGGCAGGGGCACAAGTGCCGGCTAAGGCATAAGGCAGGGGCACAAGTACCTCATAGGCATAAGGCAGGGGCACAAGTGCCGGCTAAGGCATAAGGCAGGGGCACAAGTGCCGGCTAAGGCATAAGGAAGGGGCACAAGTGCTGGCTAAGGCATAAGGAAGGGGCACAAGTGCTGGCTAAGGCTTAAGGCTAACTCTTTGCACTCTTTGCATTAAGGTTGAGGCACCCATAGGGGTGAAGAACTAGCTTTCACCCCTCTACTCTGTACTTGGACATTGAGGACTACATCCTTTGTTGTACAGTGCGGAGCCACTCCACAACCCCATGCTCCAAGCGACCAGGCACTTGTTGTCTGTCCTCCATAAATGGGTAATGCCTTCTTCCCCATTTACAGTCGTGCATGCGCATTCAGACGGGACAAGAGCTAAGAGCGTAAAGCCTGTTCTGCGTGCCTAGCGGACAAGAAGCTTAAGGCAATAAAATAAGAAGACAGGGGCGCAAGTGCCGGCTAAGGCATAAGGCAGGGGCACAAGTGTCGGCTAGGCATAAGGCAGGGGCACAAGTGCCGGCTAAGGCATAAGGCAGGGGCACAAGTGCCGGCTAAGGCATAAGGCAGGGGCACAAGTGCCGGCTAAGGCATAAGGCAGGGGCACAAGTGCCGGCTAAGGCATAAGGCAGGGGCACAAGTGCCGGCTAAGGCATAAGGCAGGGGCACAAGTGCCGGCTAAGGCATAAGGCAGGGGCACAAGTGCCGGCTAAGGCATAAGGCAGGGGCACAAGTGCCAGCTAAGGCATAAGGCAGGGGCACAAGTGTCGGCTAAGGCATAAGGCGGGGCAAAAGTAGCTGATAGGCATAAGGCAGGGGCACAAGTGCCGGCTGAGACATAAGGCAGGGGCACAAGTGCCGGCTAAAGCATAAGGCAGGGGCACAAGTACCTAATTGGCATAAGTGAGGGGCACAAGTGCTGGCTAAGGCATAAGGCAGCGGCACAATTGCCGGCTAAAGCATAAGGCAGGGGCACAAGTGCCGGCTAAGGCATAAGGCAGGGGCACAAGTACCTCATAGGCATAAGGCAGGGGCACAAGTGCCGGCTAAAGCATAAGGCAGGGGCACAAGTACCTGATAGGCATAAGGCAGGGGCACAAGTGCCGGCTAAGGCATAAGGCAGGGGCACAAGTGCCGGCTAAGGCATAAGCAGGGGCACATGTGCCGGCTAAGGCATAAGGCAGGGGCACAAGTGCCGGCTAAGGCATAAGGCAGGGGCAAAAGTGCCAGCTAAGGCATAAGGCAGGGGCAAAAGTGCCGGCTAAGGCATAAGGCAGGGGCAAAAGTGCCGGCTAGGCATAAGACAGGGGCACAAGTGCCGGCTAAGGCATGAGGCAGGGGCACAAGTACGTGATAGGCATAAGGAAGGGGCACAAGTGCCTGCTAAGGCATAAGGCAGGGGCACAAGTACCTAATAGGCATAAGGCAGGGGCACAAGTTCCGGCTAAGGCATAAGGCAGCGGCACAAGTGCCGGCTAAGGCACAAGGCATAAGGCAGGGGCACAAGTGCCGGCTAAAGCATAAGGCAGGGGCACAAGTACCTGATAGGCATAAGGCAGGGGCACAAGTGCCGGCTAAGGCATAAGGCAGGGGCACAAGTGCCGGCTAAGGCATGGGCAAAAGTGCCGGCTAAGGCATAAGGCAGGGGCACAAGTGCCAGCTAAGGCATAAGGCAGGGGCAAAAGTGCCAGCTAAGGCATAAGGCAGGGGCAAAAGTGCCAGCTAAGGCATAAGGCAGGGGCAAAAGTGCAGGCTAAGGCATAAGGCAGGGGCACAAGTGCAGGCTAAGGCATAAGGCAGGGGCACAAGTGCAGGCTAAGGCATAAGGCAAGGGCACAAGTGCCGGCTAAGGCATAAGGCAAGGGCACAAGTGCCGGCTAAGGCATAAGGCAGGGGCACAAGTGCCGGCTAAGGCATAAGGCAGGGGCACATGTGCTGGCTAAGGCATAAGGCAGGGGCACAAGTACCTGATAGGTATAAGGCAGGGGCACAAGTGCCGGCTAAGACAAGGCAGGGGCACAAGTGCCAGCTAAGGCATAAAGGCAGGGGCACAAGTGCCGGCTAAGGCATAAAGCAGGGGCACAAGTGCCGGCTAAGGCATAAGACAGGGGCACATGTGCCGGCTAAGGCATAAGGCAGGGGCACAAGTACCTGATAGGTATAAGGCAGGGGCACAAGTGCCGGCTAAGACAAGGCAGGGGCACAAGTGCCAGCTAAGGCATAAAGGCAGGGGCACAAGTGCCGGCTAAGGCATAAAGCAGGGGCACAAGTGCCGGCTAAGGCATAAGGCAGGGGCACATGTGCCGGCTAAGGCATAAGGCAGTGGCACAAGTACCTGATAGGCATAAGGCAGAGTCACAAGTTCCGGCTAAGGCATAAGGCAGCGGCACAAGTGCCGGCTATGGCATAAGGCAGGGGCACAAGTGCCGGCTAAGGCATAAAGCAGGGGCACAATTGCCGGCTAAAGCATAAGGCAGGGGCACAAGTGCCGGCTAAGGCATAAAGCAGGGGCACAAGTGCCGGCTAAGGCATAAGGCAGGGGCACATGTGCCGGCTAAGGCATAAGGCAGTGGCACAAGTACCTGATAGGCATAAGGCAGAGTCACAAGTTCCGGCTAAGGCATAAGGCAGCGGCACAAGTGCCGGCTACGGCATAAGGCAGGGGCACAAGTGCCGGCTAAGGCATAAAGCAGGGGCACAATTGCCAGCTAAAGCATAAGGCAGGGGCACAAGTGCCGGCTAAGGCATAAGGCAGGGGCACAAGTACCTCATAGGCATAAGGCAGGGGCACAAGTGCCGGCTAAGGCATAAGGCAGGGGCACAAGTGCCGGCTAAGGCATAAGGCAGGGGCACAAGTGCCGGCTAAGGCATAAGGAAGGGGCACAAGTGCCGGCTAAGGCATAAGTCAGGGGCACAAGTGCTGGCTAAGGCTTAAGGCTAACTCTTTGCACTCTTTGCATTAAGGTTGAGGCACCCATAGGGGTGAAGAGCTAGCTTTCACCCCTCTACTCTGTACTTGGACATTGAGGACTACATCCTTTGTTGTACAGTGCGGAGCCACTCCACAACCCCATGCTCCAAGCGACCAGGCACTTGTTATCTGTCCTCCATAAATGGGTAATGCCTTCTTCCCCATTTACAGTCGTGCATGCCCATTCAGACGGGACAAGAGCGAAGAGCGTAAAGCCTGTTCTGCGTGCCTAGCGGACAAGAAGCTTAAGGCAATAAATTAAAAAGACAGGGGCGCAAGTGCCGGCTAAGGCATAAGGCAGGGGCACAAGTGCCGGTTGAGGCATAAGGCAGGGGCACAAGTGCCGGCTGAGGCATAAAGAAGGGGCACAAGTGCCGGCTAAAGCATAAGGCGGGGGCACAAGTGCCGGCTAAAGCATAAGGCGGGGGCACAAGTGCCGGCTAAGGCACAAGGCGGGGGCACAAGTGCCGGCTAAGGCATAAGGCGGGGGCACAAGTGCCGGCTAAGGCATAAGGCGGGGGCACAAGTGCCGGCTAAGGCGTAAGGCGGGGGCACAAGTGCCGGCTAAGGCGTAAGGCGGGGGCACAAGTGCCGGCTAAGGCATAAGGCGGGGGCACAAGTGCCGGCTACGGCATAAGGCAGGGGCACAAGTGCCGGCTAAGGCATAAGGCAGGGGCACAAGTGCCGGCTAAGGCATAAGGCAGGGGCACAAGTGCAGGCTAAGGCATAAGGCAGGGGCACAAGTGCCGGCTAAGGCATAAGGCAGGGGCACAAGTGCCGGCTAAGGCATAAGGCAGGGGCACAAGTGCCGGCTAAGGCATAAGGCAGGGGCACAAGTGCCGGCTAAGGCATAAGGCAGGGGCACAAGTGCCGGCTAAGGCATAAGGCAGGGGCACAAGTGCCGGCTAAGGCATAAGGCAGGGGCACAAGTGCCGGCTAAGGCATAAGGCAGGGGCACAAGTGCCGGCTAAGGCATAAGGCAGGGGCACAAGTGCCGGCTATGGCATAAGGCAGGGGCACAAGTGCCGGCTAAGGCATAAGGCAGGGGCACAAGTGCCGGCTAAGGCATAAGGCAGGGGCACAAGTGCCGGCTAAGGCATAAGGCAGGGGCACAAGTGCCGGCTAAGGCATAAGGCAGGGGCACAAGTGCCGGCTAAGGCATAAGGCAGGGGCACAAGTGCCGGCTAAGGCATAAGGCAGGGGCACAAGTGCCGGCTAAGGCATAAGGCAGGGGCACAAGTGCCGGCTAAGGCATAAGGCAGGGGCACAAGTGCCGGCTAAGGCATAAGGCAGGGGCACAAGTACCTCATAGGCATAAGGCAGGGGCACAAGTGCCGGCTAAGGCATAAGGCAGGGGCACAAGTGCCGGCTAAGGCATAAGGCAGGGGCACAAGTGGCGGCTAAGGCATAAGGCAGGGGCACAAGTGCCGGCTAAGGCATAAGGCAGGGGCACAAGTGCCGGCTAAGGCATAAGGCAGGGGCACAAGTGCCGGCTAAGGCATAAGGCAGGGGCACAAGTGCCGGCTAAGGCATAAGGCAGGGGCACAAGTGCCGGCTAAGGCATAAGGCAGGGGCACAAGTGCCGGCTAAGGCATAAGGCAGGGGCACAAGTGCCGGCTAAGGCATAAGGCAGGGGCACAAGTGCCGGCTAAGGCATAAGGCAGGGGCACAAGTGCCGGCTAAGGCATAAGGCAGGGGTACAAGTGCTGGCTATGGCATAAGGCAGGGGCACAAGTGCCGGCTAAGGCATAAGGCGGGGCACAAGTGCCGGCTAAGGCATAAGGCAGGGGCAAAAGTAGCTGATAGGCATAAGGCAGAGGCACAAGTGCCGGCTGAGGCATAAGGCAGGGGCAAAAGTGCCGGCTAAGGCATAATGCAGGGACACAAGTGCCGGCTAAGGCATAAGGCAGGGGCACAAGTGCCGGCTAAGGCATAAGGCAGGGGCACAAGTACCTCATAGGCATAAGGCAGGGGCACAAGTGCCGGCTAAGGCATAAGGCAGGGGCACAAGTGCCGGCTAAGGAATAAGGCAGGGGCACAAGTGCCGGCTAAGGCATGGGCACAAGTGCCGGCTAAGGCATAAGGCAGGGGCACAAGTGCCAGCTAAGGCATAAGGCAGGGGCACAAGTGCCAGCTAAGGCATAAGGCAGGGGCACAAGTGCCAGCTAAGGCATAAGGCAGGGGCACAAGTGCCAGCTAAGGCATAAGGCAGGGGCACAAGTGCCGGCTAAGGCATAAGGCAGGGGCACAAGTGCCGGCTAAGGCATAAGGCAGGGGCACAAGTGCCGGCTAAGGCATAAGGCAGGGGCACAAGTGCCGGCTAAGGCATAAGGCAGGGGCACAAGTGCCGGCTAAGGCATAAGGCAGGGGCACAAGTGCCGGCTAAGGCATAAGGCAGGGGCACAAGTGCCGGCTAAGGCATAAGGCAGGGGCAAAAGTGCCGGCTAAGGCATAAGGCAGGGGCACAAGTGCCGGCTATGGCATAAGGCAGGGGCACAAGTGCCGGCTAAGGCATAAGGCAGGGGCACAAGTGCCGGCTAAGGCATAAGGCAGGGGCACAAGTGCCGGCTAAGGCATAAGGCAGGGGCACAAGTGCCGGCTAAGGCATAAGGCAGGGGCACAAGTGCCGGCTAAGGCATAAGGCAGGGGCACAAGTGCCGGCTAAGGCATAAGGCAGGGGCACAAGTGCCGGCTAAGGCATAAGGCAGGGGCACAAGTGCCGGCTAAGGCATAAGGCAGGGGCACAAGTGCCGGCTAAGGCATAAGGCAGGGGCACAAGTGCCGGCTAAGGCATAAGGCAGGGGCACAAGTACCTCATAGGCATAAGGCAGGGGCACAAGTGCCGGCTAAGGCATAAGGCAGGGGCACAAGTGCCGGCTAAGGCATAAGGCAGGGGCACAAGTGGCGGCTAAGGCATAAGGCAGGGGCACAAGTGCCGGCTAAGGCATAAGGCAGGGGCACAAGTGCCGGCTAAGGCATAAGGCAGGGGCACAAGTGCCGGCTAAGGCATAAGGCAGGGGCACAAGTGCCGGCTAAGGCATAAGGCAGGGGCACAAGTGCCGGCTAAGGCATAAGGCAGGGGCACAAGTGCCGGCTAAGGCATAAGGCAGGGGCACAAGTGCCGGCTAAGGCATAAGGCAGGGGCACAAGTGCCGGCTAAGGCATAAGGCAGGGGCACAAGTGCCGGCTAAGGCATAAGGCAGGGGTACAAGTGCTGGCTATGGCATAAGGCAGGGGCACAAGTGCCGGCTAAGGCATAAGGCGGGGCACAAGTGCCGGCTAAGGCATAAGGCAGGGGCAAAAGTAGCTGATAGGCATAAGGCAGAGGCACAAGTGCCGGCTGAGGCATAAGGCAGGGGCAAAAGTGCCGGCTAAGGCATAATGCAGGGACACAAGTGCCGGCTAAGGCATAAGGCAGGGGCACAAGTGCCGGCTAAGGCATAAGGCAGGGGCACAAGTACCTCATAGGCATAAGGCAGGGGCACAAGTGCCGGCTAAGGCATAAGGCAGGGGCACAAGTGCCGGCTAAGGAATAAGGCAGGGGCACAAGTGCCGGCTAAGGCATGGGCACAAGTGCCGGCTAAGGCATAAGGCAGGGGCACAAGTGCCAGCTAAGGCATAAGGCAGGGGCACAAGTGCCAGCTAAGGCATAAGGCAGGGGCACAAGTGCCAGCTAAGGCATAAGGCAGGGGCACAAGTGCCAGCTAAGGCATAAGGCAGGGGCACAAGTGCCAGCTAAGGCATAAGGCAGGGGCAAAAGTGCCGGCTAGGCATAAGACAGGGGCACAAGTGCAGGCTAAGGCATAAGGCAGGGGCACAAGTGCCGGCTAAGGCATAAGGCAGGGGCACAAGTGCCGGCTAAGGCATAAGGCAGGGGAACAAGTGCCGGCTAAGGCATAAGGCAGGGGCACAAGTGCCGGCTAAGGCATAAGGCAAGGGGAAAAGTGCCGGCTAAGGCATAAGGCAGGGGCACAAGTGCTGGCTAAGGCATAAGGCAGCGGCACAATTGCCGGCTAAAGCATAAGGCAGGGGCACAAGTGCCGGCTAAGGAATAAGGCAGGGGCACAAGTACCTCATAGGCATAAGGCAGGGGCACAAGTGCCGGCTAAGGCATAAGGCAGGGGCACAAGTGCCGGCTAAAGCATAAGGCAGGGGCACAAGTGCCGGCTAAAGCATAAGGCAGGGGCACAAGTACCTGATAGGCATAAGGCAGGGGCACAAGTGCCGGCTAAGGCATAAGGCAGGGGCACAAGTGCCGGCTAAGGCATGGGCAAAAGTGCCGGCTAAGGCATAAGGCAGGGGCACAAGTGCCAGCTAAGGCATAAGGCAGGGGCAAAAGTGCCAGCTAAGGAATAAGGCAGGGGCAAAAGTGCCAGCTAAGGAATAAGGCAGGGGCACAAGTGCCGGCTAAGGCATAAGGCAGGGGCACAAGTGCCGGCTAATGCATGGGCAAAAGTGCCGGCTAAGGCATAAGGCAGGGGCACAAGTGCCAGCTAAGGCATAAGGCAGGGGCAAAAGTGCCAGCTAAGGAATAAGGCAGGGGCACAAGTACCTCATAGGCATAAGGCAGGGGCACAAGTGCCGGCTAAGGCATAAGGCAGGGGCACAAGTGCCAGCTAAGGAATAAGGCAGGGGCACAAGTACCTCATAGGCATAAGGCAGGGGCACAAGTGCCGGCTAAGGCATAAGGCATGGGCAAAAGTGCCGGCTAAGGCATAAGGCAGGGGCACAAGTGCCAGCTAAGGCATAAGGCAGGGGCAAAAGTGCCAGCTAAGGCATAAGGCAGGGGCAAAAGTGCCAGCTAAGGCATAAGGCAGGGGCAAAAGTGCAGGCTAAGGCATAAGGCAGGGGCACAAGTGCAGGCTAAGGCATAAGGCAGGGGCACAAGTGCCGGCTAAGGCATAAGGCAAGGGCACAAGTGCCGGCTAAGGCATAAGGCAAGGGCACAAGTGCCGGCTAAGGCATAAGGCAGGGGCACAAGTGCCGGCTAAGGCATAAGGCAGGGGCACAAGTACCTGATAGGTATATGGCAGGGGCACAAGTGCCGGCTAAGACAAGGCAGGGGCACAAGTGCCAGCTAAGGCATAAAGGCAGGGGCACAAGTGCCGGCTAAGGCATAAAGCAGGGGCACAAGTGCCGGCTAAGGCATAAGGCAGGGGCACATGTGCCGGCTAAGGCATAAGGCAGGGGCACAAGTACCTGATAGGCATAAGGCAGAGTCACAAGTTCCGGCTAAGGCATAAGGTAGCGGCACAAGTGCCGGCTAAGGCATAAGGCAGGGGCACAAGTGCCGGCTAAGGCATAAAGCAGGGGCACAAGTGCCGGCTAAAGCATAAGGCAGGGGCACAAGTGCCGGCTAAGGCATAAGGCAGGGGCACAACTACCTCATAGGCATAAGGCAGGGGCACAAGTGCCGGCTAAGGCATAAGGCAGGGGCACAAGTGCCGGCTAAGGCATAAGGAAGGGGCACAAGTGCCGGCTAAGGCATAAGTCAGGGGCACAAGTGCTGGCTAAGGCTTAAGGCTAACTCTTTGCACTCTTTGCATTAAGGTTGAGGCACCCATAGGGGTGAAGAGCTAGCTTTCACCCCTCTACTCTGTACTTGGACATTGAGGACTACATCCTTTGTTGTACAGTGCGGAGCCACTCCACAACCCCATGCTCCAAGCGACCAGGCACTTGTTATCTGTCCTCCATAAATGGGTAATGCCTTCTTCCCCATTTACAGTCGTGCATGCGCATTCAGACGGGACAAGAGCGAAGAGCGTAAAGCCTGTTCTGCGTGCCTAGCGGACAAGAAGCTTAAGGCAATAAAATAAAAAGACAGGGGCGCAAGTGCTGGCTAAGCATAAGGCAGGGGCACAAGTGTCGGCTAGGCATAAGGCAGGGGCACAAGTGCCGGCTAAGGCATAAGGCAGGGGCATAAGTGCCGGCTAAGGCATAAGGCAGGGGCACAAGTGCCGGCTAAGGCATAAGGCAGGGGCACAAGTGCCGGCTAAGGCATAAGGCAGGGGCACAAGTGCCGGCTAAGGCATAAGGCAGGGGCACAAGTGCCGGCTAAGGCATAAGGCAGGGGCACAAGTGCCGGCTAAGGCATAAGGCAGGGGCACAAGTGCCGGCTAAGGCATAAGGCAGGGGCACAAGTGCCGGCTAAGGCATAAGGCAGGGGCACAAGTGCCGGCTAAGGCAGGGGCACAAGTGCCAGCTAAGGCATAAGGCAGGGGCACAAGTGTCGGCTAAGGCATAAGGCGGGGCAAAAGTAGCTGATAGGCATAAGGCAGGGGCACAAGTGCCGGCTGAGGCATAAGGCAGGGGCACAAGTGCCGGCTGAGGCATAAGGCAGGGGCACAAGTGCCGGCTAAAGCATAAGGCAGGGGCACAAGTACCTGATAGGCATAAGGCAGGGGCACAAGTGCCGGCTAAGGCATAAGGCAGGGGCACAAGTGCCGGCTAAGGCATAAGCAGGGGCACAAGTGCCGGCTAAGGCATAAGGCAGGGGCACAAGTGCCGGCTAAGGCATAAGGCAGGGGTACAAGTGCCGGCTAAGGCATAAGGCAGGGGCAAAAGTGCCGGCTAAGGCATAAGGCAGGGGCAAAAGTGCCGGCTAGGCATAAGACAGGGGCACAAGTGCCGGCTAAGGCATGAGGCAGGGGCACAAGTACGTGATAGGCATAAGGAAGGGGCACAAGTGCCTGCTAAGGCATAAGGCAGGGGCACATGTACCTAATAGGCATAAGGCAGGGGCACAAGTTCCGGCTAAGGCATAAGGCAGCGGCACAAGTGCCGGCTAAGGCACAAGGCATAAGGCAGGGGCACAAGTGCCGGCTAAAGCATAAGGCAGGGGCACAAGTACCTGATAGGCATAAGGCAGGGGCACAAGTGCCGGCTAAGGCATAAGGCAGGGGCACAAGTGCCGGCTAAGGCATGGGCAAAAGTGCCGGCTAAGGCATAAGGCAGGGGCACAAGTGCCAGCTAAGGCATAAGGCAGGGGCAAAAGTGCCAGCTAAGGCATAAGGCAGGGGCAAAAGTGCCAGCTAAGGTATAAGGCAGGGGCAAAAGTGCAGGCTAAGGCATAAGGCAGGGGCACAAGTGCAGGCTAAGGCATAAGGCAGGGGCACAAGTGCCGGATAAGGCAAGGGCACAAGTGCCGGCTAAGGCATAAGGCAAGGGCACAAGTGCCGGCTAAGGCATAAGGCAGGGGCACAAGTGCCGGCTAAGGCATAAGGCAGGGGCACATGTGCCGGCTAAGGCATAAGGCAGGGGCACAAGTACCTGATAGGTATAAGGCAGGGGCACAAGTGCCGGCTAAGACAAGGCAGGGGCACAAGTGCCAGCTAAGGCATAAAGGCAGGGGCACAAGTGCCGGCTAAGGCATAAAGCAGGGGCACAAGTGCCGGCTAAGGCATAAGGCAGGGGCACATGTGCCGGCTAAGGCATAAGGCAGTGGCACAAGTACCTGATAGGCATAAGGCAGAGTCACAAGTTCCGGCTAAGGCATAAGGCAGCGGCACAAGTGCCGGCTATGGCATAAGGCAGGGGCACAAGTGCCGGCTAAGGCATAAAGCAGGGGCACAAGTGCCGGCTAAAGCATAAGGCAGGGGCACAAGTGCCGGCTAAGGCATAAGGCAGGGGCACAAGTACCTCATAGGCATAAGGCAGGGGCACAAGTGCCGGCTAAGGCATAAGGCAGGGGCACAAGTGCCGGCTAAGGCATAAGGAAGGGGCACAAGTGCTGGCTAAGGCATAAGGAAGGGGCACAAGTGCTGGCTAAGGCTTAAGGCTAACTCTTTGCATTAAGGTTGAGGCACCCATAGGGGTGAAGAACTAGCTTTCACCCCTCTACTCTGTACTTGGACATTGAGGACTACATCCTTTGTTGTACAGTGCGGAGCCACTCCACAACCCCATGCTCCAAGCGACCAGGCACTTGTTGTCTGTCCTCCATAAATGGGTAATGCCTTCTTCCCCATTTACAGTCGTGCATGCGCATTCAGACGGGACAAGAGCGAAGAGCGTAAAGCCTGTTCTGCGTGCCTAGCGGACAAGAAGCTTAAGGCAATAAAATAAGAAGACAGGGGCGCAAGTGCCGGCTAAGGCATAAGGCAGGGGCACAAGTGTCGGCTAGGCATAAGGCAGGGGCACAAGTGCCGGCTAAGGCATAAGGCAGGGGCACAAGTGCCGGCTAAGGCATAAGGCAGGGGCACAAGTGCCGGCTAAGGCATAAGGCAGGGGCACAAGTGCCGGCTAAGGCATAAGGCAGGGGCACAAGTGCCGGCTAAGGCATAAGGCAGGGGCACAAGTGCCGGCTAAGGCATAAGGCAGGGGCACAAGTGCCGGCTAAGGCATAAGGCAGGGGCACAAGTGCCAGCTAAGGCATAAGGCAGGGGCACAAGTGTCGGCTAAGGCATAAGGCGGGGCAAAAGTAGCTGATAGGCATAAGGCAGGGGCACAAGTGCCGGCTGAGACATAAGGCAGGGGCACAAGTGCCGGCTAAAGCATAAGGCAGGGGCACAAGTACCTAATTGGC
Organism: Ranitomeya variabilis; assembly: GCF_051348905.1. Taxonomy (NCBI): domain Eukaryota; kingdom Metazoa; phylum Chordata; class Amphibia; order Anura; family Dendrobatidae; genus Ranitomeya; species Ranitomeya variabilis. The sequence continues at coordinate 324,360,590 of NC_135234.1, forward strand.
ATAAGTGAGGGGCACAAGTGCTGGCTAAGGCATAAGGCAGCGGCACAATTGCCGGCTAAAGCATAAGGCAGGGGCACAAGTGCCGGCTAAGGCATAAGGCAGGGGCACAAGTACCTCATAGGCATAAGGCAGGGGCACAAGTGCCGGCTAAAGCATAAGGCAGGGGCACAAGTACCTGATAGGCATAAGGCAGGGGCACAAGTGCCGGCTAAGGCATAAGGCAGGGGCACAAGTGCCGGCTAAGGCATAAGCAGGGGCACATGTGCCGGCTAAGGCATAAGGCAGGGGCACAAGTGCCGGCTAAGGCATAAGGCAGGGGCAAAAGTGCCAGCTAAGGCATAAGGCAGGGGCAAAAGTGCCGGCTAAGGCATAAGGCAGGGGCAAAAGTGCCGGCTAGGCATAAGACAGGGGCACAAGTGCCGGCTAAGGCATGAGGCAGGGGCACAAGTACGTGATAGGCATAAGGAAGGGGCACAAGTGCCTGCTAAGGCATAAGGCAGGGGCACAAGTACCTAATAGCCATAAGGCAGGGGCACAAGTTCCGGCTAAGGCATAAGGCAGCGGCACAAGTGCCGGCTAAGGCACAAGGCATAAGGCAGGGGCACAAGTGCCGGCTAAAGCATAAGGCAGGGGCACAAGTACCTGATAGGCATAAGGCAGGGGCACAAGTGCCGGCTAAGGCATAAGGCAGGGGCACAAGTGCCGGCTAAGGCATGGGCAAAAGTGCCGGCTAAGGCATAAGGCAGGGGCACAAGTGCCAGCTAAGGCATAAGGCAGGGGCAAAAGTGCCAGCTAAGGCATAAGGCAGGGGCAAAAGTGCCAGCTAAGGCATAAGGCAGGGGCAAAAGTGCAGGCTAAGGCATAAGGCAGGGGCACAAGTGCAGGCTAAGGCATAAGGCAGGGGCACAAGTGCAGGCTAAGGCATAAGGCAAGGGCACAAGTGCCGGCTAAGGCATAAGGCAAGGGCACAAGTGCCGGCTAAGGCATAAGGCAGGGGCACAAGTGCCGGCTAAGGCATAAGGCAGGGGCACATGTGCTGGCTAAGGCATAAGGCAGGGGCACAAGTACCTGATAGGTATAAGGCAGGGGCACAAGTGCCGGCTAAGACAAGGCAGGGGCACAAGTGCCAGCTAAGGCATAAAGGCAGGGGCACAAGTGCCGGCTAAGGCATAAAGCAGGGGCACAAGTGCCGGCTAAGGCATAAGGCAGGGGCACATGTGCCGGCTAAGGCATAAGGCAGGGGCACAAGTACCTGATAGGTATAAGGCAGGGGCACAAGTGCCGGCTAAGACAAGGCAGGGGCACAAGTGCCAGCTAAGGCATAAAGGCAGGGGCACAAGTGCCGGCTAAGGCATAAAGCAGGGGCACAAGTGCCGGCTAAGGCATAAGGCAGGGGCACATGTGCCGGCTAAGGCATAAGGCAGTGGCACAAGTACCTGATAGGCATAAGGCAGAGTCACAAGTTCCGGCTAAGGCATAAGGCAGCGGCACAAGTGCCGGCTATGGCATAAGGCAGGGGCACAAGTGCCGGCTAAGGCATAAAGCAGGGGCACAATTGCCGGCTAAAGCATAAGGCAGGGGCACAAGTGCCGGCTAAGGCATAAAGCAGGGGCACAAGTGCCGGCTAAGGCATAAGGCAGGGGCACATGTGCCGGCTAAGGCATAAGGCAGTGGCACAAGTACCTGATAGGCATAAGGCAGAGTCACAAGTTCCGGCTAAGGCATAAGGCAGCGGCACAAGTGCCGGCTACGGCATAAGGCAGGGGCACAAGTGCCGGCTAAGGCATAAAGCAGGGGCACAATTGCCAGCTAAAGCATAAGGCAGGGGCACAAGTGCCGGCTAAGGCATAAGGCAGGGGCACAAGTACCTCATAGGCATAAGGCAGGGGCACAAGTGCCGGCTAAGGCATAAGGCAGGGGCACAAGTGCCGGCTAAGGCATAAGGCAGGGGCACAAGTGCCGGCTAAGGCATAAGGAAGGGGCACAAGTGCCGGCTAAGGCATAAGTCAGGGGCACAAGTGCCGGCTAAGGCATAAGGAAGGGGCACAAGTGCCGGCTAAGGCATAAGTCAGGGGCACAAGTGCTGGCTAAGGCTTAAGGCTAACTCTTTGCACTCTTTGCATTAAGGTTGAGGCACCCATAGGGGTGAAGAGCTAGCTTTCACCCCTCTACTCTGTACTTGGACATTGAGGACTACATCCTTTGTTGTACAGTGCGGAGCCACTCCACAACCCCATGCTCCAAGCGACCAGGCACTTGTTGTCTGTCCTCCATAAATGGGTAATGCCTTCTTCCCCATTTACAGTCGTGCATGCGCATTCAGACGGGACAAGAGCGAAGAGCGTAAAGCCTGTTCTGCGTGCCTAGCGGACAAGAAGCTTAAGGCAATAAAATAAAAAGACAGGGGCGCAAGTGCTGGCTAAGCATAAGGCAGGGGCACAAGTGCCGGCTAAGGCATAAGGCAGGGGCACAAGTGCCGGCTAAGGCATAAGGCAGGGGCACAAGTGCCGGCTAAGGCATAAGGCAGGGGCACAAGTGCCGGCTAAGGCATAAGGCAGGGGCACAAGTGCCGGCTAAGGCATAAGGCAGGGGCACAAGTGCCGGCTAAGGCATAAGGCAGGGGCACAAGTGCCAGCTAAGGCATAAGGCAGGGGCACAAGTGTCGGCTAAGGCATAAGGCGGGGCAAAAGTAGCTGATAGGCATAAGGCAGGGGCACAAGTGCCGGCTGAGGCATAAGGCAGGGGCACAAGTGCCGGCTAAAGCATAAGGCAGGGGCACAAGTACCTAATTGGCATAAGTGAGGGGCACAGGTGCTGGCTAAGGCATAAGGCAGCGGCACAATTGCCGGCTAAAGCATAAGGCAGGGGCACAAGTGCCGGCTAAGGCATAAGGCAGGGGCACAAGTACCTCATAGGCATAAGGCAGGGGCACAAGTGCCGGCTAAGGCATAAGGCAGGGGCACAATTGCCGGCTAAAGCATAAGGCAGGGGCACAAGTGCCGGCTAAGGCATAAGGCAGGGGCACAAGTACCTCATAGGCATAAGGCAGGGGCACAAGTGCCGGCTAAGGCATAAGGCAGGGGCACATGTGCCGGCTAAGGCATAAGGCAGGGGCACAAGTGCCGGCTAAGGCATAAGGCAGGGGCACAATTGCCGGCTAAAGCATAAGGCAGGGGCACAAGTGCCGGCTAAGGCATAAGGCAGGGGCACAAGTACCTCATAGGCATAAGGCAGGGGCACAAGTGCCGGCTAAGGCATAAGGCAGGGGCACATGTGCCGGCTAAGGCATAAGGCAGGGGCACAAGTGCCGGCTAAGGCATAAGGCAGGGGCAAAAGTGCCGGCTAAGGCATAAGGCAGGGGCAAAAGTGCCGGCTAGGCATAAGACAGGGGCACAAGTGCCGGCTAAGGCATGAGGCAGGGGCACAAGTACGTGATAGGCATAAGGAAGGGGCACAAGTGCCTGCTAAGGCATAAGGCAGGGGCACAAGTACCTAATAGGCATAAGGCAGGGGCACAAGTTCCGGCTAAGGCATAAGGCAGCGGCACAAGTGCCGGCTAAGGCACAAGGCATAAGGCAGGGGCACAAGTGCCGGCTAAAGCATAAGGCAGGGGCACAAGTACCTGATAGGCATAAGGCAGGGGCACAAGTGCCGGCTAAGGCATAAGGCAGGGGCAAAAGTGCCGGCTAAGGCATAAGGCAGGGGCAAAAGTGCCGGCTAAGGCATAAGGCAGGGGCAAAAGTGCCGGCTAGGCATAAGACAGGGGCACAAGTGCCGGCTAAGGCATGAGGCAGGGGCACAAGTACGTGATAGGCATAAGGAAGGGGCACAAGTGCCTGCTAAGGCATAAGGCAGGGGCACAAGTACCTAATAGGCATAAGGCAGGGGCACAAGTGCCGGCTAAGGCATAAGGCAGGGGCACAAGTGCCGGCTAAGGCATAAGGCAGGGGCACAAGTGCCGGCTAAGGCATAAGGCAGGGGCACAAGTGCCGGCTAAGGCATAAGGCAGGGGCACAAGTGCCGGCTAAGGCATAAGGCAGGGGCACAAGTGCCGGCTAAGGCATAAGGCAGGGGCACAAGTGCCGGCTAAGGCATAAGGCAGGGGCACAAGTGCCGGCTAAGGCATAAGGCAGGGGCACAAGTGCCGGCTAAGGCATAAGGCAGGGGCACAAGTGCCGGCTAAGGCAGGGGCACAAGTGCCGGCTAAGGCATAAGGCAGGGGCACAAGTGTCGGCTAAGGCATAAGGCAGGGGCACAAGTGCCGGCTAAGGCATAAGGCAGGGGCACAAGTGCCGGCTAAGGCATAAGGCAGGGGCACAAGTGCCGGCTAAGGCATAAGGCAGGGGCACAAGTGCCGGCTAAGGCATAAGGCAGGGGCACAAGTGCCGGCTAAGGCATGAGGCAGGGGCTCAAGTGCCGGCTAAGGCATGAGGCAGGGGCTCAAGTGCCGGCTAAGGCATAAGGCAGGGGCAAAAGTAGCTGATAGGCATAAGGCAGGGGCACAAGTGCCGGCTAAGGCATAAGGCAGGGGCACAAGTGCCGGCTAAGGCATAAGGCAGGGGCACAAGTGCCGGCTAAGGCATAAGGCAGGGGCACAAGTGCCGGCTAAGGCATAAGGCAGGGGCACAAGTGCCGGCTAAGGCATGAGGCAGGGGCACAAGTGCCGGCTAAGGCATGAGGCAGGGGCTCAAGTGCCGGCTAAGTCATAAGGCAGGGGCACAAGTGCCGGCTAAGGCATAAGGCAGGGGCAAAAGTAGCTGATAGGCATAAGGCTGGGGCACAAGTGCCGGCTGAGGCATAAGGAAGGGGCACAAGTGCCGGCTAAAGCATAAGGCAGGGGCACAAGTGCCGGCTAAAGCATAAGGCAGGGGCACAAGTGCCGGCTAAGGCATAAAGCAGGGGCAAAAGTAGCTGATAGGCATAAGGCAGGGGCACAAGTGCCGGCTAAGGCATAAGGCAGGGGCACAAGTGCCGGCTAAGGCATAAGGCAGGGGCACAAGTGCCGGCTAAGGCATAAGGCAGGGGCACAAGTGCCGGCTAAGGCATAAGGCAGGGGCACAAGTGCCGGCTAAGGCATAAGGTAGGGGCAAAAGTAGCTGATAGGCATAAGGCAGGGGCACAAGTGCCGGCTAAGGCATAAAGCAGGGGCACAAGTGCCGGCTAAGGCATAAGGCAGGGGCACAAGTGCCGGCTAAGGCATAAGGCAGGGGCAAAAGTAGCTGATAGGCATAAGGCAGGGGCACAAGTGCCGGCTGAGGCATAAGGAACGGGCACAAGTGCCGGCTAAGGCATAAGGCAGGGGCACAAGTGCCGGCTAAGGCATAAGGCAGGGGCACAAGTGCCGGCTAAGGCATAAAGCAGGGGCACAAGTACCTGGTAGGCATAAGGCAGGGGCACAAGTGCCGGCTAAGGCATAAGGCAGGGGCACAAGTGCCGGCTAAGGCATAAGGCAGGGGCACTAGTGCCGGCTAAGGCATAAGGCAGGGGCACTAGTGCTGGCTAAGGCATAAGGCAGGGGCACAAGTGCCGGCTAAGGCATAAGGCAGGGGCACAAGTGACGGCTAGGCATAAGGCAGGGGTACAAGTGCCGGCTAAGGCATAAGGCAGGGGCACAAGTGCCGGCTAAGGCATAAGGCAGGGGCACAAGTGCCGGCTAAGGCATAAGGCAGGGGCACAAGTGCCGGCTAAGGCATAAGGCAGGGGCACAAGTGCCGGCTAAGGCATAAGCATAAGGCAGGGGCACAAGTACCTCATAGGCATAAGGCAGGGGCACAAGTGCCGGCTAAGGCATAAGGCAGGGGCACAAGTGCCGGCTAAGGCATAAGGCAGGGGCACAAGTGCCGGCTAAGACATAAGGCTGGGGCACAAGTGCCGGCTAAGGCATAAGGCAGGGGCAAAAGTAGCTGATAGGCATAAGGCAGGGGCACAAGTGCCGGCTGAGGCATAAGGAAGGGGCACAAGTGCCGGCTAAAGCATAAGGCAGGGGCACAAGTGCCGGCTAAGGCATAAGGCAGGGGCACAAGTGCCGGCTAAGGCATAAGGCAGGGGCACAAGTGCCGGCTAAGGCATAAGGCAGGGGCACAAGTGCCGGCTAAGGCATAAGGCAGGGGCACAAGTGCCGGCTAGGGCATAAGGCAGGGGCACAAGTGCCGGCTAGGGCATAAGGCAGGGGCACAAGTGCCGGTTAAGGCATAAGGCAGGGGAACAAGTGCAGGCTAAGGCATAAGGCAGGGGAACAAGTGCCGGCTAAGGCATAAGGCAGAGGCACAAGTGCCGGCTAAGGCATAAGGCAGGGGCACAAGTGCCGGCTAAGGCATAAGGCAGGGGCACAAGTGCCGGCTAAGGCATAAGGCAGGGGCACAAGTGCCAGCTAAGGCATAAGGCAGGGGCACAATTGCCGGCTAAGGCATAAGGCAGGTGCACAAGTGCTGGCTAAGACATAAGGCTAACTCTTTGCACTCTTTGCATTAAGGTTGAGGCACCCATAGGGGTGAAGAGCTAGCTTTCACCCCTCTACTCTGTACTTGGACATTGAGGACTAGATCCTTTGTTGTACAGTGCGGAGCCACTCCACAACCCCATGCTCCAAGCGACCAGGCACTTCTTGTCTGTCCTCCATAAATGGGTAATGCCTTCTTCCCCATTTACAGTCGTGCATGCGCATTCAGACGGGACAAGAGCGAAGAGCGTAAAGCCTGTTCTGCGTGCCTAGCGGACAAGAAGCTAAAGGCAATAAAATAAAAAGACAGGGGCGCAAGTGCCGGCTAAGGCGTAAGGCAGGGGCGCAAGTGCCGGCTAAGGCGTAAGGCAGGGGCGCAAGTGCCGGCTAAGGCGTAAGGCAGGGGCGCAAGTGCCGGCTAAGGCGTAAGGCAGGGGCGCAAGTGCCGGCTAAGGCGTAAGGCAGGGGCGCAAGTGCCGGCTAAGGCATAAGGCAGAGGCGCAAGTGCCGGCTAAGGCATAAGGCAGGGGCGCAAGTGCCGGCTAAGGCATAAGGCAGGGGCGCAAGTGCCGGCTAAGGCATAAGGCAGGGGCGCAAGTGCCGGCTAAGGCATAAGGCAGGGGCGCAAGTGCCGGCTAAGGCATAAGGCAGGGGCGCAAGTGCCGGCTAAGGCATAAGGCAGGGGCGCAAGTGCCGGCTAAGGCATAAGGCAGGGGCGCAAGTGCCGGCTAAGGCATAAGGCAGGGGCACGAGTGCCGGCTAAGGCAGGGGCACGAGTGCCAGCTAAGGCATAAGGCAGGGGCACGAGTGCCGGCTAAGGCATAAGGCAGGGGCACGAGTGCCGGCTAAGGCATAAGGCAGGGGCACGAGTGCCGGCTAAGGCATAAGGCAGGGGCACGAGTGCCGGCTAAGGCATAAGGCAGGGGCACGAGTGCCGGCTAAGGCATAAGGCAGGGGCACGAGTGCCGGCTAAGGCATAAGGCAGGGGCACGAGTGCCGGCTAAGGCATAAGGCAGGGGCACGAGTGCCGGCTAAGGCATAAGGCAGGGGCACGAGTGCCGGCTAAGGCATAAGGCAGGGGCACGAGTGCCGGCTAAGGCATAAGGCAGGGGCACGAGTGCCGGCTAAGGCATAAGGCAGGGGCACGAGTGCCGGCTAAGGCATAAGGCAGGGGCACGAGTGCCGGCTAAGGCATAAGGCAGGGGCACAAGTGCCGGCTAAGGCATAAGGCAGGGGCACAAGTGCCGGCTAAGGCATAAGGCAGGGGCACAAGTGCCGGCTAAGGCATAAGGCAGGGGCACAAGTGCCGGCTAAGGCATAAGGCAGGGGCAAAAGTAGCTGATAGGCATAAGGCAGGGGCACAAGTGCCGGCTGAGGCATAAGGAAGGGGCACAAGTGCCGGCTAAAGCATAAGGCAGGGGCACAAGTGCCGGCTAAAGCATAAGGCAGGGGCACAAGTGCCGGCTAAAGCATAAGGCAGGGGCACAAGTGCCGGCTAAGGCATAAGGCAGGGGCAAAAGTAGCTGATAGGCATAAGGCAGGGGCACAAGTGCCGGCTAAGGCATAAGGCAGGGGCACAAGTGCCGGCTAAGGCATAAGGCAGGGGCGCACAAGTGCCGGCTAAGGCATAAGGCAGGGGCACAAGTGCCGGCTAAGGCATAAGGCAGGGGCACAAGTGCCGGCTAAGGCATAAGGCAGGGGCACAAGTGCCGGTAAGGCATAAGGCAGGGGCACAAGTGCCGGTAAGGCATAAGGCAGGGGCACAAGTGCCGGCTAAGGCATAAGGCAGGGGCACAAGTGCCGGCTAAGGCATAAGGCAGGGGCACAAGTGCCGGCTAAGGCATAAGGCAGGGGCAAAAGTAGCTGATAGGCATAAGGCAGGGGCACAAGTGCCGGCTGAGGCATAAGGAAGGGGCACAAGTGCCGGCTAAAGCATAAGGCAGGGGCACAAGTGCCGGCTAAAGCATAAGGCAGGGGCACAAGTGCCGGCTAAAGCATAAGGCAGGGGCACAAGTGCCGGCTAAGGCATAAGGCAGGGGCACAAGTGCCGGCTAAGGCATAAGGCAGGGGCACAAGTGCCGGCTAAGGCATAAGGCAGGGGCACAAGTGCCGGCTAAGGCATAAGGCAGGGGCACAAGTGCCGGCTAAGGCATAAGGCAGGGGCACAAGTGCCGGCTAAGGCATAAGGCAGGGGCACAAGTGCCGGCTAAGGCATAAGGCAGGGGCACAAGTGCCGGCTAAGGCATAAGGCAGGGGCACAAGTGCCGGCTAAGGCATAAGGCAGCGGCACAAGTACCTGGTAGGCATAAGGCAGGGGCACAAGTGCCGGCTAAGGCATAAGGCAGGGGCACAAGTGCCGGCTAAGGCATAAGACAGGGGCACAAGTGCCGGCTAAGGCATAAGGCAGGGGCACAAGTGCCGGGTAAGGCATAAGGCAGGGGCACAAGTGCCGGCTAAGGCATAAGGCAGGGGCACAAGTGCCGGCTAAGGCATAAGGCAGGGGCACAAGTGCCGGCTAAGGCATAAGGCAGGGGCACAAGTGCCGGCTAAGGCATAAGGCAGGGGCACAAGTGCCGGCTAAGGCATAAGGCAGGGGCACAAGTGCCGGCTAAGGCATAAGGCAGGGGCACAAGTGCCGGCTAAGGCATAAGGCAAGGGCACAAGTGCCGGCTAAGGCATAAGGCAGGGGCACAAGTGCCGGCTAAGGCATAAGGCAGGGGCACAAGTGCCGGCTAAGGCATAAGGCAGGGGCACAAGTGCCGGCTAAGGCATAAGGCAGGGGCACAAGTGCCGGCTAAGGCATAAGGCAGGGGCACAAGTGCCGGCTAAGGCATAAGGCAGGGGCACAAGTGCCGGCTAAGGCATAAGGCAGGGGCACAAGTGCCGGCTAAGGCATAAGGCAGGGGCACAAGTGCCGGCTAAGGCATAAGGCAGGGGCACAAGTGCCGGCTAAGGCATAAGGCAGGGGCACAAGTGCCGGCTAAGGCATAAGGCAGGGGCACAAGTGCCGGCTAAGGCATAAGGCAGGGGCACAAGTGCCGGCTAAGGCATAAGGCAGGGGCAAAAGTAGCTGATAGGCATAAGGCAGGGGCACAAGTGCCGGCTGAGGCATAAGGAAGGGGCACAAGTGTCGGCTAAAGCATAAGGCAGGGGCACAAGTGCCGGCTAAAGCATAAGGTAGGGGCACAAGTGGCGGCTAAGGCATAAGGCAGGGGCACAAGTGCCGGCTAAGGAATAAGGCAGAGGCACAAGTGCCAGCTAAGGCATAAGGCAGGGGCACAAGTGCCGGCTAAGGCATAAGGCAGGGGCACAACTGCCGGCTAAGGCATAAGGCAGGGGCACAAGTGCCGGCTAAGGCATAAGGCAGGGGCACAAGTGCCGGCTAAGGCATAAGGCAGGGGAACAAGTGCCGGCTAAGGCATAAGGCAGGGGCACAACTGCCGGCTAAGGCATAAGGCAGGGGCACAAGTGCCGGCTAAGGCATAAGGCAGGGGCACAAGTGCCGGCTAAGGCATAAGGCAGGGGCACAAGTGCCGGCTAAGGCATAAGGCAGGGGCACAATTGCCGGCTAAGGCATAAGGCAGGTGCACAAGTGCTGGCTAAGACATAAGGCTAACTCTTTGCACTCTTTGCATTAAGGTTGAGGCACCCATAGGGGTGAAGAGCTAGCTTTCACCCCTCTACTCTGTACTTGGACATTGAGGACTAGATCCTTTGTTGTACAGTGCGGAGCCACTCCACAACCCCATGCTCCAAGCGACCAGGCACTTCTTGTCTGTCCTCCATAAATGGGTAATGCCTTCTTCCCCATTTACAGTCGTGCATGCGCATTCAGACTGGACAAGAGCGAAGAGCGTAAAGCCTGTTCTGCGTGCCTAGCGGACAAGAAGCTTAAGGCAATAAAATAAGAAGACAGGGGCGCAAGTGCCGGCTAAGGCATAAGGCAGGGGCACAAGTGCCGGCTAAGGCATAAGGCAGGGGCACAAGTGCCGGCTAAGGCATAAGGCAGGGGCACAAGTGCCGGCTAAGGCATAAGGCAGGGGCACAAGTGCCGGCTAAGGCATAAGGCAGGGGCACAAGTGCCGGCTAAGGCATAAGGCAGGGGCACAAGTGCCGGCTAAGGCATAAGGCAGGGGCACAAGTGCCGGCTAAGGCATAAGGCAGGGGCACAAGTGCCGGCTAAGGCATAAGGCAGGGGCACAAGTGCCGGCTAAGGCATAAGGCAGGGGCACAAGTGCCGGCTAAGGCATAAGGCAGGGGCACAAGTGCCGGCTAAGGCATAAGGCAGGGGCACAAGTGCCGGCTAAGGCATAAGGCAGGGGCACAAGTGCCGGCTAAGGCATAAGGCAGGGGCACAAGTGCCGGCTAAGGCATAAGGCAGGGGCACAAGTGCCGGCTAAGGCATAAGGCAGGGGCACAAGTGCCGGCTAAGGCATAAGGCAGGGGCACAAGTGCCGGCTAAGGCATAAGGCAGGGGCACAAGTGCCGGCTAAGGCATAAGGCAGGGGCAAAAGTAGCTGATAGGCATAAGGCAGGGGCACAAGTGCCGGCTGAGGCATAAGGAAGGGGCACAAGTGTCGGCTAAAGCATAAGGCAGGGGCACAAGTGCCGGCTAAAGCATAAGGTAGGGGCACAAGTGCCGGCTAAGGCATAAGGCAGGGGCACAAGTGCCGGCTAAGGAATAAGGCAGAGGCACAAGTGCCGGATAAGGCATAAGGCAGGGGCACAAGTGCCGGCTAAGGCATAAGGCAGGGGAACAAGTGCCGGCTAAGGCATAAGGCAGGGGAACAAGTGCCGGCTAAGGCATAAGGCAGGGGAACAAGTGCCGGCTAAGGCATAAGGCAGGGGCACAACTGCCGGCTAAGGCATGAGGCAGGGGCACAAGTGCCGGCTAAGGCATAAGGCAGGGGCACAAGTGCCGGCTAAGGCATAAGGCAGGGGCACAAGTGCCGGCTAAGGCATAAGGCAGGGGCACAATTGCCGGCTAAGGCATAAGGCAGGTGCACAAGTGCTGGCTAAGACATAAGGCTAACTCTTTGCACTCTTTGCATTAAGGTTGAGGCACCCATAGGGGTGAAGAGCTAGCTTTCACCCCTCTACTTTGTACTTGGACATTGAGGACTAGATCCTTTGTTGTACAGTGCGGAGCCACTCCACAACCCCATGCTCCAAGCTACCAGGCACTTCTTGTCTGTCCTCCATAAATGGGTAATGCCTTCTTCCCCATTTACAGTCGTGCATGCGCATTCAGACTGGACAAGAGCGAAGAGCGTAAAGCCTGTTCTGCGTGCCTAGCGGACAAGAAGCTTAAGGCAATAAAATAAGAAGACAGGGGCGCAAGTGCCGGCTAAGGCATAAGGCAGGGGCACAAGTGCCGGCTAAGGCATAAGGCAGGGGCACAAGTGCCGGCTAAGGCATAAGGCAGGGGCACGAGTGCCGGCTAAGGCATAAGGCAGGGGCACAAGTGCCGGCTAAGGCATAAGGCAGGGGCACAAGTGCCGGCTAAGGCATAAGGCAGGGGCACAAGTGCCGGCTAAGGCATAAGGCAGGGGCACAAGTGCCGGCTAAGGCATAAGGCAGGGGCACAAGTGCCGGCTAAGGCATAAGGCAGGGGCACAAGTGCCGGAAAGGCATAAGGCAGGGGCACAAGTGCCGGCTAAGGCATAAGGCAGGGGCACAAGTGCCGGTTAAGGCATAAGGCAGGGGCACAAGTGCCGGCTAAGGCATAAGGCAGGGGCACAAGTGCCGGCTAAGGCATAAGGCAGGGGCAAAAGTAGCTGATAGGCATAAGGCAGGGGCACAAGTGCCGGCTGAGGCATAAGGAAGGGGCACAAGTGCCGGCTAAAGCATAAGGCAGGGGCACAAGTGCCGGCTAAGGCATAAGGCAGGGGCACAAGTGCCGGCTAAGGCATAAGGCAGGGGCGCACAAGTGCCGGCTAAGGCATAAGGCAGGGGCACAAGTGCCGGCTAAGGCATAAGGCAGGGGCACAAGTGCCGGCTAAGGCATAAGGCAGGGGCACAAGTGCCGGTAAGGCATAAGGCAGGGGCACAAGTGCCGGCTAAGGCATAAGGCAGGGGCACAAGTGCCGGCTAAGGCATAAGGCAGGGGCACAAGTGCCGGCTAAGGCATAAGGCAGGGGCACAAGTGCCGGCTAAGGCATAAGGCAGGGGCAAAAGTAGCTGATAGGCATAAGGCAGGGGCACAAGTGCCGGCTGAGGCATAAGGAAGGGGCACAAGTGCCGGCTAAAGCATAAGGCAGGGGCACAAGTGCCGGCTAAAGCATAAGGCAGGGGCACAAGTGCCGGCTAAAGCATAAGGCAGGGGCACAAGTGCCGGCTAAAGCATAAGGCAGGGGCAAAAGTAGCTGATAGGCATAAGGCAGGGGCACAAGTGCCGGCTAAGGCATAAGGCAGGGGCACAAGTGCCGGCTAAGGCATAAGGCAGGGGCACAAGTGCCGGCTAAGGCATAAGGCAGGGGCACAAGTGCCGGCTAAGGCATAAGGCAGGGGCACAAGTGCCGGCTAAGGCATAAGGCAGGGGCACAAGTGCCGGCTAAGGCATAAGGCAGGGGCACAAGTGCCGGCTAAGGCATAAGGCAGGGGCACAAGTGCCGGCTAAGGCATAAGGCAGGGGCACAAGTGCCGGCTAAGGCATAAGGCAGCGGCACAAGTACCTGGTAGGCATAAGGCAGGGGCACAAGTGCCGGCTAAGGCATAAGGCAGGGGCACAAGTGCCGGCTAAGGCATAAGGCAGGGGCACAAGTGCCGGCTAAGGCATAAGGCAGGGGCACAAGTGCCAGCTAAGGCATAAGGCAGGGGCACAAGTGCCGGGTAAGGCATAAGGCAGGGGCACAAGTGCCGGCTAAGGCATAAGGCAGGGGCACAAGTGCCGGCTAAGGCATAAGGCAGGGGCACAAGTGCCGGCTAAGGCATAAGACAGGGGCACAAGTGCCGGCTAAGGCATAAGGCAGGGGCACAAGTGCCGGCTAAGGCATAAGGCAGGGGCACAAGTGCCGGCTAAGGCATAAGGCAGGGGCACAAGTGCCGGCTAAGGCATAAGGCAGGGGCACAAGTGCCGGCTAAGGCATAAGGCAGGGGCACAAGTGCCGGCTAAGGCATAAGGCAGGGGCACAAGTGCCGGCTAAGGCATAAGGCAGGGGCACAAGTGCCAGCTAAGGCATAAGGCAGGGGCACAAGTGCCGGCTAAGGCATAAGGCAGGGGCACAAGTGCCGGCTAAGGCATAAGGCAGGGGCACAAGTGCCGGCTAAGGCATAAGGCAGGGGCACAAGTGCCGGCTAAGGCATAAGGCAGGGGCACAAGTGCCGGCTAAGGCATAAGGCAGGGGCACAAGTGCCGGCTAAGGCATAAGGCAGGGGCAAAAGTAGCTGATAGGCATAAGGCAGGGGCACAAGTGCCGGCTGAGGCATAAGGAAGGGGCACAAGTGTCGGCTAAAGCATAAGGCAGGGGCACAAGTGCCGGCTAAAGCATAAGGTAGGGGCACAAGTGGCGGCTAAGGCATAAGGCAGGGGCACAAGTGCCGGCTAAGGAATAAGGCAGAGGCACAAGTGCCAGCTAAGGCATAAGGCAGGGGCACAAGTGCCGGCTAAGGCATAAGGCAGGGGAACAAGTGCCGGCTAAGGCATAAGGCAGGGGAACAAGTGCCGGCTAAGGCATAAGGCATAAGGCAGGGGAACAAGTGCCGGCTAAGGCATAAGGCAGGGGCACAACTGCCGGCTAAGGCATAAGGCAGGGGCACAAGTGCCGGCTAAGGCATAAGGCAGGGGCACAAGTGCCGGCTAAGGCATAAGGCAGGGGCACAAGTGCCGGCTAAGGCATAAGGCAGGGGCACAATTGCCGGCTAAGGCATAAGGCAGGTGCACAAGTGCTGGCTAAGACATAAGGCTAACTCTTTGCACTCTTTGCATTAAGGTTGAGGCACCCATAGGGGTGAAGAGCTAGCTTTCACCCCTCTACTCTGTACTTGGACATTGAGGACTAGATCCTTTGTTGTACAGTGCGGAGCCACTCCACAACCCCATGCTCCAAGCGACCAGGCACTTCTTGTCTGTCCTCCATAAATGGGTAATGCCTTCTTCCCCATTTACAGTCGTGCATGCGCATTCAGACTGGACAAGAGCGAAGAGCGTAAAGCCTGTTCTGCGTGCCTAGCGGACAAGAAGCTTAAGGCAATAAAATAATAAGACAGGGGCGCAAGTGCCGGCTAAGGCATAAGGCAGGGGCACAAGTGCCGGCTAAGGCATAAGGCAGGGGCACAAGTGCCGGCTAAGGCATAAGGCAGGGGCACAAGTGCCGGCTAAGGCATAAGGCAGGGGCACAAGTGCCGGCTAAGGCATAAGGCAGGGGCACAAGTGCCGGCTAAGGCATAAGGCAGGGGCACAAGTGCCGGCTAAGGCATAAGGCAGGGGCACAAGTGCCGGCTAAGGCATAAGGCAGGGGCACAAGTGCCGGCTAAGGCATAAGGCAGGGGCACAAGTGCCGGCTAAGGCATAAGGCAGGGGCACAAGTGCCGGCTAAGGCATAAGGCAGGGGCACAAGTGCCGGCTAAGGCATAAGGCAGGGGCACAAGTGCCGGCTAAGGCATAAGGCAGGGGCACAAGTGCCGGCTAAGGCATAAGGCAGGGGCACAAGTGCCGGCTAAGGCATAAGGCAGGGGCACAAGTGCCGGCTAAGGCATAAGGCAGGGGCTTAAGTGCCGGCTAAGGCATAAGGCAGGGGCACAAGTGCCGGCTAAGGCATAAGGCAGGGGCACAAGTGCCGGCTAAGGCATAAGGCAGGGGCACAAGTGCCGGCTAAGGCATAAGGCAGGGGCACAAGTGCCGGCTAAGGCATAAGGCAGGGGCACAAGTGCCGGCTAAGGCATAAGGCAGGGGCACAAGTGCCGGCTAAGGCATAAGGCAGGGGCACAAGTGCCGGCTAAGGCATAAGGCAGGGGCACAAGTGCCGGCTAAGGCATAAGGCAGGGGCACAAGTGCCGGCTAAGGCATAAGGCAGGGGCACAAGTGCCGGCTAAGGCATAAGGCAGGGGCACAAGTGCCGGCTAAGGCATAAGGCAGGGGCACAAGTGCCGGCTAAGGCATAAGGCAGGGGCACAAGTGCCGGCTAAGGCATAAGGCAGGGGCACAAGTGCCGGCTAAGGCATAAGGCAGGGGCACAAGTGCCGGCTAAGGCATAAGGCAGGGGCACAAGTGCCGGCTAAGGCATAAGGCAGGGGCACAAGTGCCGGCTAAGGCATAAGGCAGGGGCACAAGTGCCGGCTAAGGCATAAGGCAGGGGCAAAAGTAGCTGATAGGCATAAGGCAGGGGCACAAGTGCCGGCTGAGGCATAAGGCAGGGGCACAAGTGCCGGCTGAGGCATAAGGAAGGGGCACAAGTGCCGGCTGAGGCAAAAGGAAGGGGCACAAGTGCCGGCTAAAGCATAAGGCAGGGGCACAAGTGCCGGCTAAAGCATAAGGCAGGGGCACAAGTGCCGGCTAAAGCATAAGGCAGGGGCACAAGTGCCGGCTAAGGCATAAGGCAGGGGCACAAGTGCCGGCTAAGGCATAAGGCAGGGGCACAAGTGCCGGCTAAGGCATAAGGCAGGGGCACAAGTGCCGGCTAAGGCATAAGGCAGGGGCACAAGTGCCGGCTAAGGCATAAGGCAGGGGCACAAGTGCCGGCTAAGGCATAAGGCAGGGGCACAAGTGCCGGCTAAGGCATAAGGCAGGGGCACAAGTGCCGGCTAAGGCATAAGGCAGGGGCACAAGTGCCGGCTAAGGCATAAGGCAGGGGCACAAGTGCCGGCTAAGGCATAAGGCAGGGGCACAAGTGCCGGCTAAGGCATAAGGCAGGGGCACAAGTGCCGGCTAAGGCATAAGGCAGGGGCACAAGTGCCGGCTAAGGCATAAGGCAGGGGCACAAGTGCCGGCTAAGGCATAAGGCAGGGGCACAAGTGCCGGCTAAGGCATAAGGCAGGGGCACAAGTGCCGGCTAAGGCATAAGGCAGGGGCACAAGTGCCGGCTAAGGCATAAGGCAGGGGCACAAGTGCCGGCTAAGGCATAAGGCAGGGGCACAAGTGCCGGCTAAGGCATAAGGCAGTGGCACAAGTGCCGGCTAAGACATAAGGCAGGGGCACAAGTGCCGGCTAAGGCATAAGGCAGGGGCACAAATGCCAGCTAAGGCATAAGGCAGGGGCTCAAGTGCCGGCTAAGGCATAAGGCAGGGGCACAAGTGCCGGCTAAGGCATAAGGCAGGGGCACAAGTAGCTGATAGGCATAAGGCAGGGGCACAAGTGCCGGCTGAGGCATAAGGAAGGGGCACAAGTGCCGGCTAAAACATAAGGCAGGGGCACAAGTGCCGGCTAAAGCATAAGGCAGGGGCACAAGTGCCGGCTAAGGCATAAGGCAGGGGCACAAGTGCCGGCTAAGGCATAAGGCAGGGGCACAAGTGCCGGCTAAGGCATAAGGCAGGGGCACAAGTGCCGGTTAAGGCATAAGGCAGGGGAACAAGTGCCAGCTAAGGCATAAGGCAGGGGCTCAAGTGCCGGCTAAGGCATAAGGCAGGGGCACAAGTGCCGGCTAAGGCATAAGGCAGGGGCACAAGTGCCGGCTAAGGCATAAGGCAGGGGCACAAGTGCCGGCTGAGGCATAAGGAAGGGGCACAAGTGCCGGCTAAAGCATAAGGAAGGGGCACAAGTGCCGGCTAAGGCATAAGGTAGGGGCACAAGTGCCGGCTAAGGCATAAGGCATGGGCACAAGTGCCGGCTAAGGCATAAGGCAGGGGCACAAGTGCCGGTTAAGGCATAAGGCAGGGGCACAAATGCCGGCTAAGGCATAAGGCAGGGGCAAAAGTAGCTGATAGGCATAAGGCAGGGGCACAAGTGCCGGCTGAGGCATAAGGCAGGGGCACAAGTGCCTGCTAAGGCATAAGGCAGGGGCAAAAGTAGCTGATAGGCATAAGGCAGGGGCACAAGTGCCGGCTGAGGCATAAGGAAGGGGCACAAGTGCCGGCTAAAGCATAAGGCAGGGGCACAAGTGCCGGCTAAAGCATAAGGCAGGGGCACAAGTGCCGGCTAAGGCATAAGGCAGGGGCACAAGTGCCGGCTAAGGCATAAGGCAGGGGCAAAAGTAGCTGATAGGCATAAGGCAGGGGCACAAGTGCCGGCTGAGGCATAAGGAAGGGGCACAAGTGCCGGCTAAAGCATAAGGCAGGGGCACAAGTGCCGGCTAAAGCATAAGGCAGGGGCACAAGTGCCGGCTAAGGCATAAGGCAGGGGCACAAGTGCCGGCTAAGGCATAAGGCAGGGGCACAAGTGCCGGCTAAGGCATAAGGCAGGGGAACAAGTGCCGGCTAAGGCATAAGGCAGGGGAACAAGTGCCGGCTAAGGCATAAGGCAGAGGCACAACTGCCGGCTAAGGCATAAGGCAGAGGCACAACTGCCGGCTAAGGCATAAGGCAGGGGCAAAAGTGCCGGCTAAGGCATAAGGCAGGGGCACAAGTGCCGGCTAAGGCATAAGGCAGGGGCACAAGTGCCGGCTAAGGCATAAGGCAGGGGCACAAGTGCCGGCTAAGGCATAAGGCAGGGGCACAAGTGCCGGCTAAGGCATAAGGCAGGGGCACAATTGCCGGCTAAGGCATAAGGCAGGGGCACAAGTGCCGGCTAAGGCATAAGGCAGGGGCACAAGTGCCGGTTAAGGCATAAGGCAGGGGCACAAATGCCGGCTAAGGCATAAGGCAGGGGCAAAAGTAGCTGATAGGCATAAGGCAGGGGCACAAGTGCCGGCTGAGGCATAAGGCAGGGGCACAAGTGCCTGCTAAGGCATAAGACAGGGGCAAAAGTAGCTGATAGGCATAAGGCAGGGGCACAAGTGCCGGCTGAGGCATAAGGAAGGGGCACAAGTGCCGGCTGAGGCATAAGGAAGGGGCACAAGTGCCGGCTAAAGCATAAGGCAGGGGCACAAGTGCCGGCTAAAGCATAAGGCAGGGGCACAAGTGCCGGCTAAGGCATAAGGCAGGGGCACAAGTGCCGGCTAAGGCATAAGGCAGGGGCACAAGTGCCGGCTAAGGCATAAGGCAGGGGCACAAGTGCCGGCTAAGGCATAAGGCAGGGGCAAAAGTAGCTGATAGGCATAAGGCAGGGGCACAAGTGCCGGCTGAGGCATAAGGAAGGGGCACAAGTGCCGGCTAAAGCATAAGGCAGGGGCACAAGTGCCGGCTAAGGCATAAGGCAGGGGCACAACTGCCGGCTAAGGCATAAGGCAGGGGCACAAGTGCCGGCTAAGGCATAAGGCAGGGGCACAAGTGCCGGCTAAGGCATAAGGCAGGGGCACAAGTGCCAGCTAAGGCATAAGGCAGGGGCACAATTGCCGGCTAAGGCATAAGGCAGGTGCACAAGTGCTGGCTAAGACATAAGGCTAACTCTTTGCACTCTTTGCATTAAGGTTGAGGCACCCATAGGGGTGAAGAGCTAGCTTTCACCCCTCTACTCTGTACTTGGACATTGAGGACTAGATCCTTTGTTGTACAGTGCGGAGCCACTCCACAACCCCATGCTCCAAGCGACCAGGCACTTCTTGTCTGTCCTCCATAAATGGGTAATGCCTTCTTCCCCATTTACAGTCGTGCATGCCCATTCAGACGGGACAAGAGCGAAGAGCGTAAAGCCTGTTCTGCGTGCCTAGCGGACAAGAAGCTTAAGGCAATAAATTAAAAAGACAGGGGCGCAAGTGCCGGC
The DNA here is from genome assembly GCF_051348905.1 of Ranitomeya variabilis. NCBI lineage: Eukaryota > Metazoa > Chordata > Amphibia > Anura > Dendrobatidae > Ranitomeya > Ranitomeya variabilis. The sequence continues at coordinate 324,379,762 of NC_135234.1, forward strand.
TAGGCATAAGGCAGGGGCACAAGTGCCGGCTAAGGCATGAGGCAGGGGCACAAGTGCCGGCTAAGGCATAAGGCAGGGGCACAAGTGCCGGCTAAGGCATAAGGCAGGGGCACAAGTGCCGGCTAAGGCATAAGGCAGGGGCACAAGTGCCGGCTAAGGCATAAGGCAGGGGCACAAGTGCCGGCTAAGGCATAAGGCAGGGGCACAAGTGCCGGCTAAGGCATAAGGCAGGGGCACAAGTGCCGGCTAAGGCATAAGGCAGGGGCACAAATGCCGGCTAAGGCATAAGGCAGGGGCACAAGTGCCGGCTAAGGCATAAGGCAGGGGCACAAGTGCCGGCTAAGGCATAAGGCAGGGGCACAAGTGCCGGCTAAGGCATAAGGCAGGGGCACAAGTGCCGGCTAAGGCATAAGGCAGGGGCACAAGTGCCGGCTAAGGCATAAGGCAGGGGCACAAGTGCCGGCTAAGGCATAAGGCAGGGGCACAAGTGCCGGCTAAGGCATAAGGCAGGGGCACAAGTGCCGGCTAAGGCATAAGGCAGGGGCACAAGTGCCGGCTAAGGCATAAGGCAGGGGCACAAGTGCCGGCTAAGGCATAAGGCAGGGGCACAAGTGCCGGCTAAGGCATAAGGCAGGGGCACAAGTGCCGGCTAAGGCATAAGGCAGGGGCACAAGTGCCGGCTAAGGCATAAGGCAGGGGCACAAGTGCCGGCTAAGGCATAAGGCAGGGGCACAAGTGCCGGCTAAGGCATAAGGCAGGGGCACAAGTGCCGGCTAAGGCATAAGGCAGGGGCACAAGTGCCGGCTAAGGCATAAGGCAGGGGCACAAGTGCCGGCTAAGGCATAAGGCAGGGGCACAAGTGCCGGCTAAGGCATAAGGCAGGGGCACAAGTGCCGGCTAAGGCATAAGGCAGGGGCACAAGTGCCGGCTAAGGCATAAGGCAGGGGCACAAGTGCCGGCTAAGGCATAAGGCAGGGGCACAAGTGCCGGCTAAGGCATAAGGCAGGGGCACAAGTGCCGGCTAAGGCATAAGGCAGGGGCACAAGTGCCGGCTAAGGCATAAGGCAGGGGCACAAGTGCCGGCTAAGGCATAAGGCAGGGGCAAAAGTAGCTGATAGGCATAAGGCAGGGGCACAAGTGCCGGCTGAGGCATAAGGCAGGGGCACAAGTGCCGGCTGAGGCATAAGGAAGGGGCACAAGTGCCGGCTGAGGCATAAGGAAGGGGCACAAGTGCCGCCTAAAGCATAAGGCAGGGGCACAAGTGCCGGCTAAAGCATAAGGCAGGGGCACAAGTGCCGGCTAAAGCATAAGGCAGGGGCACAAGTGCCGGCTAAGGCATAAGGCAGGGGCACAAGTGCCGGCTAAGGCATAAGGCAGGGGCACAAGTGCCGGCTAAGGCATAAGGCAGGGGCACAAGTGCCGGCTAAGGCATAAGGCAGGGGCACAAGTGCCGGCTAAGGCATAAGGCAGGGGCACAAGTGCCGGCTAAGGCATAAGGCAGGGGCACAAGTGCCGGCTAAGGCATAAGGCAGGGGCACAAGTGCCGGCTAAGGCATAAGGCAGGGGCACAAGTGCCGGCTAAGGCATAAGGCAGGGGCACAAGTGCCGGCTAAGGCATAAGGCAGGGGCACAAGTGCCGGCTAAGGCATAAGGCAGGGGCACAAGTGCCGGCTAAGGCATAAGGCAGGGGCACAAGTGCCGGCTAAGGCATAAGGCAGGGGCACAAGTGCCGGCTAAGGCATAAGGCAGGGGCACAAGTGCCGGCTAAGGCATAAGGCAGGGGCACAAGTGCCGGCTAAGGCATAAGGCAGGGGCACAAGTGCCGGCTAAGGCATAAGGCAGGGGCACAAGTGCCGGCTAAGGCATAAGGCAGGGGCACAAGTGCCGGCTAAGGCATAAGGCAGGGGCACAAGTGCCGGCTAAGGCATAAGGCAGTGGCACAAGTGCCGGCTAAGACATAAGGCAGGGGCACAAGTGCCGGCTAAGGCATAAGGCAGGGGCACAAATGCCAGCTAAGGCATAAGGCAGGGGCTCAAGTGCCGGCTAAGGCATAAGGCAGGGGCACAAGTGCCGGCTAAGGCATAAGGCAGGGGCACAAGTAGCTGATAGGCATAAGGCAGGGGCACAAGTGCCGGCTGAGGCATAAGGAAGGGGCACAAGTGCCGGCTAAAACATAAGGCAGGGGCACAAGTGCCGGCTAAAGCATAAGGCAGGGGCACAAGTGCCGGCTAAGGCATAAGGCAGGGGCACAAGTGCCGGCTAAGGCATAAGGCAGGGGCACAAGTGCCGGCTAAGGCATAAGGCAGGGGCACAAGTGCCGGTTAAGGCATAAGGCAGGGGAACAAGTGCCAGCTAAGGCATAAGGCAGGGGCTCAAGTGCCGGCTAAGGCATAAGGCAGGGGCACAAGTGCCGGCTAAGGCATAAGGCAGGGGCACAAGTGCCGGCTAAGGCATAAGGCAGGGGCACAAGTGCCGGCTGAGGCATAAGGAAGGGGCACAAGTGCCGGCTAAAGCATAAGGAAGGGGCACAAGTGCCGGCTAAGGCATAAGGTAGGGGCACAAGTGCCGGCTAAGGCATAAGGCAGGGGCACAAGTGCCGGCTAAGGCATAAGGCAGGGGCACAAGTGCCGGTTAAGGCATAAGGCAGGGGCACAAATGCCGGCTAAGGCATAAGGCAGGGGCAAAAGTAGCTGATAGGCATAAGGCAGGGGCACAAGTGCCGGCTGAGGCATAAGGCAGGGGCACAAGTGCCTGCTAAGGCATAAGGCAGGGGCAAAAGTAGCTGATAGGCATAAGGCAGGGGCACAAGTGCCGGCTGAGGCATAAGGAAGGGGCACAAGTGCCGGCTAAAGCATAAGGCAGGGGCACAAGTGCCGGCTAAAGCATAAGGCAGGGGCACAAGTGCCGGCTAAGGCATAAGGCAGGGGCACAAGTGCCGGCTAAGGCATAAGGCAGGGGCAAAAGTAGCTGATAGGCATAAGGCAGGGGCACAAGTGCCGGCTGAGGCATAAGGAAGGGGCACAAGTGCCGGCTAAAGCATAAGGCAGGGGCACAAGTGCCGGCTAAAGCATAAGGCAGGGGCACAAGTGCCGGCTAAGGCATAAGGCAGGGGCACAAGTGCCGGCTAAGGCATAAGGCAGGGGCACAAGTGCCGGCTAAGGCATAAGGCAGGGGAACAAGTGCCGGCTAAGGCATAAGGCAGGGGCACAAGTGCCGGCTAAGGCATAAGGCAGGGGCACAAGTGCCGGCTAAGGCATAAGGCAGGGGCACAAGTGCCGGCTAAGGCATAAGGCAGGGGCACAAGTGCCGGCTAAGGCATAAGGCAGGGGCACAAGTGCCGGCTAAGGCATAAGGCAGGGGCACAAGTGCCGGCTAAGGCATAAGGCAGGGGCACAAGTGCCGGCTAAGGCATAAGGCAGGGGCACAAGTGCCGGCTAAGGCATAAGGCAGGGGAACAAGTGCCGGCTAAGGCATAAGGCAGGGGAACAAGTGCCGGCTAAGGCAGAAGGCAGGGGAACAAGTGCCGGCTAAGGCAGAAGGCAGGGGCAAAAGTGCCGGCTAAGGCATAAGGCAGGGGCACAAATGCCATCTAAGGCATAAGGCAGGGGCACAAGTGCCGGCTAAGGCATAAGGCAGGGGCACAAGTGCCGGCTAAGGCATAAGGCAGGGGCACAAGTGCCATCTAAGGCATAAGGCAGGGGCACAAGTGCCGGCTAAGGCATAAGGCAGGGGCTCAAGTGCCGGCTAAGGCATAAGGCAGGGGCTCAAGTGCCGGCTAAGGCATAAGGCAGGGGCACAAGTGCCGGCTAAGGCATAAGGCAGGGGCAAAAGTAGCTGATAGGCATAAGGCAGGGGCACAAGTGCCGGCTGAGGCATAAGAAAGGGGCACAAGTGCCGGCTAAAGCATAAGGCAGGGGCACAAGTGCCGGCTAAGGCATAAGGCAGGGGCACAAGTGCCGGCTAAGGCATAAGGCAGGGGCACAAGTGCCGGCTAAGGCATAAGGCAGGGGCACAAGTGCCGGCTAAGGCATAAGGCAGGGGCACAAGTGCCGGCTAAGGCATAAGGCAGGGGCACAAGTGCCGGTTAAGGCATAAGGCAGGGGAACAAGTGCCGGCTAAGGCATAAGGCAGGGGAACAAGTGCCGGCTAAGGCATAAGGCAGAGGCACAACTGCCGGCTAAGGCATAAGGCAGGGGCACAAGTGCCGGCTAAGGCATAAGGCAGGGGCACAAGTGCCGGCTAAGGCATAAGGCAGGGGCACAAGTGCCAGCTAAGGCATAAGGCAGGGGCACAATTGCCGGCTAAGGCATAAGGCAGGTGCACAAGTGCTGGCTAAGACATAAGGCTAACTCTTTGCACTCTTTGCATTAAGGTTGAGGCACCCATAGGGGTGAAGAGCTAGCTTTCACCCCTCTACTCTGTACTTGGACATTGAGGACTAGATCCTTTGTTGTACAGTGCGGAGCCACTCCACAACCCCATGCTCCAAGCGACCAGGCACTTCTTGTCTGTCCTCCATAAATGGGTAATGCCTTCTTCCCCATTTACAGTCGTGCATGCGCATTCAGACGGGACAAGAGCGAAGAGCGTAAAGCCTGTTCTGCGTGCCTAGCGGACAAGAAGCTTAAGGCAATAAAATAAAAAGACAGGGGCGCAAGTGCAGGCTAGGCATAAGGCAGGGGAACAAGTGCCGGCTAAGGCATAAGGCAGGGGAACAAGTGCCGGCTAAGGCAGAAGGCAGGGGAACAAGTGCCGGCTAAGGCAGAAGGCAGGGGCAAAAGTGCCGGCTAAGGCATAAGGCAGGGGCACAAATGCCATCTAAGGCATAAGGCAGGGGCACAAGTGCCGGTTAAGGCATAAGGTAGGGGAACAAGTGCCGGCTAAGGCATAAGGCAGGGGCACAAGTGCCGGCTAAGGCATAAGGCAGGGGCACAAATGCCAGCTAAGGCATAAGGCAGGGGCACAAATGCCAGCTAAGGCATAAGGCAGGGGCACAAGTACCTCATAGGCATAAGGCAGGGGCACAAGTGCCGGGTAAGGCATAAGGCAGGGGCTCAAGTGCCGGCTAAGGCATAAGGCAGGGGCACAAGTGCCGGCTAAGGCATAAGGCAGGGGCACAAGTGCCGGCTAAGGCATAAGGCAGGGGCACAAGTGCCGGCTAAGGCATAAGGCAGGGGCACAAGTGCCGGCTAAGGCATAAGGCAGGGGCACAAGTGCCGGCTAAGGCATAAGGCAGGGGCACAAGTGCCGGCTAAGGCATAAGGCAGGGGCACAAGTGCCGGCTAAGGCATAAGGCAGGGGCACAAGTGCCGGCTAAGGCATAAGGCAGGGGCACAAGTGCCGGCTAAGGCATAAGGCAGGGGCACAAGTGCCGGCTAAGGCATAAGGCAGGGGCACAAGTGCCGGCTAAGGCATAAGGCAGGGGCACAAGTGCCGGCTAAGGCATAAGGCAGGGGCACAAGTGCCGGCTAAGGCATAAGGCAGGGGCACAAGTGCCGGTTAAGGCATAAGGTAGGGGAACAAGTGCCGGCTAAGGCATAAGGCAGGGGAACAAGTGCCGGCTAAGGCATAAGGCAGGGGAACAAGTGCCGGCTAAGGCATAAGGCAGAGGCACAAGTGCCGGCTAAGGCATAAGGCAGGGGCACAAGTGCCAGCTAAGGCATAAGGCAGGGGCACAATTGCCGGCTAAGGCATAAGGCAGGGGCACAATTGCCGGCTAAGGCATAAGGCAGGTGCACAAGTGCTGGCTAAGACATAAGGCTAACTCTTTGCACTCTTTGCATTAAGGTTGAGGCACCCATAGGGGTGAAGAGCTAGCTTTCACCCCTCTACTCTGTACTTGGACATTGAGGACTAGATCCTTTGTTGTACAGTGCGGAGCCACTCCACAACCCCATGCTCCAAGCGACCAGGCACTTCTTGTCTGTCCTCCATAAATGGGTAATGCCTTCTTCCCCATTTACAGTCGTGCATGCCCATTCAGACGGGACAAGAGCGAAGAGCGTAAAGCCTGTTCTGCGTGCCTAGCGGACAAGAAGCTTAAGGCAATAAATTAAAAAGACAGGGGCGCAAGTGCCGGTTAAGGCATAAGGCAGGGGCACAAGTGCCGGTTGAGGCATAAGGCAGGGGCACAAGTGCCGGCTGAGGCATAAGGAAGGGGCACAAGTGCCGGCTAAAGCATAAGGCGGGGGCACAAGTGCCGGCTAAAGCATAAGGCGGGGGCACAAGTGCCGGCTAAGGCATAAGGCGGGGGCACAAGTGCCGGCTAAGGCGTAAGGCGGGGGCACAAGTGCCGGCTAAGGCGTAAGGCGGGGGCACAAGTGCCGGCTAAGGCGTAAGGCGGGGGCACAAGTGCCGGCTAAGGCGTAAGGCGGGGGCACAAGTGCCGGCTAAGGCGTAAGGCGGGGGCACAAGTGCCGGCTAAGGCGTAAGGCGGGGGCACAAGTGCCGGCTAAGGCGTAAGGCGGGGGCACAAGTGCCGGCTAAGGCGTAAGGCGGGGGCACAAGTGCCGGCTAAGGCATAAGGCGGGGGCACAAGTGCCGGCTAAGGCATAAGGCGGGGGCACAAGTGCCGGCTAAGGCATAAGGCAGGGGCACAAGTGCCGGCTAAGGCATAAGGCAGGGGCACAAGTGCCGGCTAAGGCATAAGGCAGGGGCACAAGTGCCGGCTAAGGCATAAGGCAGGGGCACAAGTGCCGGCTAAGGCATAAGGCAGGGGCACAAGTGCCGGCTAAGGCATAAGGCAGGGGCACAAGTGCCGGCTAAGGCATAAGGCAGGGGCACAAGTGCCGGCTAAGGCATAAGGCAGGGGCACAAGTGCCGGCTAAGGCATAAGGCAGGGGCACAAGTGCCGGCTAAGGCATAAGGCAGGGGCACAAGTGCCGGCTAAGGCATAAGGCAGGGGCACAAGTGCCGGCTAAGGCATAAGGCAGGGGCACAAGTGCCGGCTAAGGCATAAGGCAGGGGCACAAGTGCCGGCTAAGGCATAAGGCAGGGGCACAAGTGCCGGCTAAGGCATAAGGCAGGGGCACAAGTGCCGGCTAAGGCATAAGGCAGGGGCACAAGTGCCGGCTAAGGCATAAGGCAGGGGCACAAGTGCCGGCTAAGGCATAAGGCAGGGGCACAAGTGCCGGCTAAGGCATAAGGCAGGGGCACAAGTGCCGGCTAAGGCATAAGGCAGGGGCACAAGTGCCGGCTAAGGCATAAGGCAGGGGCACAAGTGCCGGCTAAGGCATAAGGCAGGGGCACAAGTGCCGGCTAAGGCATAAGGCAGGGGCACAAGTGCCGGCTAAGGCATAAGGCAGGGGCACAAGTGCCGGCTAAGGCATAAGGCAGGGGCACAAGTGCCGGCTAAGGCATAAGGCAGGGGCACAAGTGCCGGCTAAGGCATAAGGCAGGGGCACAAGTGCCGGCTAAGGCATAAGGCAGGGGCACAAGTGCCGGCTAAGGCATAAGGCAGGGGCACAAGTGTCGGCTGAGGCATAAGGCAGGGGCACAAGTGCCGGCTGAGGCATAAGCAAGGGGCACAAGTGCCGGCTGAGGCATAAGGAAGGGGCACAAGTGCCGGCTAAAGCATAAGGCAGGGGCACAAGTGCCGGCTAAAGCATAAGGCAGGGGCACAAGTGCCGGCTAAGGCATAAGGCAGGGGCACAAGTGCCGGCTAAGGCATAAGGCAGGGGCACAAGTGCCGGCTAAGGCATAAGGCAGGGGCACAAGTGCCGGCTAAGGCATAAGGCAGGGGCACAAGTGCCGGCTGAGGCATAAGCAAGGGGCACAAGTGCCGGCTGAGGCATAAGGAAGGGGCACAAGTGCCGGCTAAAGCATAAGGCAGGGGCACAAGTGCCGGCTAAAGCATAAGGCAGGGGCACAAGTGCCGGCTAAGGCATAAGGCAGGGGCACAAGTGCCGGCTAAGGCATAAGGCAGGGGCACAAGTGCCGGCTAAGGCATAAGGCAGGGGCACAAGTGCCGGCTAAGGCATAAGGCAGGGGCACAAGTGCCGGCTAAGGCATAAGGCAGGGGCACAAGTGCCGGCTAAGGCATAACGCAGGGACACAAGTGCCGGCTAAGGCATAAGGCAGGGGCACAAGTGCCGGCTAAGGCATAAGGCAGGGGCACAAGTGCCGGCTAAGGCATAAGGCAGGGGCACAAGTGCCGGCTAAGGCATAAGGCAGGGGCACAAGTGCCGGCTAAGGCATAAGGCAGGGGCACAAGTGCCGGCTAAGGCATAAGGCAGGGGCACAAGTGCCGGCTAAGGCATAAGGCGGGGGCACAAGTGCCGGCTAAGGCGTAAGGCGGGGGCACAAGTGCCGGCTAAGGCGTAAGGCGGGGGCACAAGTGCCGGCTAAGGCGTAAGGCGGGGGCACAAGTGCCGGCTAAGGCGTAAGGCGGGGGCACAAGTGCCGGCTAAGGCGTAAGGCGGGGGCACAAGTGCCGGCTAAGGCGTAAGGCGGGGGCACAAGTGCCGGCTAAGGCGTAAGGCGGGGGCACAAGTGCCGGCTAAGGCGTAAGGCGGGGGCACAAGTGCCGGCTAAGGCGTAAGGCGGGGGCACAAGTGCCGGCTAAGGCATAAGGCGGGGGCACAAGTGCCGGCTAAGGCATAAGGCGGGGGCACAAGTGCCGGCTAAGGCATAAGGCAGGGGCACAAGTGCCGGCTAAGGCATAAGGCAGGGGCACAAGTGCCGGCTAAGGCATAAGGCAGGGGCACAAGTGCCGGCTAAGGCATAAGGCAGGGGCACAAGTGCCGGCTAAGGCATAAGGCAGGGGCACAAGTGCCGGCTAAGGCATAAGGCAGGGGCACAAGTGCCGGCTAAGGCATAAGGCAGGGGCACAAGTGCCGGCTAAGGCATAAGGCAGGGGCACAAGTGCCGGCTAAGGCATAAGGCAGGGGCACAAGTGCCGGCTAAGGCATAAGGCAGGGGCACAAGTGCCGGCTAAGGCATAAGGCAGGGGCACAAGTGCCGGCTAAGGCATAAGGCAGGGGCACAAGTGCCGGCTAAGGCATAAGGCAGGGGCACAAGTGCCGGCTAAGGCATAAGGCAGGGGCACAAGTGCCGGCTAAGGCATAAGGCAGGGGCACAAGTGCCGGCTAAGGCATAAGGCAGGGGCACAAGTGCCGGCTAAGGCATAAGGCAGGGGCACAAGTGCCGGCTAAGGCATAAGGCAGGGGCACAAGTGCCGGCTAAGGCATAAGGCAGGGGCACAAGTGCCGGCTAAGGCATAAGGCAGGGGCACAAGTGCCGGCTAAGGCATAAGGCAGGGGCACAAGTGCCGGCTAAGGCATAAGGCAGGGGCACAAGTGCCGGCTAAGGCATAAGGCAGGGGCACAAGTGCCGGCTAAGGCATAAGGCAGGGGCACAAGTGCCGGCTAAGGCATAAGGCAGGGGCACAAGTGCCGGCTAAGGCATAAGGCAGGGGCACAAGTGTCGGCTGAGGCATAAGGCAGGGGCACAAGTGCCGGCTGAGGCATAAGCAAGGGGCACAAGTGCCGGCTGAGGCATAAGGAAGGGGCACAAGTGCCGGCTAAAGCATAAGGCAGGGGCACAAGTGCCGGCTAAAGCATAAGGCAGGGGCACAAGTGCCGGCTAAGGCATAAGGCAGGGGCACAAGTGCCGGCTAAGGCATAAGGCAGGGGCACAAGTGCCGGCTAAGGCATAAGGCAGGGGCACAAGTGCCGGCTAAGGCATAAGGCAGGGGCACAAGTGCCGGCTGAGGCATAAGCAAGGGGCACAAGTGCCGGCTGAGGCATAAGGAAGGGGCACAAGTGCCGGCTAAAGCATAAGGCAGGGGAACAAGTGCCGGCTAAAGCATAAGGCAGGGGCACAAGTGCCGGCTAAGGCATAAGGCAGGGGCACAAGTGCCGGCTAAGGCATAAGGCAGGGGCACAAGTGCCGGCTAAGGCATAAGGCAGGGGCACAAGTGCCGGCTAAGGCATAAGGCAGGGGCACAAGTGCCGGCTAAGGCATAACGCAGGGGCACAAGTGCCGGCTAAGGCATAAGGCAGGGGCACAAGTGCCGGCTAAGGCATAAGGCAGGGGCACAAGTGCCGGCTAAGGCATAAGGCAGGGGCACAAGTGCCGGCTAAGGCATAAGGCAGGGGCACAAGTGCCGGCTAAGGCATAAGGCAGGGGCACAAGTGCCGGCTAAGGCATAAGGCAGGGGCACAAGTGCCGGCTAAGGCATAAGGCAGGGGCACAAGTGCCGGCTAAGGCATAAGGCAGGGGCACAAGTGCCGGCTAAGGAATAAGGCAGGGGCACAAGTGCCGGCTAAGGCATAAGGCAGGGGCACAAGTGCCGGCTAAGGCATAAGGCAGGGGCACAAGTGCCGGCTAAGGCATAAGGCAGGGGCACAAGTGCCGGCTAAGGCATAAGGCAGGGGCACAATTGCTAGCTAAGGCATAAGGCAGGGGCTCAAGTGCCGGCTAAGGCATAAGGCAGGGGCAAAAGTAGCTGATAGGCATAAGGCAGGGGCACAAGTGCCGGATGAGGCATAAGGAAGGGGCACAAGTGCCGGCTAAAGCATAAGGCAGGGGCACAAGTGCCGGCTAAAGCATAAGGCAGGGGTACAAGTGCCGGCTAAGGCATAAGGCAGGGGCACAAGTGCCGGCTAAGGCATAAGGCAGGGGCACAAGTGCCGGCTAAGGCATAAGGCAGGGGCACAAGTGCCGGCTAAGGCATAAGGCAGGGGCACAAGTGCCGGCTAAGGCATAAGGCAGGGGCTCAAGTGCCGGCTAAGGCATAAGGCAGGGGCACAAGTGCCGGCTAAGGCATAAGGCAGGGGCACAAGTGCCGGGTAAGGCATAAGGCAGGGGCACAAGTGCCGGGTAAGGCATAAGGCAGGGGCACAAGTGCCGGCTAAGGCATAAGGCAGGGGCACAAGTGCCGGCTAAGGCATAAGGCAGGGGCACAAGTAGCTGATAGGCATAAGGCAGGGGCACAAGTGCCGGCTGAGGCATAAGGAAGGGGCACAAGTGCCGGCTAAAGCATAAGGCAGGGGCACAAGTGCCGGCTAAGGCATAAGGCAGGGGCACAAGTGCCGGCTAAGGCATAAGGCAGGGGCAAAAGTAGCTGATAGGCATAAGGCAGGGGCACAAGTGCCGGCTGAGGCATAAGGAAGGGGCACAAGTGCCGGCTAAAGCATAAGGCAGGGGTACAAGTGCCGGCTAAGGCATAAGGCAGGGGCACAAGTGCCGGCTGAGGCATAAGGCAGGGGCACAAGTGCCGGCTAAGGCATAAGGCAGGGGCACAAGTGCCGGCTAAGGCATAAGGCAGGGGCACAAGTGCCGGCTAAGGCATAAGGCAGGGGCAAAAGTAGCTGATAGGCATAAGGCAGGGGCACAAGTGCCGGCTGAGGCATAAGGAAGGGGCACAAGTGCCGGTTAAAGCATAAGGCAGGGGCACAAGTGCTGGCTAAGGCATAAGGCAGGGGCACAAGTGCCGGCTAAGGCATAAGGCAGGGGCACAAGTGCCGGCTAAAGCATAAGGCAGGGGCACAAGTGCCGGCTAAAGCATAAGGCAGGGGCACAAGTGCCGGCTAAGGCATAAGGCAGGGGCACAAGTGCCGGCTAAGGCATAAGGCAGGGGCACAAGTGCCGGCTAAGGCATAAGGCAGGGGCACAAGTGCCGGCTAAGGCATAAGGCAGGGGCACAAGTGCCGGCTAAGGCATAAGGCAGGGGCACAAGTGCCGGCTAAGGCATAAGGCAGGGGCACAAGTGCCATCTAAGGCATAAGGCAGGGGCACAAGTGCCGGCTAAGGCATAAGGCAGGGGCACAAGTGCCGGCTAAGGCATAAGGCAGGGGCACAAGTGCCGGCTAAGGCATAAGGCAGGGGCACAAGTGCCGGCTAAGGCATAAGGCAGGGGCACAAGTGCCGGCTAAGGCATAAGGCAGGGGCACAAGTGCCGGCTAAGGCATAAGGCAGCGGCACAAGTGCCGGCTAAGGCATAAGGCAGGGGCACAAATGCCAGCTAAGGCATAAGGCAGGGGCACAAGTACCTCATAGGCATAAGGAAGGGGCACAAGTGCCGGCTAAGGCATAAGGCAGGGGCACAAGTGCCGGCTAAGGCATAAGGCAGGGGCACAAGTGCCGGCTAAGGCATAAGGCAGGGGCTCAAGTGCCGGCTAAGGCATAAGGCAGGGGCACAAGTGCCGGCTAAGGCATAAGGCAGGGGCAAAAGTAGCTGATAGGCATAAGGCAGGGGCACAAGTGCCGGCTGAGGCATAAGAAAGGGGCACAAGTGCCGGCTAAAGCATAAGGCAGGGGCACAAGTGCCGGCTAGAGCATAAGGCAGGGGCACAAGTGCCGGCTAAGGCATAAGGCAGGGGCACAAGTGCCGGCTAAGGCATAAGGCAGGGGCACAAGTGCCGGCTAAGGCATAAGGCAGGGGCACAAGTGCCGGTTAAGGCATAAGGCAGGGGAACAAGTGCCGGCTAAGGCATAAGGCAGGGGAACAAGTGCCGGCTAAGGCATAAGGCAGAGGCACAACTGCCGGCTAAGGCATAAGGCAGGGGCACAAGTGCCGGCTAAGGCATAAGGCAGGGGCACAAGTGCCGGCTAAGGCATAAGGCTGGGGCACAAGTGCCAGCTAAGGCATAAGGCAGGGGCACAATTGCCGGCTAAGGCATAAGGCAGGGGCACAAGTGCTGGCTAAGACATAAGGCTAACTCTTTGCACTCTTTGCATTAAGGTTGAGGCACCCATAGGGGTGAAGAGCTAGCTTTCACCCCTCTACTCTGTACTTGGACATTGAGGACTAGATCCTTTGCTGTACAGTGCGGAGCCACTCCACAACCCCATGCTCCAAGCGACCAGGCACTTCTTGTCTGTCCTCCATAAATGGGTAATGCCTTCTTCCCCATTTACAGTCGTGCATGCGCATTCAGACGGGACAAGAGCGAAGAGCGTAAAGCCTGTTCTGCGTGCCTAGCGGACAAGAAGCTTAAGGCAATAAAATAAAAAGACAGGGGCGCAAGTGCAGGCTAGGCATAAGGCAGGGGTACAAGTGCCGGCTAAGGCATAAGGCAGGGGCACAAATGCCAGCTAAGGCATAAGGCAGGGGCACAAGTACCTCATAGGCATAAGGCAGGGGCACAAGTGCCGGGTAAGGCATAAGGCAGGGGCTCAAGTGCCGGCTAAGGCATAAGGCAGGGGCACAAGTGCCGGCTAAGGCATAAGGCAGGGGCACAAGTGCCGGCTAAGGCATAAGGCAGGGGCACAAGTGCCGGCTAAGGCATAAGGCAGGGGCACAAGTGCCGGCTAAGGCATAAGGCAGGGGCACAAGTGCCGGCTAAGGCATAAGGCAGGGGCACAAGTGCCGGCTAAGGCATAAGGCAGGGGCACAAGTGCCGGCTAAGGCATAAGGCAGGGGCACAAGTGCCGGCTAAGGCATAAGGCAGGGGCACAAGTGCCGGCTAAGGCATAAGGCAGGGGCACAAGTGCCGGCTAAGGCATAAGGCAGGGGCACAAGTGCCGGCTAAGGCATAAGGCAGGGGCACAAGTGCCGGCTAAGGCATAAGGCAGGGGCACAAGTGCCAGCTAAGTCATAAGGCAGGGGCACAAGTGCCGGCTAAGGCATAAGGCAGGGGCACAAGTGCCGGCTAAGGCATAAGGTAGGGGAACAAGTGCCGGCTAAGGCATAAGGCAGGGGAACAAGTGCCGGCTAAGGCATAAGGCAGAGGCACAACTGCCGGCTAAGGCATAAGGCAGGGGCACAAGTGCCGGCTAAGGCATAAGGCAGGGGCACAAGTGCCGGCTAAGGCATAAGGCAGGGGCACAAGTGCCGGCTAAGGCATAAGGCAGGGGCACAAGTGCCGGCTAAGGCATAAGGCAGGGGCACAAGTGCCGGCTAAGGCATAAGGCAGGGGCACAAGTGTCGGCTGAGGCATAAGGCAGGGGCACAAGTGCCGGCTGAGGCATAAGCAAGGGGCACAAGTGCCGGCTGAGGCATAAGGAAGGGGCACAAGTGCCGGCTAAAGCATAAGGCAGGGGCACAAGTGCCGGCTAAAGCATAAGGCAGGGGCACAAGTGCCGGCTAAGGCATAAGGCAGGGGCACAAGTGCCGGCTAAGGCATAAGGCAGGGGCACAAGTGCCGGCTAAGGCATAAGGCAGGGGCACAAGTGCCGGCTGAGGCATAAGCAAGGGGCACAAGTGCCGGCTGAGGCATAAGGAAGGGGCACAAGTGCCGGCTAAAGCATAAGGCAGGGGCACAAGTGCCGGCTAAAGCATAAGGCAGGGGCACAAGTGCCGGCTAAGGCATAAGGCAGGGGCACAAGTGCCGGCTAAGGCATAAGGCAGGGGCACAAGTGCCGGCTAAGGCATAAGGCAGGGGCACAAGTGCCGGCTAAGGCATAAGGCAGGGGCACAAGTGCCGGCTAAGGCATAACGCAGGGACACAAGTGCCGGCTAAGGCATAAGGCAGGGGCACAAGTGCCGGCTAAGGCATAAGGCAGGGGCACAAGTGCCGGCTAAGGCATAAGGCAGGGGCACAAGTGCCGGCTAAGGCATAAGGCAGGGGCACAAGTGCCGGCTAAGGCATAAGGCAGGGGCACAAGTGCCGGCTAAGGCATAAGGCAGGGGCACAAGTGCCGGCTAAGGCATAAGGCAGGGGCACAAGTGCCGGCTAAGGCATAAGGCAGGGGCACAAGTGCCGGCTAAGGCATAAGGCAGGGGCACAAGTGCCGGCTAAGGCATAAGGCAGGGGCACAAGTGCCGGCTAAGGCATAAGGCAGGGGCACAAGTGCCGGCTAAGGCATAAGGCAGGGGCACAAGTGCCGGCTAAGGCATAAGGCAGGGGCACAAGTGCCGGCTAAGGCATAAGGCAGGGGCACAAGTGCCGGCTAAGGCATAAGGCAGGGGCACAATTGCCAGCTAAGGCATAAGGCAGGGGCTCAAGTGCCGGCTAAGGCATAAGGCAGGGGCAAAAGTAGCTGATAGGCATAAGGCAGGGGCACAAGTGCCGGATGAGGCATAAGGAAGGGGCACAAGTGCCGGCTAAAGCATAAGGCAGGGGCACAAGTGCCGGCTAAAGCATAAGGCAGGGGTACAAGTGCCGGCTAAGGCATAAGGCAGGGGCACAAGTGCCGGCTAAGGCATAAGGCAGGGGCACAAGTGCCGGCTAAGGCATAAGGCAGGGGCACAAATGCCAGCTAAGGCATAAGGCAGGGGCTCAAGTGCCGGCTAAGGCATAAGGCAGGGGCACAAGTGCCGGCTAAGGCATAAGGCAGGGGCACAAGTGCCGGCTAAGGCATAAGGCAGGGGCACAAGTGCCGGCTAAGGCATAAGGCAGGGGCACAAGTGCCGGCTAAGGCATAAGGCAGGGGCACAAGTGCCGGCTAAGGCATAAGGCAGGGGCACAAGTGCCGGCTAAGGCATAAGGCAGGGGCACAATTGCCAGCTAAGGCATAAGGCAGGGGCTCAAGTGCCGGCTAAGGCATAAGGCAGGGGCAAAAGTAGCTGATAGGCATAAGGCAGGGGCACAAGTGCCGGATGAGGCATAAGGAAGGGGCACAAGTGCCGGCTAAGGCATAAGGCAGGGGCACAAGTGCCGGCTAAGGCATAAGGCAGGGGCACAAGTGCCGGCTAAGGCATAAGGCAGGGGCACAAGTGCCGGCTAAGGCATAAGGCAGGGGCACAAGTGCCGGCTAAGGCATAAGGCAGGGGCACAAGTGCCGGCTAAGGCATAAGGCAGGGGCACAAGTGCCGGCTAAGGCATAAGGCAGGGGCACAAGTGCCGGCTAAGGCATAAGGCAGGGGCACAAGTGCCGGCTAAGGCATAAGGCAGGGGCACAAGTGCCGGCTAAGGCATAAGGCAGGGGCACAAGTGCCGGCTAAGGCATAAGGCAGGGGCACAAGTGCCGGCTAAGGCATAAGGCAGGGGCACAAGTGCCGGCTAAGGCATAAGGCAGGGGCACAAGTGCCGGCTAAGGCATAAGGCAGGGGCACAAGTGCCGGCTAAGGCATAAGGCAGGGGCACAAGTGCCGGCTAAGGCATAAGGCAGGGGCACAAGTGCCGGCTAAGGCATAAGGCAGGGGCACAAGTGCCGGCTAAGGCATAAGGCAGGGGCACAAGTGCCGGCTAAGGCATAAGGCAGGGGCACAAGTGCCGGCTAAGGCATAAGGCAGGGGCACAAGTGCCGGCTAAGGCATAAGGCAGGGGCACAAGTGCCGGCTAAGGCATAAGGCAGGGGCACAAGTGCCGGCTAAGGCATAAGGCAGGGGCACAAGTGCCGGCTAAGGCATAAGGCAGGGGCACAAGTGCCGGCTAAGGCATAAGGCAGGGGCACAATTGCCAGCTAAGGCATAAGGCAGGGGCTCAAGTGCCGGCTAAGGCATAAGGCAGGGGCAAAAGTAGCTGATAGGCATAAGGCAGGGGCACAAGTGCCGGATGAGGCATAAGGAAGGGGCACAAGTGCCGGCTAAAGCATAAGGCAGGGGCACAAGTGCCGGCTAAAGCATAAGGCAGGGGCACAAGTGCCGGCTAAGGCATAAGGCAGGGGCACAAGTGCCGGCTAAGGCATAAGGCAGGGGCACAAGTGCCGGCTAAGGCATAAGGCAGGGGCACAAATGCCAGCTAAGGCATAAGGCAGGGGCTCAAGTGCCGGCTAAGGCATAAGGCAGGGGCACAAGTGCCGGCTAAGGCATAAGGCAGGGGCACAAGTGCCGGCTAAGGCATAAGGCAGGGGCACAAGTGCCGGCTAAGGCATAAGGCAGGGGCACAAGTGCCGGCTAAGGCATAAGGCAGGGGCACAAGTAGCTGATAGGCATAAGGCAGGGGCACAAGTGCCGGCTGAGGCATAAGGAAGGGGCACAAGTGCCGGCTAAAGCATAAGGCAGGGGCACAAGTGCCGGCTAAGGCATAAGGCAGGGGCACAAGTGCCGGCTAAGGCATAAGGCAGGGGCAAAAGTAGCTGATAGGCATAAGGCAGGGGCACAAGTGCCGGCTGAGGCATAAGGAAGGGGCACAAGTGCCGGCTAAAGCATAAGGCAGGGGTACAAGTGCCGGCTAAGGCATAAGGCAGGGGCACAAGTGCCGGCTGAGGCATAAGGCAGGGGCACAAGTGCCGGCTAAGGCATAAGGCAGGGGCACAAGTGCCGGCTAAGGCATAAGGCAGGGGCACAAGTGCCGGCTAAGGCATAAGGCAGGGGCAAAAGTAGCTGATAGGCATAAGGCAGGGGCACAAGTGCCGGCTGAGGCATAAGGCAGGGGCACAAGTGCCGGCTAAGGCATAAGGCAGGGGCACAAGTGCCGGCTAAAGCATAAGGCAGGGGCACAAGTGCCAGCTAAAGCATAAGGCAGGGGCACAAGTGCCGGCTAAGGCATAAGGCAGGGGCACAAGTGCCGGCTAAGGCATAAGGCAGGGGCACAAGTGCCGGCTAAGGCATAAGGCAGGGGCACAAGTGCCGGCTAAGGCATAAGGCAGGGGCACAAGTGCCGGCTAAGGCATAAGGCAGGGGCACAAGTGCCGGCTAAGGCATAAGGCAGGGGCACAAGTGCCGGCTAAGGCATAAGGCAGGGGCACAAGTGCCATCTAAGGCATAAGGCAGGGGCACAAGTGCCGGCTAAGGCATAAGGCAGGGGCACAAGTGCCGGCTAAGGCATAAGGCAGGGGCACAAGTGCCGGCTAAGGCATAAGGCAGGGGCACAAGTGCCGGCTAAGGCATAAGGCAGGGGCACAAGTGCCGGCTAAGGCATAAGGCAGGGGCACAAGTGCCGGCTAAGGCATAAGGCAGGGGCACAAGTGCCGGCTAAGGCATAAGGCAGGGGCACAAATGCCAGCTAAGGCATAAGGCAGGGGCACAAGTACCTCATAGGCATAAGGAAGGGGCACAAGTGCCGGCTAAGGCATAAGGCAGGGGCACAAGTGCCGGCTAAGGCATAAGGCAGGGGCACAAGTGCCGGCTAAGGCATAAGGCAGGGGCTCAAGTGCCGGCTAAGGCATAAGGCAGGGGCAAAAGTAGCTGATAGGCATAAGGCAGGGGCACAAGTGCCGGCTGAGGCATAAGAAAGGGGCACAAGTGCCGGCTAAAGCATAAGGCAGGGGCACAAGTGCCGGCTAGAGCATAAGGCAGGGGCACAAGTGCCGGCTAAGGCATAAGGCAGGGGCACAAGTGCCGGCTAAGGCATAAGGCAGGGGCACAAGTGCCGGCTAAGGCATAAGGCAGGGGCACAAGTGCCGGTTAAGGCATAAGGCAGGGGAACAAGTGCCGGCTAAGGCATAAGGCAGGGGAACAAGTGCCGGCTAAGGCATAAGGCAGAGGCACAACTGCCGGCTAAGGCATAAGGCAGGGGCACAAGTGCCGGCTAAGGCATAAGGCAGGGGCACAAGTGCCGGCTAAGGCATAAGGCAGGGGCACAAGTGCCAGCTAAGGCATAAGGCAGGGGCACAATTGCCGGCTAAGGCATAAGGCAGGCGCACAAGTGCTGGCTAAGACATAAGGCTAACTCTTTGCACTCTTTGCATTAAGGTTGAGGCACCCATAGGGGTGAAGAGCTAGCTTTCACCCCTCTACTCTGTACTTGGACATTGAGGACTAGATCCTTTGTTGTACAGTGCGGAGCCACTCCACAACCCCATGCTCCAAGCGACCAGGCACTTCTTGTCTGTCCTCCATAAATGGGTAATGCCTTCTTCCCCATTTACAGTCGTGCATGCGCATTCAGACGGGACAAGAGCGAAGAGCGTAAAGCCTGTTCTGCGTGCCTAGCGGACAAGAAGCTTAAGGCAATAAAATAAAAAGACAGGGGCGCAAGTGCAGGCTAGGCATAAGGCAGGGGTACAAGTGCCGGCTAAGGCATAAGGCAGGGGCACAAATGCCAGCTAAGGCATAAGGCAGGGGCACAAGTACCTCATAGGCATAAGGCAGGGGCACAAGTGCCGGGTAAGGCATAAGGCAGGGGCTCAAGTGCCGGCTAAGGCATAAGGCAGGGGCACAAGTGCCGGCTAAGGCATAAGGCAGGGGCACAAGTGCCGGCTAAGGCATAAGGCAGGGGCACAAGTGCCGGCTAAGGCATAAGGCAGGGGCACAAGTGCCGGCTAAGGCATAAGGCAGGGGCACAAGTGCCGGCTAAGGCATAAGGCAGGGGCACAAGTGCCGGCTAAGGCATAAGGCAGGGGCACAAGTGCCGGCTAAGGCATAAGGTAGGGGAACAAGTGCCGGCTAAGGCATAAGGCAGGGGAACAAGTGCCGGCTAAGGCATAAGGCAGAGGCACAACTGCCGGCTAAGGCATAAGGCAGGGGCACAAGTGCCGGCTAAGGCATAAGGCAGGGGCACAAGTGCCAGCTAAGGCATAAGGCAGGGGCACAATTGCCGGCTAAGGCATAAGGCAGGTGCACAAGTGCTGGCTAAGACATAAGGCTAACTCTTTGCACTCTTTGCATTAAGGTTGAGGCACCCATAGGGGTGAAGAGCTAGCTTTCACCCCTCTACTCTGTACTTGGACATTGAGGACTAGATCCTTTGTTGTACAGTGCGGAGCCACTCCACAACCCCATGCTCCAAGCGACCAGGCACTTCTTGTCTGTCCTCCATAAATGGGTAATGCCTTCTTCCCCATTTACAGTCGTGCATGCGCATTCAGACGGGACAAGAGCGAAGAGCGTAAAGCCTGTTCTGCGTGCCTAGCGGACAAGAAGCTTAAGGCAATAAAATAAGAAGACAGGGGCGCAAGTGCCGGCTAAGGCATAAGGCAGGGGCACAAGTGCCGGCTAAGGCATAAGGCAGGGGCACAAGTGCCGGCTAAGGCATAAGGCAGGGGCACAAGTGCCGGCTAAGGCATAAGGCAGGGGCACAAGTGCCGGCTAAGGCATAAGGCAGGGGCACAAGTGCCGGCTAAGGCATAAGGCAGGGGCACAAGTGCCGGCTAAGGCATAAGGCAGGGGCACAAGTGCCGGCTAAGGCATAAGGCAGGGGCACAAGTGCCGGCTAAGGCATAAGGCAGGGGCACAAGTGCCGTCTAAGGCATAAGGCAGGGGCACAAGTGCCGGCTAAGGCATAAGGCAGGGGCACAAGTGCCGGCTAAGGCATAAGGCAGGGGCACAAGTGCCGGCTAAGGCATAAGGCAGGGGCACAAGTGCCGGCTAAGGCATAAGGCAGGGGCACAAGTGCCGGCTAAGGCATAAGGCAGGGGCACAAGTGCCGGCTAAGGCATAAGGCAGGGGCACAAGTGCCGGCTAAGGCATAAGGCAGGGGCACAAGTGCCGGCTAAGGCATAAGGCAGGGGCACAAGTGCCGGCTAAGGCATAAGGCAGGGGCACAAGTGCCGGCTAAGGCATAAGGCAGGGGCACAAGTGCCGGCTAAGGCATAAGGCAGGGGCACAAGTGCCGGCTAAGGCATAAGGCAGGGGCACAAGTGCCGGCTAAGGCATAAGGCAGGGGCACAAGTGCCGGCTAAGGCATAAGGCAGGGGCACAAGTGCCGGCTAAGGCATAAGGCAGGGGCACAAGTGCCGGCTAAGGCATAAGGCAGGGGCACAAGTGCCGGCTAAGGCATAAGGCAGGGGCACAAGTGCCGGCTAAGGCATAAGGCAGGGGCACAAGTGCCGGCTAAGGCATAAGGCAGGGGCACAAGTGCCGGCTAAGGCATAAGGCAGGGGCCCAAGTGCCGGCTAAGGCATAAGGCAGGGGCACAAGTGCCGGCTAAGGCATAAGGCAGGGGCACAAGTGCCGGCTAAGGCATAAGGCAGGGGCCCAAGTGCCGGCTAAGGCATAAGGCAGGGGCACAAGTGCCGGCTAAGGCATAAGGCAGGGGCACAAGTGCCGGCTAAGGCATAAGGCAGGGGCACAAGTGCCGGCTAAGGCATAAGGCAGGGGCACAAATGCCAGCTAAGGCATAAGGCAGGGGCTCAAGTGCCGGCTAAGGCATAAGGCAGGGGCACAAGTGCCGGCTAAGGCATAAGGCAGGGGCAAAAGTAGCTGATAGGCATAAGGCAGGGGCACAAGTGCCGGCTGAGGCATAAGGAAGGGGCACAAGTGCCGGCTAAAGCATAAGGCAGGGGCACAAGTGCCGGCTAAAGCATAAGGCAGGGGTACAAGTGCCGGCTAAGGCATAAGGCAGGGGCACAAATGCCAGCTAAGGCATAAGGCAGGGGCTCAAGTGCCGGCTAAGGCATAAGGCAGGGGCACAAGTGCCGGCTAAGGCATAAGGCAGGGGCACAAGTGCCGGCTAAGGCATAAGGCAGGGGCACAAGTGCCGGCTAAGGCATAAGGCAGGGGCACAAGTAGCTGATAGGCATAAGGCAGGGGCACAAGTGCCGGCTTAGGCATAAGGAAGGGGCACAAGTGCCGGCTAAAGCATAAGGCAGGGGCACAAGTGCCGGCTAAGGCATAAGGCAGGGGCACAAGTGCCGGCTAAGGCATAAGGCAGGGGCAAAAGTAGCTGATAGGCATAAGGCAGGGGCACAAGTGCCGGCTGAGGCATAAGGAAGGGGCACAAGTGCCGGCTAAAGCATAAGGCAGGGGTACAAGTGCCGGCTAAGGCATAAGGCAGGGGCACAAGTGCCGGCTAAGGCATAAGGCAGGGGCACAAGTGCCGGCTAAGGCATAAGGCAGGGGAACAAGTGCCAGCTAAAGCATAAGGCAGGGGTACAAGTGCCGGCTAAGGCATAAGGCAGGGGCACAAGTGCCGGCTAAGGCATAAGGCAGGGGCACAAGTGCCGGCTAAGGCATAAGGCAGGGGAACAAGTGCCAGCTAAGGCATAAGGCAGGGGCTCAAGTGCCGGCTAAGGCATAAGGCAGGGGCACAAGTGCCGGTTAAGGCATAAGGCAGGGGCACAAATGCCGGCTAAGGCATAAGGCAGGGGCAAAAGTAGCTGATAGGCATAAGGCAGGGGCACAAGTGCCGGCTGAGGCATAAGGCAGGGGCACAAGTGCCGGCTAAGGCATAAGGCAGGGGCAAAAGTAGCTGATAGGCATAAGGCAGGGGCACAAGTGGCGGCTGAGGCATAAGGAAGGGGCACAAGTGCCGGCTAAAGCATAAGGCAGGGGCACAAGTGCCGGCTAAAGCATAAGGCAGGGGCACAAGTGCCGGCTAAGGCATAAGGCAGGGGCACAAGTGCCGGCTAAGGCATAAGGCAGGGGCACAAGTGCCGGCTAAGGCATAAGGCAGGGGCACAAGTGCCGGCTAAGGCATAAGGCAGGGGCACAAGTGCCGGCTAAGGCATAAGGCAGGGGCAAAAGTAGCTGATAGGCATAAGGCAGGGGCACAAGTGCCGGCTGAGGCATAAGGAAGGGGCACAAGTGCCGGCTAAAGCATAAGGCAGGGGCACAAGTGCCGGCTAAAGCATAAGGCAGGGGCACAAGTGCCGGCTAAGGCATAAGGCAGGGGCACAAGTGCCGGCTAAGGCATAAGGCAGGGGCACAAGTGCCGGCTAAGGCATAAGGCAGGGGAACAAGTGCCGGCTAAGGCATAAGGCAGAGGCACAAGTGCCGGCTAAGGCATAAGGCAGGGGCACAAGTGCCGGCTAAGGCATAAGGCAGGGGCACAAGTTCCGGCTAAGGCATAAGGCAGGGGCACAAGTGCCGGCTAAGGCATAAGGCAGGGGCAAAAGTAGCTGATAGGCATAAGGCAGGGGCACAAGTGCCGGCTGAGGCATAAGGAAGGGGCACAAGTGCTGGCTAAGACATAAGGCTAACTCTTTGCACTCTTTGCATTAAGGTTGAGGCACCCATAGGGGTGAAGAGCTAGCTTTCACCCCTCTACTCTGTACTTGGACATTGAGGACTAGATCCTTTGTTGTACAGTGCGGAGCCACTCCACAACCCCATGCTCCAAGCGACCAGGCACTTCTTGTCTGTCCTCCATAAATGGGTAATGCCTTCTTCCCCATTTACAGTCGTGCATGCGCATTCAGACGGGACAAGAGCGAAGAGCGTAAAGCCTGTTCTGCGTGCCTAGCGGACAAGAAGCTTAAGGCAATAAAATAAAAAGACAGGGGCGCAAGTGCCGGCTAGGCATAAGGCAGGGGCACAAGTGCCGGCTGAGGCATAAGGCAGGGGCACAAGTGCCGGTTGAGGCATAAGGCAGGGGCACAAGTGCCGGTTGAGGCATAAGGAAGGGGCACAAGTGCCGGCTGAGGCATAAGGAAGGGGCACAAGTGCCGGCTAAAGCATAAGGCGGGGGCACAAGTGCCGGCTAAAGCATAAGGCGGGGGCACAAGTGCCGGCTAAGGCATAAGGCGGGGGCACAAGTGCCGGCTAAGGCATAAGGCGGGGGCACATGTGCCGGCTAAGGCATAAGGCGGGGGCACAAGTGCCGGCTAAGGCATAAGGCGGGGGCACAAGTGCCGGCTAAGGCATAAGGCGGGGGCACAAGTGCCGGCTAAGGCATAAGGCGGGGGCACAAGTGCCGGCTAAGGCATATGGCGGGGGCACAAGTGCCGGCTAAGGCATAAGGCGGGGGCACAAGTGCCGGCTAAGGCATAAGGCGGGGGCACAAGTGCCGGCTAAGGCATTAGGCGGGGGCACAAGTGCCGGCTAAGGCATTAGGCGGGGGCACAAGTGCCGGCTAAGGCATTAGGCGGGGGCACAAGTGCCGGCTAAGGAATAAGGCGGGAGCACAAGTGCCGGCTAAGGCATAAGGCAGGGGCACAAGTGCCGGCTAAGGCATAAGGCAGGGGCACAAGTGCCGGCTAAGGCATAAGGCAGGGGCACAAGTGCCGGCTAAGGCATAAGGCAGGGGCACAAGTGCCGGCTAAGGCATAAGGCAGGGGCACAAGTGCCGGCTAAGGCATAAGGCAGGGGCACAAGTGCCGGCTAAGGCATAAGGCAGGGGCACAAGTGCCGGCTAAGGCATAAGGCAGGGGCACAAGTGCCGGCTAAGGCATAAGGCAGGGGCACAAGTGCCGGCTAAGGCATAAGGCAGGGGCACAAGTGCCGGCTAAGGCATAAGGCAGGGGCACAAGTGCCGGCTAAGGCATAAGGCAGGGGCACAAGTGCCGGCTAAGGCATAAGGCAGGGGCACAAGTGCCGGCTAAGGCATAAGGCAGGGGCACAAGTGCCGGCTAAGGCATAAGGCAGGGGCACAAGTGCCGGCTAAGGCATAAGGCAGGGGCACAAGTGCCGGCTAAGGCATAAGGCAGGGGCACAAGTGCCGGCTAAGGCATAAGGCAGGGGCACAAGTGCCGGCTAAGGCATAAGGCAGGGGCACAAGTGCCGGCTAAGGCATAAGGCAGGGGCACAAGTGCCGGCTAAGGCATAAGGCAGGGGCACAAGTGCCGGCTAAGGCATAAGGCAGGGGCACAAGTGCCGGCTAAGGCATAAGGCAGGGGCACAAGTGCCGGCTAAGGCATAAGGCAGGGGCACAAGTGCCGGCTAAGGCATAAGGCAGGGGCACAAGTGCCGGCTAAGGCATAAGGCAGGGGCACAAGTGCCGGCTAAGGCATAAGGCAGGGGCACAAGTGCCGGCTAAGGCATAAGGCAGGGGCACAAGTGCCGGCTAAGGCATAAGGCAGGGGCACAAGTGCCGGCTAAGGCATAAGGCAGGGGCACAAGTGCCGGCTAAGGCATAAGGCAGGGGCACAAGTGCCGGCTAAGGCATAAGGCAGGGGCACAAGTGCCGGCTAAGGCATAAGGCAGGGGCACAAGTGCCGGCTAAGGCATAAGGCAGGGGCACAAGTGCCGGCTAAGGCATAAGGCAGGGGCACAAGTGCCGGCTAAGGCATAAGGCAGGGGCACAAGTGCCGGCTAAGGCATAAGGCAGGGGCACAGGTGCCGGCTAAGGCATAAGGCAGGGGCACAAGTGCCGGCTAAGGCATAAGGCAGGGGCACAGGTGCCGGCTAAGGCATAAGGCAGGGGCACAAGTGCCGGCTAAGGCATAAGGCAGGGGCACAGGTGCCGGCTAAGGCATAAGGCAGGGGCACAAGTGCCGGCTAAGGCATAAGGCAGGGGCACAGGTGCCGGCTAAGGCATAAGGCAGGGGCACAAGTGCCGGCTAAGGCATAAGGCAGGGGCACAAGTGCCGGCTAAGGCATAAGGCAGGGGCACAAGTGCCGGCTAAGGCATAAGGCAGGGGCACAAGTGCCGGCTAAGGCATAAGGCAGGGGCACAAGTGCCGGCTAAGGCATAAGGCAGGGGCACAAGTGCCGGCTAAGGCATAAGGCAGGGGCACAAGTGCCGGCTAAGGCATAAGGCAGGGGCACAAGTGCCGGCTAAGGCATAAGGCAGGGGCACAAGTGCCGGCTAAGGCATAAGGCAGGGGCACAAGTGCCGGCTAAGGCATAAGGCAGGGGCACAAATGCCGGCTAAGGCATAAGGCAGGGGCTCAAGTGCCGGCTAAGGCATAAGGCAGGGGCACAAGTGCCGGCTAAGGCATAAGGCAGGGGCAAAAGTAGCTGATAGGCATAAGGCAGGGGCACAAGTGCCGGCTGAGGCATAAGGAAGGGGCACAAGTGCCGGCTAAAGCATAAGGCAGGGGCACAAGTGCCGGCTAAAGCATAAGGCAGGGGCACAAGTGCCGGCTAAGGCATAAGGCAGGGGCACAAGTGCCGGCTAAGGCATAAGGCAGGGGCACAAGTGCCGGCTAAGGCATAAGGCAGGGGCACAAGTGCCGGCTAAGGCATAAGGCAGGGGCACAAGTGCCGGCTAAGGCATAAGGCAGGGGCACAAATGCCAGCTAAGGCATAAGGCAGGGGCTCAAGTGCCGGCTAAGGCATAAGGCAGGGGCACAAGTGCCGGCTAAAGCATAAGGCAGGGGCACAAGTGCCGGCTAAGGCATAAGGCAGGGGCACAAGTGCCGGCTAAGGCATAAGGCAGGGGCACAAGTGCCGGCTAAGGCATAAGGCAGGGGCACAAGTGCCGGCTAAGGCATAAGGCAGGGGCACAAATGCCGGCTAAGGCATAAGGCAGGGGCTCAAGTGCCGGCTAAGGCATAAGGCAGGGGCACAAGTGCCGGCTAAGGCATAAGGCAGGGGCAAAAGTAGCTGATAGGCATAAGGCAGGGGCACAAGTGCCGGCTGAGGCATAAGGAAGGGGCACAAGTGCCGGCTAAAGCATAAGGCAGGGGCACAAGTGCCGGCTAAAGCATAAGGCAGGGGCACAAGTGCCGGCTAAGGCATAAGGCAGGGGCACAAGTGCCGGCTAAGGCATAAGGCAGGGGCACAAGTGCCGGCTAAGGCATAAGGCAGGGGCACAAGTGCCGGCTAAGGCATAAGGCAGGGGCACAAGTGCCGGCTAAGGCATAAGGCAGGGGCACAAATGCCAGCTAAGGCATAAGGCAGGGGCTCAAGTGCCGGCTAAGGCATAAGGCAGGGGCACAAGTGCCGGCTAAGGCATAAGGCAGGGGCACAAGTGCCAGCTAAGGCATAAGGCAGGGGCACAAGTGCCGGCTAAGGCATAAGGCAGGGGCACAAGTAGCTGATAGGCATAAGGCAGGGGCACAAGTGCCGGCTGAGGCATAAGGAAGGGGCACAAGTGCCGGCTAAAGCATAAGGCAGGGGCACAAGTGCCGGCTAAGGCATAAGGCAGGGGCACAAGTGCCGGCTAAGGCATAAGGCAGGGGCACAAGTGCCGGCTAAGGCATAAGGCAGGGGCACAAGTGCCGGCTAAGGCATAAGGCAGGGGCACAAGTGCCGGCTAAGGCATAAGGCAGGGGCACAAGTGCCGGCTAAGGCATAAGGCAGGGGCACAAGTGCCGGCTAAGGCATAAGGCAGGGGCACAAGTGCCGGCTAAGGCATAAGGCAGGGGCACAAGTGCCGGCTAAGGCATAAGGCAGGGGCACAAGTGCCGGCTAAGGCATAAGGCAGGGGCACAAGTGCCGGCTAAGGCATAAGGCAGGGGCACAAGTGCCGGCTAAGGCTTAAGGCAGGGGCACAAGTGCCGGCTAAGGCATAAGGCAGGGGCACAAGTGCCGGCTAAGGCATAAGGCAGGGGCACAAATGCCAGCTAAGGCATAAGGCAGGGGCACAAGTAGCTGATAGGCATAAAGCAGGGGCACAAGTGCCGGCTGAGGCATAAGGAAGGGGCACAAGTGCCGGCTAAAACATAAGGCAGGGGCACAAGTGCCGGCTAAAGCATAAGGCAGGGGCACAAGTGCCGGCTAAAGCATAAGGCAGGGGCACAAGTGCCGGCTAAAGCATAAGGCAGGGGCACAAATGCCAACTAAGGCATAAGGCAGGGGCTCAAGTGCCGGCTAAGGCATAAGGCAGGGGCACAAGTGCCGGCTAAGGCATAAGGCAGGGGCACAAGTGCCGGCTAAGGCATAAGGCAGGGGCACAAGTAGCTGATAGGCATAAGGCAGGGGCACAAGTGCCGGCTGAGGCATAAGGAAGGGGCACAAGTGCCGGCTAAAACATAAGGCAGGGGCACAAGTGCCGGCTAAAGCATAAGGCAGGGGCACAAGTGCCGGCTAAGGCATAAGGCAGGGGCACAAGTGCCGGCTAAGGCATAAGGCAGGGGCACAAGTGCCGGCTAAGGCATAAGGCAGGGGCACAAGTGCCGGCTAAGGCATAAGGCAGGGGCACAAGTGCCGGCTAAGGCATAAGGCAGGGGCACAAGTGCCAGTTAAGGCATAAGGCAGGGGAAAAAGTGCCAGCTAAGGCATAAGGCAGGGGCTCAAGTGCCGGCTAAGGCATAAGGCAGGGGCAAAAGTAGCTGATAGGCATAAGGCAGGGGCACAAGTGCCGGCTGAGGCATAAGGAAGGGGCACAAGTGCCGGCTAAAGCATAAGGCAGGGGCACAAGTGCCGGCTAAGGCATAAGGCAGGGGCACAAGTGCCGGCTAAGGCATAAGGCAGGGGCACAAGTGCCGGCTAAGGCATAAGGCAGGGGCACAAGTGCCGGCTAAGGCATAAGGCAGGGGCACAAGTGCCGGTTAAGGCATAAGGCAGGGGCACAAATGCCGGCTAAGGCATAAGGCAGAGGCAAAAGTAGCTGATAGGCATAAGGCAGGGGCACAAGTGCCGGCTGAGGCATAAGGCAGGGGCACAAGTGCCGGCTAAGGCATAAGGCAGGGGCACAAGTGCCGGCTGAGGCATAAGGAAGGGGCACAAGTGCCGGCTAAAGCATAAGGCAGGGGCACAAGTGCCGGCTAAAGCATAAGGCAGGGGCACAAGTGCCGGCTAAGGCATAAGGCAGGGGCACAAGTGCCGGCTAAGGCATAAGGCAGGGGCACAAGTGCCGGCTAAGCCATAAGGCAGGGGCACAAGTGCCGGCTAAGGCATAAGGCAGGGGCACAAGTGCCGGCTAAGGCATAAGGCAGGGGCACAAGTGCCGGCTAAGGCATAAGGCAGGGGCACAAGTGCCGGCTAAGGCATAAGGCAGGGGCACAAGTGCCGGCTAAGGCATAAGGCAGGGGCACAAGTGCCGGCTAAGGCATAAGGCAGGGGCACAAGTGCCGGCTAAGGCATAAGGCAGGGGCAAAAGTAGCTGATAGGCATAAGGCAGGGGCACAAGTGCCGGCTGAGGCATAAGGAAGGGGCACAAGTGCCGGCTAAAGCATAAGGCAGGGGCACAAGTGCCGGCTAAAGCATAAGGCAGGGGCACAAGTGCCGGCTAAGGCATAAGGCAGGGGCACAAGTGCCGGCTAAGGCATAAGGCAGGGGCACAAGTGCCGGCTAAGGCATAAGGCAGGGGCACAAGTGCCGGTTAAGGCATAAGGCAGGGGAACAAGTGCCGGCTAAGGCATAAGGCAGGGGAACAAGTGCCGGCTAAGGCATAAGGCAGGGGAACAAGTGCCGGCTAAGGCATAAGGCAGGGGAACAAGTGCCGGCTAAGGCATAAGGCAGGGGCAGAAGTGCCGGCTAAGGCATAAGGCAGGGGCACAAGTGCCGGCTAAGGCATAAGGCAGGGGCACAAGTGCCGGCTGAGGCATAAGGAAGGGGCACAAGTGCCGGCTAAAGCATAAGGCAGGGGCACAAGTGCCGGCTAAGGCATAAGGCAGGGGCACAAGTGCCGGCTAAGGCATAAGGCAGGGGCACAAGTAGCTGATAGGCATAAGGCAGGGGCACAAGTAGCTGATAGGCATAAGGCAGGGGCACAAGTGCCGGCTGAGGCATAAGGAAGGGGCACAAGTGCCGGCTAAAACATAAGGCAGGGGCACAAGTGCCGGCTAAAGCATAAGGCAGGGGCACAAGTGCCGGCTAAGGCATAAGGCAGGGGCACAAGTGCCGGCTAAGGCATAAGGCAGGGGCACAAGTGCCGGCTAAGGCATAAGGCAGGGGCACAAGTGCCGGCTAAGGCATAAGGCAGGGGCACAAGTGCCGGTTAAGGCATAAGGCAGGGGAAAAAGTGCCAGCTAAGGCATAAGGCAGGGGCTCAAGTGCCGGCTAAGGCATAAGGCAGGGGCTCAAGTGCCGGCTAAGGCATAAGGCAGGGGCAAAAGTAGCTGATAGGCATAAGGCAGGGGCACAAGTGCCGGCTGAGGCATAAGGAAGGGGCACAAGTGCCGGCTAAAGCATAAGGCAGGGGCACAAGTGCCGGCTAAGGCATAAGGCAGGGGCACAAGTGCCGGCTAAGGCATAAGGCAGGGGCACAAGTGCCGGCTAAGGCATAAGGCAGGGGCACAAGTGCCGGCTAAGGCATAAGGCAGGGGCACAAGTGCCGGTTAAGGCATAAGGCAGGGGCACAAATGCCGGCTAAGGCATAAGGCAGGGGCAAAAGTAGCTGATAGGCATAAGGCAGGGGCACAAGTGCCGGCTGAGGCATAAGGCAGGGGCACAAGTGCCGGCTAAGGCATAAGGCAGGGGCACAAGTGCCGGCTGAGGCATAAGGAAGGGGCACAAGTGCCGGCTAAAGCATAAGGCAGGGGCACAAGTGCCGGCTAAAGCATAAGGCAGGGGCACAAGTGCCGGCTAAGGCATAAGGCAGGGGCACAAGTGCCGGCTAAGGCATAAGGCAAGGGCACAAGTGCCGGCTAAGGCATAAGGCAGGGGCACAAGTGCCGGCTAAGGCATAAGGCAGGGGCACAAGTGCCGGCTAAGGCATAAGGCAGGGGCACAAGTGCCGGCTAAGGCATAAGGCAGGGGCACAAGTGCCGGCTAAGGCATAAGGCAGGGGCACAAGTGCCGGCTAAGGCATAAGGCAGGGGCACAAGTGCCGGCTAAGGCATAAGGCAGGGGCAAAAGTAGCTGATAGGCATAAGGCAGGGGCACAAGTGCCGGCTGAGGCATAAGGAAGGGGCACAAGTGCCGGCTAAAGCATAAGGCAGGGGCACAAGTGCCGGCTAAAGCATAAGGCAGGGGCACAAGTGCCGGCTAAGGCATAAGGCAGGGGCACAAGTGCCGGCTAAGGCACAAGGCAGGGGCACAAGTGCCGGCTAAGGCACAAGGCAGGGGCACAAGTGCCGGTTAAGGCATAAGGCAGGGGAACAAGTGCCGGCTAAGGCATAAGGCAGGGGAACAAGTGCCGGCTAAGGCATAAGGCAGGGGAACAAGTGCCGGCTAAGGCATAAGGCAGGGGAACAAGTGCCGGCTAAGGCATAAGGCAGGGGAACAAGTGCCGGCTAAGGCATAAGGCAGGGGCAGAAGTGCCGGCTAAGGCATAAGGCAGGGGCACAAGTGCCGGCTAAGGCATAAGGCAGGGGCACAAGTGCCGGCTAAGGCATAAGGCAGGGGCACAAGTGCCAGCTAAGGCATAAGGCAGGGGCACAATTGCCGGCTAAGGCATAAGGCAGGTGCACAAGTGCTGGCTAAGACATAAGGCTAACTCTTTGCACTCTTTGCATTAAGGTTGAGGCACCCATAGGGGTGAAGAGCTAGCTTTCACCCCTCTACTCTGTACTTGGACATTGAGGACTAGATCCTTTGTTGTACAGTGTGGAGCCACTCCACAACCCCATGCTCCAAGCGACCAGGCACTTCTTGTCTGTCCTCCATAAATGGGTAATGCCTTCTTCCCCATTTACAGTCGTGCATGCGCATTCAGACGGGACAAGAGCGAAGAGCGTAAAGCCTGTTCTGCGTGCCTAGCGGACAAGAAGCTTAAGGCAATAAAATAAAAAGACAGGGGCGCAAGTGCCGGCTAGGCATAAGGCAGGGGCACAAGTGCCGGCTAAGGCATAAGGCAGGGGCACAAGTGCCGGCTAAGGCATAAGGCGGGGGCACAAGTGCCGGTTAAGGCATAAGGCGGGGGCACAAGTGCCGGCTAAAGCATAAGGCGCGGGCACAAGTGCCGGCTAAAGCATAAGGCGGGGGCACAAGTGCTGGCTAAAGCATAAGGCGGGGGCACAAGTGCCGGCTAAGGCATAAGGCGGGGGCACAAGTGCCGGCTAAGGCATAAGGCGGGGGCACAAGTGCCGGCTAAGGCATAAGGCGGGGGCACAAGTGCCGGCTAAGGCATAAGGCGGGGGCACAAGTGCCGGCTAAGGCATAAGGCGGGGGCACAAGTGCCGGCTAAGGCATAAGGCGGGGGCACAAGTGCCGGCTAAGGCATAAGGCGGGGGCACAAGTGCCGGCTAAGGCATAAGGCGGGGGCACAAGTGCCGGCTAAGGCATAAGGCGGGGGCACAAGTGCCGGCTAAGGCATAAGGCAGGGGCACAAGTGCCGGCTAAGGCATAAGGCAGGGGCACAAGTGCCGGCTAAGGCATAAGGCAGGGGCACAAGTGCCGGCTAAGGCATAAGGCAGGGGCACAAGTGCCGGCTAAGGCATAAGGCAGGGGCACAAGTGCCATCTAAGGCATAAGGCAGGGGCACAAGTGCCGGCTAAGGCATAAGGCAGGGGCACAAGTGCCGGCTAAGGCATAAGGCAGGGGCACAAGTGCCGGCTAAGGCATAAGGCAGGGGCACAAGTGCCGGCTAAGGCATAAGGCAGGGGCACAAGTGCCGGCTAAGGCATAAGGCAGGGGCACAAGTGCCGGCTAAGGCATAAGGCAGGGGCACAAGTGCCGGCTAAGGCATAAGGCAGGGGCACAAATGCCAGCTAAGGCATAAGGCAGGGGCACAAGTACCTCATAGGCATAAGGAAGGGGCACAAGTGCCGGCTAAGGCATAAGGCAGGGGCACAAGTGCCGGCTAAGGCATAAGGCAGGGGCACAAGTGCCGGCTAAGGCATAAGGCAGGGGCTCAAGTGCCGGCTAAGGCATAAGGCAGGGGCACAAGTGCCGGCTAAGGCATAAGGCAGGGGCAAAAGTAGCTGATAGGCATAAGGCAGGGGCACAAGTGCCGGCTGAGGCATAAGAAAGGGGCACAAGTGCCGGCTAAAGCATAAGGCAGGGGCACAAGTGCCGGCTAGAGCATAAGGCAGGGGCACAAGTGCCGGCTAGAGCATAAGGCAGGGGCACAAGTGCCGGCTAAGGCATAAGGCAGGGGCACAAGTGCCGGCTAAGGCATAAGGCAGGGGCACAAGTGCCGGCTAAGGCATAAGGCAGGGGCACAAGTGCCGGTTAAGGCATAAGGCAGGGGTACAAGTGCCGGCTAAGGCATAAGGCAGGGGCACAAATGCCAGCTAAGGCATAAGGCAGGGGCACAAGTACCTCATAGGCATAAGGCAGGGGCACAAGTGCCGGGTAAGGCATAAGGCAGGGGCTCAAGTGCCGGCTAAGGCATAAGGCAGGGGCACAAGTGCCGGCTAAGGCATAAGGCAGGGGCACAAGTGCCGGCTAAGGCATAAGGCAGGGGCACAAGTGCCGGCTAAGGCATAAGGCAGGGGCACAAGTGCCGGCTAAGGCATAAGGCAGGGGCACAAGTGCCGGCTAAGGCATAAGGCAGGGGCACAAGTGCCGGCTAAGGCATAAGGCAGGGGCACAAGTGCCGGCTAAGGCATAAGGCAGGGGCACAAGTGCCGGCTAAGGCATAAGGCAGGGGCACAAGTGCCGGCTAAGGCATAAGGCAGGGGCACAAGTGCCGGCTAAGGCATAAGGCAGGGGCACAAGTGCCGGCTAAGGCATAAGGCAGGGGCACAAGTGCCGGCTAAGGCATAAGGCAGGGGCACAAGTGCCGGCTAAGGCATAAGGCAGGGGCACAAGTGCCGGCTAAGGCATAAGGCAGGGGCACAAGTGCCGGCTAAGGCATAAGGCAGGGGCACAAGTGCCGGCTAAGGCATAAGGTAGGGGAACAAGTGCCGGCTAAGGCATAAGGCAGGGGAACAAGTGCCGGCTAAGGCATAAGGCAGAGGCACAACTGCCGGCTAAGGCATAAGGCAGGGGCACAAGTGCCGGCTAAGGCATAAGGCAGGGGCACAAGTGCCAGCTAAGGCATAAGGCAGGGGCACAATTGCCAGCTAAGGCATAAGGCAGGTGCACAAGTGCTGGCTAAGACATAAGGCTAACTCTTTGCACTCTTTGCATTAAGGTTGAGGCACCCATAGGGGTGAAGAGCTAGCTTTCACCCCTCTACTCTGTACTTGGACATTGAGGACTAGATCCTTTGTTGTACAGTGCGGAGCCACTCCACAACCCCATGCTCCAAGCGACCAGGCACTTCTTGTCTGTCCTCCATAAATGGGTAATGCCTTCTTCCCCATTTACAGTCGTGCATGCGCATTCAGACGGGACAAGAGCGAAGAGCGTAAAGCCTGTTCTGCGTGCCTAGCGGACAAGAAGCTTAAGGCAATAAAATAAGAAGACAGGGGCGCAAGTGCCGGCTAAGGCATAAGGCAGGGGCGCAAGTGCCGGCTAAGGCATAAGGCAGGGGCGCAAGTGCCGGCTAAGGCATAAGGCAGGGGCACAAGTGCCGGCTAAGGCATAAGGCAGGGGCACAAGTGCCGGCTAAGGCATAAGGCAGGGGCACAAGTGCCGGCTAAGGCATAAGGCAGGGGCACAAGTGCCGGCTAAGGCATAAGGCAGGGGCACAAGTGCCGGCTAAGGCATAAGGCAGGGGCACAAGTGCCGGCTAAGGCATAAGGCAGGGGCACAAGTGCCGGCTAAGGCATAAGGCAGGGGCACAAGTGCCGGCTAAGGCATAAGGCAGGGGCACAAGTGCCGGCTAAGGCATAAGGCAGGGGCACAAGTGCCGGCTAAGGCATAAGGCAGGGGCACAAGTGCCGGCTAAGGCATAAGGCAGGGGCACAAGTGCCGGCTAAGGCATAAGGCAGGGGCACAAGTGCCGGCTAAGGCATAAGGCAGGGGCACAAGTGCCGGCTAAGGCATAAGGCAGGGGCACAAGTGCCGGCTAAGGCATAAGGCAGGGGCACAAGTGCCGGCTAAGGCATAAGGCAGGGGCACAAGTGCCGGCTAAGGCATAAGGCAGGGGCACAAGTGCCGGCTAAGGCATAAGGCAGGGGCACAAGTGCCGGCTAAGACATAAGGCAGGGGCACAAGTGTCGGCTAAGGCATAAGGCAGGGGCACAAGTGCCGGCTAAGGCATAAGGCAGGGGCACAAGTGCCGGCTAAGGCATAAGGCAGGGGCACAAGTGCCGGCTAAGGCATAAGGCAGGGGCACAAGTGCCGGCTAAGGCATAAGGCAGGGGCACAAGTGCCGGCTAAGGCATAAGGCAGGGGCACAAGTGCCGGCTAAGGCATAAGGCAGGGGCACAAGTGCCGGCTAAGGCATAAGGCAGGGGCACAAGTGCCGGCTAAGGCATAAGGCAGGGGCACAAGTGCCGGCTAAGGCATAAGGCAGGGGCACAAGTGCCGGCTAAGGCATAAGGCAGGGGCACAAGTGCCGGCTAAGGCATAAGGCAGGGGCACAAGTGCCGGCTAAGGCATAAGGCAGGGGCACAAGTGCCGGCTAAGGCATAAGGCAGGGGCACAAGTGCCGGCTAAGGCATAAGGCAGGGGCACAAGTGCCGGCTAAGGCATAAGGCAGGGGCACAAGTGCCGGCTAAGGCATAAGGCAGGGGCACAAGTGCCGGCTAAGGCATAAGGCAGGGGCACAAGTGCCGGCTAAGGCATAAGGCAGGGGCACAAGTGCCGGCTAAGGCATAAGGCAGGGGCACAAGTGCCGGCTAAGGCATAAGGCAGGGGCACAAATGCCAGCTAAGGCATAAGGCAGGGGCTCAAGTGCCGGCTAAGGCATAAGGCAGGGGCACAAGTGCCGGCTAAGGCATAAGGCAGGGGCAAAAGTAGCTGATAGGCATAAGGCAGGGGCACAAGTGCCGGCTGAGGCATAAGGAAAGGGCACAAGTGCCGGCTAAAGCATAAGGCAGGGGCACAAGTGCCGGCTAAAGCATAAGGCAGGGGTACAAGTGCCGGCTAAGGCATAAGGCAGGGGCACAAATGCCAGCTAAGGCATAAGGCAGGGGCTCAAGTGCCGGTTAAGGCATAAGGCAGGGGCACAAGTGCCGGCTAAGGCATAAGGCAGGGGCACAAGTGCCGGCTAAGGCATAAGGCAGGGGCACAAGTGCCGGCTAAGGCATAAGGCAGGGGCACAAGTAGCTGATAGGCATAAGGCATGGGCACAAGTGCCGGCTTAGGCATAAGGAAGGGGCACAAGTGCCGGCTAAAGCATAAGGCAGGGGCACAAGTGCCGGCTAAGGCATAAGGCAGGGGCACAAGTGCCGGCTAAGGCATAAGGCAGGGGCAAAAGTAGCTGATAGGCATAAGGCAGGGGCACAAGTGCCGGCTGAGGCATAAGGAAGGGGCACAAGTGCCGGCTAAAGCATAAGGCAGGGGTACAAGTGCCGGCTAAGGCATAAGGCAGGGGCACAAGTGCCGGCTAAGGCATAAGGCAGGGGCACAAGTGCCGGCTAAGGCATAAGGCAGGGGCACAAGTGCCGGCTAAGGCATAAGGCAGGGGCACAAGTGCCGGCTAAGGCATAAGGCAGGGGCACAAGTGCCGGCTAAGGCATAAGGCAGGGGCACAAGTGCCGGCTAAGGCATAAGGCAGGGGCACAAGTGCCGGCTAAGGCATAAGGCAGGGGCACAGGTGCCGGCTAAGGCATAAGGCAGGGGCACAAGTGCCGGCTAAGGCATAAGGCAGGGGCACAAGTGCCGGCTAAGGCATAAGGCAGGGGCAAAAGTAGCTGATAGGCATAAGGCAGGGGCACAAGTGCCGGCTGAGGCATAAGGAAGGGGCACAAGTGCCGGCTAAAGCATAAGGCAGGGGTACAAGTGCCGGCTAAGGCATAAGGCAGGGGCACAAGTGCCGGCTAAGGCATAAGGCAGGGGCACAAGTGCCGGCTAAGGCATAAGGCAGGGGAACAAGTGCCAGCTAAAGCATAAGGCAGGGGTACAAGTGCCGGCTAAGGCATAAGGCAGGGGCACAAGTGCCGGCTAAGGCATAAGGCAGGGGCACAAGTGCCGGCTAAGGCATAAGGCAGGGGCACAAGTGCCGGCTAAGGCATAAGGCAGGGGCACAAGTGCCGGCTAAGGCATAAGGCAGGGGCACAAGTGCCGGCTAAGGCATAAGGCAGGGGCACAAGTGCCGGCTAAGGCATAAGGCAGGGGCACAAGTGCCGGCTAAGGCATAAGGCAGGGGCACAAGTGCCGGCTAAGGCATAAGGCAGGGGCACAAGTGCCGGCTAAGGCATAAGGCAGGGGCACAAGTGCCGGCTAAGGCATAAGGCAGGGGCACAAGTGCCGGCTAAGGCATAAGGCAGGGGCACAAGTGCCGGCTAAGGCATAAGGCAGGGGCACAAGTGCCGGCTAAGGCATAAGGCAGGGGCACAAATGCCGGCTAAGGCATAAGGCAGGGGCTCAAGTGCCGGCTAAGGCATAAGGCAGGGGCACAAGTGCCGGCTAAGGCATAAGGCAGGGGCAAAAGTAGCTGATAGGCATAAGGCAGGGGCACAAGTGCCGGCTGAGGCATAAGGAAGGGGCACAAGTGCCGGCTAAAGCATAAGGCAGGGGCACAAGTGCCGGCTAAAGCATAAGGCAGGGGCACAAGTGCCGGCTAAGGCATAAGGCAGGGGCACAAGTGCCGGCTAAGGCATAAGGCAGGGGCACAAGTGCCGGCTAAGGCATAAGGCAGGGGCACAAGTGCCGGCTAAGGCATAAGGCAGGGGCACAAGTGCCGGCTAAGGCATAAGGCAGGGGCACAAGTGCCGGCTAAGGCATAAGGCAGGGGCACAAATGCCAGCTAAGGCATAAGGCAGGGGCTCAAGTGCCGGCTAAGGCATAAGGCAGGGGCACAAGTGCCGGCTAAGGCATAAGGCAGGGGCACAAGTGCCGGCTAAGGCATAAGGCAGGGGCACAAGTGCCGGCTAAGGCATAAGGCAGGGGCACAAGTGCCGGCTAAGGCATAAGGCAGGGGCACAAGTGCCGGCTAAGGCATAAGGCAGGGGCACAAATGCCGGCTAAGGCATAAGGCAGGGGCTCAAGTGCCGGCTAAGGCATAAGGCAGGGGCACAAGTGCCGGCTAAGGCATAAGGCAGGGGCAAAAGTAGCTGATAGGCATAAGGCAGGGGCACAAGTGCCGGCTGAGGCATAAGGAAGGGGCACAAGTGCCGGCTAAAGCATAAGGCAGGGGCACAAGTGCCGGCTAAAGCATAAGGCAGGGGCACAAGTGCCGGCTAAGGCATAAGGCAGGGGCACAAGTGCCGGCTAAGGCATAAGGCAGGGGCACAAGTGCCGGCTAAGGCATAAGGCAGGGGCACAAGTGCCGGCTAAGGCATAAGGCAGGGGCACAAGTGCCGGCTAAGGCATAAGGCAGGGGCACAAATGCCAGCTAAGGCATAAGGCAGGGGCTCAAGTGCCGGCTAAGGCATAAGGCAGGGGCACAAGTGCCGGCTAAGGCATAAGGCAGGGGCACAAGTGCCAGCTAAGGCATAAGGCAGGGGCACAAGTGCCGGCTAAGGCATAAGGCAGGGGCACAAGTAGCTGATAGGCATAAGGCAGGGGCACAAGTGCCGGCTGAGGCATAAGGAAGGGGCACAAGTGCCGGCTAAAGCATAAGGCAGGGGCACAAGTGCCGGCTAAGGCATAAGGCAGGGGCACAAGTGCCGGCTAAGGCATAAGGCAGGGGCACAAGTGCCGGCTAAGGCATAAGGCAGGGGCACAAGTGCCGGCTAAGGCATAAGGCAGGGGCACAAGTGCCGGCTAAGGCATAAGGCAGGGGCACAAGTGCCGGCTAAGGCATAAGGCAGGGGCACAAGTGCCGGCTAAGGCATAAGGCAGGGGCACAAGTGCCGGCTAAGGCATAAGGCAGGGGCACAAGTGCCGGCTAAGGCATAAGGCAGGGGCACAAGTGCCGGCTAAGGCATAAGGCAGGGGCACAAGTGCCGGCTAAGGCATAAGGCAGGGGCACAAGTGCCGGCTAAGGCTTAAGGCAGGGGCACAAGTGCCGGCTAAGGCATAAGGCAGGGGCACAAGTGCCGGCTAAGGCAGGGGCACAAGTGCCGGCTAAGGCATAAGGCAGGGGCACAAGTGCCGGCTAAGGCATAAGGCAGGGGCACAAGTGCCGGCTAAGGCATAAGGCAGGGGCACAAGTGCCGGCTAAGGCATAAGGCAGGGGCACAAATGCCAGCTAAGGCATAAGGCAGGGGCACAAGTAGCTGATAGGCATAAGGCAGGGGCACAAGTGCCGGCTGAGGCATAAGGAAGGGGCACAAGTGCCGGCTAAAACATAAGGCAGGGGCACAAGTGCCGGCTAAAGAATAAGGCAGGGGCACAAGTGCCGGCTAAAGCATAAGGCAGGGGCACAAATGCCAGCTAAGGCATAAGGCAGGGGCTCAAGTGCCGGCTAAGGCATAAGGCAGGGGCACAAGTGCCGGCTAAGGCATAAGGCAGGGGCACAAGTGCCGGCTAAGGCATAAGGCAGGGGCACAAGTAGCTGATAGGCATAAGGCAGGGGCACAAGTGCCGGCTGAGGCATAAGGAAGGGGCACAAGTGCCGGCTAAAACATAAGGCAGGGGCACAAGTGCCGGCTAAAGCATAAGGCAGGGGCACAAGTGCCGGCTAAGGCATAAGGCAGGGGCACAAGTGCCGGCTAAGGCATAAGGCAGGGGCACAAGTGCCGGCTAAGGCATAAGGCAGGGGCACAAGTGCCGGCTAAGGCATAAGGCAGGGGCACAAGTGCCGGCTAAGGCATAAGGCAGGGGCACAAGTGCCAGTTAAGGCATAAGGCAGGGGAAAAAGTGCCAGCTAAGGCATAAGGCAGGGGCTCAAGTGCCGGCTAAGGCATAAGGCAGGGGCAAAAGTAGCTGATAGGCATAAGGCAGGGGCACAAGTGCCGGCTGAGGCATAAGGAAGGGGCACAAGTGCCGGCTAAAGCATAAGGCAGGGGCACAAGTGCCGGCTAAGGCATAAGGCAGGGGCACAAGTGCCGGCTAAGGCATAAGGCAGGGGCACAAGTGCCGGCTAAGGCATAAGGCAGGGGCACAAGTGCCGGCTAAGGCATAAGGCAGGGGCACAAGTGCCGGCTAAGGCATAAGGCAGGGGCACAAGTGCCGGTTAAGGCATAAGGCAGGGGCACAAATGCCGGCTAAGGCATAAGGCAGGGGCAAAAGTAGCTGATAGGCATAAGGCAGGGGCACAAGTGCCGGCTGAGGCATAAGGCAGGGGCACAAGTGCCGGCTAAGGCATAAGGCAGGGGCACAAGTGCCGGCTAAGGCATAAGGCAGGGGCACAAGTGCCGGCTAAGGCATAAGGCAGGGGCACAAGTGCCGGCTAAGGCATAAGGCAGGGGCACAAGTGCCGGCTAAGGCATAAGGCAGGGGCACAAGTGCCGGCTAAGGCATAAGGCAGGGGCACAAGTGCCGTTTAAGGCATAAGGCAGGGGAACAAGTGCCGGCTAAGGCATAAGGCAGGGGAACAAGTGCCGGCTAAGGCATAAGGCAGGGGAACAAGTGCCGGCTAAGGCATAAGGCAGGGGAACAAGTGCCGGCTAAGGCATAAGGCAGGGGCAGAAGTGCCGGCTAAGGCATAAGGCAGGGGCACAAGTGCCGGCTAAGGCATAAGGCAGGGGCACAAGTGCCGGCTAAGGCATAAGGCAGGGGCACAAGTGCCAGCTAAGGCATAAGGCAGGGGCACAATTGCCGGCTAAGGCATAAGGCAGGTGCACAAGTGCTGGCTAAGACATAAGGCAGGGGCAAAAGTAGCTGATAGGCATAAGGCAGGGGCACAAGTGCCGGCTAAGGCATAAGGCAGGGGCACAAGTGCCGGCTAAGGCATAAGGCAGGGGCACAAGTGCCGGCTAAGGCATAAGGCAGGGGCACAAGTGCCGGCTAAGGCATAAGGCAGGGGCACAAATGCCGGCTAAGGCATAAGGCAGGGGCTCAAGTGCCGGCTAAGGCATAAGGCAGGGGCACAAGTGCCGGCTAAGGCATAAGGCAGGGGCAAAAGTAGCTGATAGGCATAAGGCAGGGGCACAAGTGCCGGCTGAGGCATAAGGAAGGGGCACAAGTGCCGGCTAAAGCATAAGGCAGGGGCACAAGTGCCGGCTAAAGCATAAGGCAGGGGCACAAGTGCCGGCTAAGGCATAAGGCAGGGGCACAAGTGCCGGCTAAGGCATAAGGCAGGGGCACAAGTGCCGGCTAAGGCATAAGGCAGGGGCACAAGTGCCGGCTAAGGCATAAGGCAGGGGCACAAGTGCCGGCTAAGGCATAAGGCAGGGGCACAAGTGCCGGCTAAGGCATAAGGCAGGGGCACAAGTGCCGGCTAAGGCATAAGGCAGGGGCACAAGTGCCGGCTAAGGCATAAGGCAGGGGCACAAGTGCCGGCTAAGGCATAAGGCAGGGGCACAAGTGCCGGCTAAGGCATAAGGCAGGGGCACAAGTGCCGGCTAAGGCATAAGGCAGGGGCACAAGTGCCGGCTAAGGCATAAGGCAGGGGCACAAGTGCCGGCTAAGGCATAAGGCAGGGGCACAAGTGCCGGCTAAGGCATAAGGCAGGGGCACAAGTGCCGGCTAAGGCATAAGGCAGGGGCACAAGTGCCGGCTAAGGCATAAGGCAGGGGCACAAGTGCCGGCTAAGGCATAAGGCAGGGGCACAAGTGCCGGCTAAGGCATAAGGCAGGGGCACAAGTGCCGGCTAAGGCATAAGGCAGGGGCACAAATGCCAGCTAAGGCATAAGGCA
The DNA here is from genome assembly GCF_051348905.1 of Ranitomeya variabilis. NCBI lineage: Eukaryota > Metazoa > Chordata > Amphibia > Anura > Dendrobatidae > Ranitomeya > Ranitomeya variabilis. The sequence goes on from NC_135234.1 coordinate 324,420,583, forward strand.
GGGGCACAAGTAGCTGATAGGCATAAGGCAGGGGCACAAGTGCCGGCTGAGGCATAAGGAAGGGGCACAAGTGCCGGCTAAAACATAAGGCAGGGGCACAAGTGCCGGCTAAGGCATAAGGCAGGGGCACAAGTGCCGGCTAAGGCATAAGGCAGGGGCACAAGTGCCGGCTAAGGCATAAGGCAGGGGCACAAGTGCCGGCTAAGGCATAAGGCAGGGGCACAAGTGCCGGCTAAGGCATAAGGCAGGGGCACAAGTGCCGGCTAAGGCATAAGGCAGGGGCACAAGTGCCGGCTAAGGCATAAGGCAGGGGCACAAGTGCCGGCTAAGGCATAAGGCAGGGGCACAAGTGCCGGCTAAGGCATAAGGCAGGGGCACAAGTGCCGGCTAAGGCATAAGGCAGGGGCACAAGTGCCGGCTAAGGCATAAGGCAGGGGCACAAGTGCCGTTTAAGGCATAAGGCAGGGGAACAAGTGCCGGCTAAGGCATAAGGCAGGGGAACAAGTGCCGGCTAAGGCATAAGGCAGGGGAACAAGTGCCGGCTAAGGCATAAGGCAGGGGAACAAGTGCCGGCTAAGGCATAAGGCAGGGGCAGAAGTGCCGGCTAAGGCATAAGGCAGGGGCACAAGTGCCGGCTAAGGCATAAGGCAGGGGCACAAGTGCCGGCTAAGGCATAAGGCAGGGGCACAAGTGCCGGCTAAGGCATAAGGCAGGGGCACAAGTGCCAGCTAAGGCATAAGGCAGGGGCACAATTGCCGGCTAAGGCATAAGGCAGGTGCACAAGTGCTGGCTAAGACATAAGGCAGGGGCAAAAGTAGCTGATAGGCATAAGGCAGGGGCACAAGTGCCGGCTAAGGCATAAGGCAGGGGCACAAGTGCCGGCTAAGGCATAAGGCAGGGGCACAAGTGCCGGCTAAGGCATAAGGCAGGGGCACAAGTGCCGGCTAAGGCATAAGGCAGGGGCACAAATGCCGGCTAAGGCATAAGGCAGGGGCTCAAGTGCCGGCTAAGGCATAAGGCAGGGGCACAAGTGCCGGCTAAGGCATAAGGCAGGGGCAAAAGTAGCTGATAGGCATAAGGCAGGGGCACAAGTGCCGGCTGAGGCATAAGGAAGGGGCACAAGTGCCGGCTAAAGCATAAGGCAGGGGCACAAGTGCCGGCTAAAGCATAAGGCAGGGGCAAAAGTGCCGGCTAAGGCATAAGGCAGGGGCACAAGTGCCGGCTAAGGCATAAGGCAGGGGCACAAGTGCCGGCTAAGGCATAAGGCAGGGGCACAAGTGCCGGCTAAGGCATAAGGCAGGGGCACAAATGCCAGCTAAGGCATAAGGCAGGGGCTCAAGTGCCGGCTAAGGCATAAGGCAGGGGCACAAGTGCCGGCTAAGGCATAAGGCAGGGGCACAAGTGCCGGCTAAGGCATAAGGCAGGGGCACAAGTGCCGGCTAAGGCATAAGGCAGGGGCACAAGTGCCGGCTAAGGCATAAGGCAGGGGCACAAGTGCCGGCTAAGGCATAAGGCAGGGGCACAAATGCCGGCTAAGGCATAAGGCAGGGGCTCAAGTGCCGGCTAAGGCATAAGGCAGGGGCACAAGTGCCGGCTAAGGCATAAGGCAGGGGCAAAAGTAGCTGATAGGCATAAGGCAGGGGCACAAGTGCCGGCTGAGGCATAAGGAAGGGGCACAAGTGCCGGCTAAAGCATAAGGCAGGGGCACAAGTGCCGGCTAAAGCATAAGGCAGGGGCACAAGTGCCGGCTAAGGCATAAGGCAGGGGCACAAGTGCCGGCTAAGGCATAAGGCAGGGGCACAAGTGCCGGCTAAGGCATAAGGCAGGGGCACAAGTGCCGGCTAAGGCATAAGGCAGGGGCACAAGTGCCGGCTAAGGCATAAGGCAGGGGCACAAATGCCAGCTAAGGCATAAGGCAGGGGCTCAAGTGCCGGCTAAGGCATAAGGCAGGGGCACAAGTGCCGGCTAAGGCATAAGGCAGGGGCACAAGTGCCAGCTAAGGCATAAGGCAGGGGCACAAGTGCCGGCTAAGGCATAAGGCAGGGGCACAAGTAGCTGATAGGCATAAGGCAGGGGCACAAGTGCCGGCTGAGGCATAAGGAAGGGGCACAAGTGCCGGCTAAAGCATAAGGCAGGGGCACAAGTGCCGGCTAAGGCATAAGGCAGGGGCACAAGTGCCGGCTAAGGCATAAGGCAGGGGCACAAGTGCCGGCTAAGGCATAAGGCAGGGGCACAAGTGCCGGCTAAGGCATAAGGCAGGGGCACAAGTGCCGGCTAAGGCATAAGGCAGGGGCACAAGTGCCGGCTAAGGCATAAGGCAGGGGCACAAGTGCCGGCTAAGGCATAAGGCAGGGGCACAAGTGCCGGCTAAGGCATAAGGCAGGGGCACAAGTGCCGGCTAAGGCTTAAGGCAGGGGCACAAGTGCCGGCTAAGGCATAAGGCAGGGGCACAAGTGCCGGCTAAGGCATAAGGCAGGGGCACAAGTGCCGGCTAAGGCATAAGGCAGGGGCACAAGTGCCGGCTAAGGCATAAGGCAGGGGCACAAGTGCCGGCTAAGGCATAAGGCAGGGGCACAAGTGCCGGCTAAGGCATAAGGCAGGGGCACAAGTGCCGGCTAAGGCATAAGGCAGGGGCACAAATGCCAGCTAAGGCATAAGGCAGGGGCACAAGTAGCTGATAGGCATAAGGCAGGGGCACAAGTGCCGGCTGAGGCATAAGGAAGGGGCACAAGTGCCGGCTAAAACATAAGGCAGGGGCACAAGTGCCGGCTAAAGCATAAGGCAGGGGCACAAGTGCCGGCTAAAGCATAAGGCAGGGGCACAAATGCCAGCTAAGGCATAAGGCAGGGGCTCAAGTGCCGGCTAAGGCATAAGGCAGGGGCACAAGTGCCGGCTAAGGCATAAGGCAGGGGCACAAGTGCCGGCTAAGGCATAAGGCAGGGGCACAAGCAGCTGATAGGCATAAGGCAGGGGCACAAGTGCCGGCTGAGGCATAAGGAAGGGGCACAAGTGCCGGCTAAAACATAAGGCAGGGGCACAAGTGCCGGCTAAAGCATAAGGCAGGGGCACAAGTGCCGGCTAAGGCATAAGGCAGGGGCACAAGTGCCGGCTAAGGCATAAGGCAGGGGCACAAGTGCCGGCTAAGGCATAAGGCAGGGGCACAAGTGCCGGCTAAGGCATAAGGCAGGGGCACAAGTGCCGGCTAAGGCATAAGGCAGGGGCACAAGTGCCAGTTAAGGCATAAGGCAGGGGAAAAAGTGCCAGCTAAGGCATAAGGCAGGGGCTCAAGTGCCGGCTAAGGCATAAGGCAGGGGCAAAAGTAGCTGATAGGCATAAGGCAGGGGCACAAGTGCCGGCTGAGGCATAAGGAAGGGGCACAAGTGCCGGCTAAAGCATAAGGCAGGGGCACAAGTGCCGGCTAAGGCATAAGGCAGGGGCACAAGTGCCGGCTAAGGCATAAGGCAGGGGCACAAGTGCCGGCTAAGGCATGAGGCAGGGGCACAAGTGCCGGCTAAGGCATAAGGCAGGGGCACAAGTGCCGGTTAAGGCATAAGGCAGGGGCACAAATGCCGGCTAAGGCATAAGGCAGGGGCAAAAGTAGCTGATAGGCATAAGGCAGGGGCACAAGTGCCGGCTGAGGCATAAGGCAGGGGCACAAGTGCCGGCTAAGGCATAAGGCAGGGGCACAAGTGCCGGCTGAGGCATAAGGAAGGGGCACAAGTGCCGGCTAAAGCATAAGGCAGGGGCACAAGTGCCGGCTAAGGCATAAGGCAGGGGCACAAGTGCCGGCTAAGGCATAAGGCAGGGGCACAAGTGCCGGCTAAGGCATAAGGCAGGGGCACAAGTGCCGGCTAAGGCATAAGGCAGGGGCACAAGTGCCGGCTAAGGCATAAGGCAGGGGCACAAGTGCCGGCTAAGGCATAAGGCAGGGGCACAAGTGCCGGCTAAGGCATAAGGCAGGGGCACAAGTGCCGGCTAAGGCATAAGGCAGGGGCACAAGTGCCGGCTAAGGCATAAGGCAGGGGCAAAAGTAGCTGATAGGCATAAGGCAGGGGCACAAGTGCCGGCTGAGGCATAAGGAAGGGGCACAAGTGCCGGCTGAGGCATAAGGAAGGGGCACAAGTGCCGGCTAAAGCATAAGGCAGGGGCACAAGTGCCGGCTAAGGCATAAGGCAGGGGCACAAGTGCCGGCTAAGGCATAAGGCAGGGGCACAAGTAGCTGATAGGCATAAGGCAGGGGCACAAGTAGCTGATAGGCATAAGGCAGGGGCACAAGTGCCGGCTGAGGCATAAGGAAGGGGCACAAGTGCCGGCTAAAACATAAGGCAGGGGCACAAGTGCCGGCTAAAGCATAAGGCAGGGGCACAAGTGCCGGCTAAGGCATAAGGCAGGGGCACAAGTGCCGGCTAAGGCATAAGGCAGGGGCACAAGTGCCGGCTAAGGCATAAGGCAGGGGCACAAGTGCCGGCTAAGGCATAAGGCAGGGGCACAAGTGCCGGTTAAGGCATAAGGCAGGGGAAAAAGTGCCAGCTAAGGCATAAGGCAGGGGCTCAAGTGCCGGCTAAGGCATAAGGCAGGGGCTCAAGTGCCGGCTAAGGCATAAGGCAGGGGCAAAAGTAGCTGATAGGCATAAGGCAGGGGCACAAGTGCCGGCTGAGGCATAAGGAAGGGGCACAAGTGCCGGCTAAAGCATAAGGCAGGGGCACAAGTGCCGGCTAAGGCATAAGGCAGGGGCACAAGTGCCGGCTAAGGCATAAGGCAGGGGCACAAGTGCCGGCTAAGGCATAAGGCAGGGGCACAAGTGCCGGCTAAGGCATAAGGCAGGGGCACAAGTGCCGGTTAAGGCATAAGGCAGGGGCACAAATGCCGGCTAAGGCATAAGGCAGGGGCAAAAGTAGCTGATAGGCATAAGGCAGGGGCACAAGTGCCGGCTGAGGCATAAGGCAGGGGCACAAGTGCCGGCTAAGGCATAAGGCAGGGGCACAAGTGCCGGCTGAGGCATAAGGAAGGGGCACAAGTGCCGGCTAAAGCATAAGGCAGGGGCACAAGTGCCGGCTAAAGCATAAGGCAGGGGCACAAGTGCCGGCTAAGGCATAAGGCAGGGGCACAAGTGCCGGCTAAGGCATAAGGCAAGGGCACAAGTGCCGGCTAAGGCATAAGGCAGGGGCACAAGTGCCGGCTAAGGCATAAGGCAGGGGCACAAGTGCCGGCTAAGGCATAAGGCAGGGGCACAAGTGCCGGCTAAGGCATAAGGCAGGGGCACAAGTGCCGGCTAAGGCATAAGGCAGGGGCACAAGTGCCGGCTAAGGCATAAGGCAGGGGCACAAGTGCCGGCTAAGGCATAAGGCAGGGGCAAAAGTAGCTGATAGGCATAAGGCAGGGGCACAAGTGCCGGCTGAGGCATAAGGAAGGGGCACAAGTGCCGGCTAAAGCATAAGGCAGGGGCACAAGTGCCGGCTAAAGCATAAGGCAGGGGCACAAGTGCCGGCTAAGGCATAAGGCAGGGGCACAAGTGCCGGCTAAGGCACAAGGCAGGGGCACAAGTGCCGGCTAAGGCACAAGGCAGGGGCACAAGTGCCGGTTAAGGCATAAGGCAGGGGAACAAGTGCCGGCTAAGGCATAAGGCAGGGGAACAAGTGCCGGCTAAGGCATAAGGCAGGGGCAGAAGTGCCGGCTAAGGCATAAGGCAGGGGCACAAGTGCCGGCTAAGGCATAAGGCAGGGGCACAAGTGCCGGCTAAGGCATAAGGCAGGGGCACAAGTGCCAGCTAAGGCATAAGGCAGGGGCACAATTGCCGGCTAAGGCATAAGGCAGGTGCACAAGTGCTGGCTAAGACATAAGGCTAACTCTTTGCACTCTTTGCATTAAGGTTGAGGCACCCATAGGGGTGAAGAGCTAGCTTTCACCCCTCTACTCTGTACTTGGACATTGAGGACTAGATCCTTTGTTGTACAGTGTGGAGCCACTCCACAACCCCATGCTCCAAGCGACCAGGCACTTCTTGTCTGTCCTCCATAAATGGGTAATGCCTTCTTCCCCATTTACAGTCGTGCATGCGCATTCAGACGGGACAAGAGCGAAGAGCGTAAAGCCTGTTCTGCGTGCCTAGCGGACAAGAAGCTTAAGGCAATAAAATAAAAAGACAGGGGCGCAAGTGCCGGCTAGGCATAAGGCAGGGGCACAAGTGCCGGCTAAGGCATAAGGCAGGGGCACAAGTGCCGGCTAAGGCATAAGGCAGGGGCACAAGTGCCGGTTAAGGCATAAGGCGGGGGCACAAGTGCCGGCTAAAGCATAAGGCGGGGGCACAAGTGCCGGCTAAAGCATAAGGCGGGGGCACAATTGCCGGCTAAAGCATAAGGCGGGGGCACAAGTGCCGGCTAAAGCATAAGGCGGGGGCACAAGTGCCGGCTAAGGCATAAGGCGGGGGCACAAGTGCCGGCTAAGGCATAAGGCGGGGGCACAAGTGCCGGCTAAGGCATAAGGCGGGGGCACAAGTGCCGGCTAAGGCATAAGGCGGGGGCACAAGTGCCGGCTAAGGCATAAGGCGGGGGCACAAGTGCCGGCTAAGGCATAAGGCGGGGGCACAAGTGCCGGCTAAGGCATAAGGCGGGGGCACAAGTGCCGGCTAAGGCATAAGGCGGGGGCACAAGTGCCGGCTAAGGCATAAGGCAGGGGCACAAGTGCCGGCTAAGGCATAAGGCAGGGGCACAAGTGCCGGCTAAGGCATAAGGCAGGGGCACAAGTGCCGGCTAAGGCATAAGGCAGGGGCACAAGTGCCGGCTAAGGCATAAGGCAGGGGCACAAGTGCCGGCTAAGGCATAAGGCAGGGGCACAAGTGCCGGCTAAGGCATAAGGCAGGGGCACAAGTGCCGGCTAAGGCATAAGGCAGGGGCACAAGTGCCGGCTAAGGCATAAGGCAGGGGCACAAGTGCCGGCTAAGGCATAAGGCAGGGGCACAAGTGCCGGCTAAGGCATAAGTGCCGGCTAAGGCATAAGGCAGGGGCACAAGTGCCGGCTAAGGCATAAGGCAGGGGCACAAGTGCCGGCTAAGGCATAAGGCAGGGGCACAAGTGCCGGCTAAGGCATAAGGCAGGGGCACAAGTGCCGGCTAAGGCATAAGGCAGGGGCACAAGTGCCGGCTAAGGCATAAGGCAGGGGCACAAGTGCCGGCTAAGGCATAAGGCAGGGGCACAAGTGCCGGCTAAGGCATAAGGCAGGGGCACAAGTGCCGTTTAAGGCATAAGGCAGGGGAACAAGTGACGGCTAAGGCATAAGGCAGGGGAACAAGTGCCGGCTAAGGCATAAGGCAGGGGAACAAGTGCCGGCTAAGGCATAAGGCAGGGGAACAAGTGCCGGCTAAGGCATAAGGCAGGGGCAGAAGTGCCGGCTAAGGCATAAGGTAGGGGCACAAGTGCCGGCTAAGGCATAAGGCAGGGGCACAAGTGCCGGCTAAGGCATAAGGCAGGGGCACAAGTGCCAGCTAAGGCATAAGGCAGGGGCACAATTGCCGGCTAAGGCATAAGGCAGGTGCACAAGTGCTGGCTAAGACATAAGGCTAACTCTTTGCACTCTTTGCATTAAGGTTGAGGCACCCATAGGGGTGAAGAGCTAGCTTTCACCCCTCTACTCTGTACTTGGACATTGAGGACTAGATCCTTTGTTGTACAGTGTGGAGCCACTCCACAACCCCATGCTCCAAGCGACCAGGCACTTCTTGTCTGTCCTCCATAAATGGGTAATGCCTTCTTCCCCATTTACAGTCGTGCATGCGCATTCAGACGGGACAAGAGCGAAGAGCGTAAAGCCTGTTCTGCGTGCCTAGCGGACAAGAAGCTTAAGGCAATAAAATAAAAAGACAGGGGCGCAAGTGCCGGCTAGGCATAAGGCAGGGGCACAAGTGCCGGCTAAGGCATAAGGCAGGGGCACAAGTGCCGGCTAAGGCATAAGGCAGGGGCACAAGTGCCGGTTAAGGCATAAGGCGGGGGCACAAGTGCCGGTTAAGGCATAAGGCGGGGGCACAAGTGCCGGCTAAAGCATAAGGCGGGGGCACAAGTGCCGGCTAAAGCATAAGGCGGGGGCACAAGTGCCGGCTAAAGCATAAGGCGGGGGCACAAGTGCCGGCTAAAGCATAAGGCGGGGGCACAAGTGCCGGCTAAGGCATAAGGCGGGGGCACAAGTGCCGGCTAAGGCATAAGGCGGGGGCACAAGTGCCGGCTAAGGCATAAGGCGGGGGCACAAGTGCCGGCTAAGGCATAAGGCGGGGGCACAAGTGCCGGCTAAGGCATAAGGCAGGGGCACAAGTGCCTGCTAAGGCATAAGGCAGGGGCACAAGTGCCGGCTAAGGCATAAGGCAGGGGCACAAGTGCCGGCTAAGGCATAAGGCAGGGGCACAAGTGCCGGCTAAGGCATAAGGCAGGGGCACAAGTGCCGGCTAAGGCATAAGGCAGGGGCACAAGTGCCGGCTAAGGCATAAGGCAGGGGCACAAGTGCCGGCTAAGGCATAAGGCAGGGGCACAAGTGCCGGCTAAGGCATAAGGCAGGGGCACAAGTGCCGGCTAAGGCATAAGGCAGGGGCACAAGTGCCGGCTAAGGCATAAGGCAGGGGCACAAGTGCCGGCTAAGGCATAAGGCAGGGGCACAAGTGCCGGCTAAGGCATAAGGCAGGGGCACAAATGCCGGCTAAGGCATAAGGCAGGGGCACAAGTACCTCATAGGCATAAGGCAGGGGCACAAGTGCCGGCTAAGGCATAAGGCAGGGGCACAAGTGCCGGCTAAGGCATAAGGCAGGGGCACAAGTGCCGGCTAAGGCATAAGGCAGGGGCACAAGTGCCGGCTAAGGCATAAGGCAGGGGCACAAGTGCCGGCTAAGGCATAAGGCAGGGGCACAAGTGCCGGCTAAGGCATAAGGCAGGGGCACAAGTGCCGGCTAAGGCATAAGGCAGGGGCACAAGTGCCGGCTAAGGCATAAGGCAGGGGCACAAGTGCCGGCTAAGGCATAAGGCAGGGGCACAAGTGCCGGCTAAGGCATAAGGCAGGGGCACAAGTGCCGGCTAAGGCATAAGGCAGGGGCACAAGTGCCGGCTAAGGCATAAGGCAGGGGCACAAGTGCCGGCTAAGGCATAAGGCAGGGGCACAAGTGCCGGCTAAGGCATAAGGCAGGGGCACAAGTGCCGGCTAAGGCATAAGGCAGGGGCACAAGTGCCGGCTAAGGCATAAGGCAGGGGCACAAGTGCCGGCTAAGGCATAAGGCAGGGGCACAAGTGCCGGCTAAGGCATAAGGCAGGGGCACAAGTGCCGGCTAAGGCATAAGGCAGGGGCACAAGTGCCGGCTAAGGCATAAGGCAGGGGCACAAGTGCCGGCTAAGGCACAAGGCAGGGGCACAAGTGCCGGCTAAGGCATAAGGCAGGGGCACAAATGCCAGCTAAGGCATAAGGCAGGGGCACAAGTACCTCATAGGCATAAGGCAGGGGCACAAGTGCCGGCTAAGGCATAAGGCAGGGGCACAAGTGCCGGCTAAGGCATAAGGCAGGGGCTCAATTGCAAGCTAAGGCATAAGGCAGGGGCTCAAGTGCCGGCTAAGGCATAAGGCAGGGGCAAAAGTAGCTGATAGGCATAAGGCAGGGGCACAAGTGCCGGCTGAGGCATAAGGAAGGGGCACAAGTGCCGGCTAAAGCATAAGGCAGGGGCACAAGTGCCGGCTAAGGCATAAGGCAGGGGCACAAGTGCGGGCTAAGGCATAAGGCAGGGGCACAAGTGCGGGCTAAGGCATAAGGCAGGGGCACAAGTGCCGGCTAAGGCATAAGGCAGGGGTACAAGTGCCGGCTAAGGCATAAGGCAGGGGCACAAGTGCCGGCTAAGGCATAAGGCAGGGGCACAAGTGCCGGCTAAGGCATAAGGCAGGGGCACAAGGGCCGGCTAAGGCATAAGGCAGGGGCACAAGTACCTGATAGGCATAAGGCAGGGTCACAAGTGCCGGCTAAGGCATAAGGCAGGGGCACAAGTGCCGGCTAAGGCATAAGGCAGGGGCACAAGTACCTGATAGGCATAAGGCAGGGGCACAAGTGCCGGCTAAGGCATAAGGCAGGGGCACAAGTGCCGGGTAAGGCATAAGGCAGGGGCACAAGTGCCGGCTAAGGTATAAGGCAGGGGCACAAGTGCCGGCTAAGGCATAAGGCAGGGGCACAAGTGCCGGCTAAGGCATAAGGCAGGGGCACAAATGCCGGCTAAGGCATAAGGCAGGGGCACAAGTGCCGGCTAAGGCATAAGGCAGGGGCACAAGTGCCGGCTAAGGCATAAGGCAGGGGCACAAGTGCCGGCTAAGGCATAAGGCAGGGGCACAAGTGCCGGCTAAGGCATAAGGCAGGGGCACAAGTGCCGGCTAAGGCATAAGGCAGGGGCACAAGTGCCGGCTAAGGCATAAGGCAGGGGCACAAGTGCCGGCTAAGGCATAAGGCAGGGGCACAAGTGCCGGCTAAGGCATAAGGCAGGGGCACAAGTGCCGGCTAAGGCATAAGGCAGGGGCACAAGTGCCGGCTAAGGCATAAGGCAGGGGCACAAGTACCTCATAGGCATAAGGCAGGGGCACAAGTGCCGGCTAAGGCATAAGGCAGGGGCACAAGT